>NC_080544.1:6167-338667 GCF_028640845.1 Ahaetulla prasina | reverse complement strand
TGCAGCTTCCAGAAGGGGTTGCTACAGAAGACAAGACAATAAACACTCAATGGAAACGAATCAAGGGGAGAAGCAACCTGGAATTAAGGAGAAACTTCCTAACAGTGAGGACAATTACCCAGTGGAACAGCTTGACTTCAGAAATTGTGGGTGCTCCATCACTTGATTTTTAAGAAGAGACTGGACAGCCACTTGTCTGGAATGGTATAGGGTCTCCCGCTTGAGCAGGGAGTTAGACTAGAATAGGGGTCTCCAACCTTGGCAACTTTAAGACTTGTGGACTTCAACTTCCAGAATCCTGGGACTTGAAGTCCACAAGTCTTAAAGTTGCCAAGGTTGGAGACCCCTGGACTAGAAGACCTCCAAGGTCATTTCCAGTTCTATTCTGATTGATTGATGTCCCACTCCTTTGGTGAGCACAAGAAGACAGTTTTAGCTGTGCTAAAGTTGTGGTGTTCATGATTGAAGAAAGTGGGAACGTGCAAGCATCTATTTCTCAGAAAGTTTTGTGTCTTCCTTAGGGAGTGTGATAATTCTTCCAGTTTCTCTTTGCAACAACCCTGTAAAGCAGCCAAAAATTTTGACAGAGTAAAGATTGGAGGAAGCTTTATGGTGGGTTGGGAATTTGAGGTGGGCTCCAGGAGTTTCAAGGCAGCAACTAGAACAGAGCCAAGGTTGGTATTGCAACCGTGAGTCTACAGTTTATATTCCCAATTGTAATAATAGTGACGTGGTATGGACCGAGGCAGAACGAAACCAGAATTGGACCTAAGAGAATCCAGACCTTCCATTAGGTGCAAAGTTCAATCGTTCTTCTCCTTCCTTTTTCATCTGTAAGCTAAAACGAAGAATTTATGGGGCACATTGTATCCCAGGCTAAATGATTGCCAGCTTGGAAGATGTTTTGGTGAGACTAATTAAGCTTCCTGAAAGCAATAGCTGAAAGTAATGAAGGAAGCAGCTATCCTAGCATCTTGACTCGATTTATTGAGGGGAATCTGATATTAAGCAGATATCAAAGAGCCACAGTTGCTTTCCAAAAGTTCAAACTAGGGGAGACATTTTGTAATTAGAAGTAGTAATTTCTTTCTTGTTTTAGTCAACAAAGAGAGAAGCAATATAGAGGAGAGGCAATGAAGGAGAACTTTGGCTCCCCCCCCAAAGGACGCATGATTGATTAACAAAAAGTTTTGTCTTCTTTGTAATTTTCTTGCGGCATTCCCACAGGGACACCTGAAATAGTCTTTTAAGTACTTGTTGAGTTGTTGTGAGCTACTTATGTGCCACCGTTATGTGGAATGGAGGTCAGTTTTATGAGTTGCTGTTGTGGCCTCTTAACCCCCGGCCCCTCCAGCAACTGAATCAGAGGAGGAGAAGGAGGCATGGGCGTCAGGGTCAGCATCAGGGCAACCTGAGAGCTCTGAGGGGGGAAGAGGGAATGAAGCTGTCAGAGAGAGGGAGAAAGAGAGAGAGAGAGAGAGAGAGGGAAGGAGGGGGAGGGAGGCAGAGCCTGGGCCGTCCATCAGCCCTCAGATGGAGAGTCAACATCCCCCAGGTCTGGAGGTGGCTGATGAGGAAGAGGAGGAATAGCTGGGTTCAGTGCCTGTCGTGTCCCACTCCTCTTCTAACGGCCGGGTCTGGGAAGTCTGTATCAAGCGTGGCCACGAAGCCTCTGCAGCTTTGCCAAATTCCTGTCAGAGTTCTCAGGGCAGGCAGGAATCCAAGGTGTGACTTCAGCAACCAGATGAGACTTTGCCTGACTCAAGGAATGCCAGAAAGCAGATCCTTTATATAGGCCATGGGGTGTGGCTCCATGACTCAGCACTTATCCAGGCCTGCCCCTCCCTTCCTTTTGCGGACGTCGCCTCTCCATTCTCCGGAAGCAGGGATCTGTCCACTTTTCGTCCTCCTGCTCAGCTGCCGGCAATTCTAGCTCGTGGCTGGCTTCCTGCTCACATGCTGTAGGGAAGTTTGCTTGCTCAGTCTGTCTGGGCATGGTGCCAGGGCTGGGGGCTGGAGGCATGCCAGGCCATTCTTCTTCACTATCAGTCTCTGGCTCAGATAGCAGGAGATGGGAGGGGCCTGGCTGAGGAGAGGAGGGCGGGCGAGGCACAACAGTGCCTGACGCACAGATGCGTAGAAGACAGAGAAGAGGAGAGCAGTGGAAATCTATGGGCCCGGTCCTTGGGACGGAAGAGCCACTGCTGCTAGAGAAGCCCCACTCTAGCTCTGGGGAATAAAAGGCAGGGGCCGGAGATGAATAGGTGTGGCAGACAACTATTCATCTTCCAGCCAGAAGGACTTGTTAGCCTGCGAGATAAACTTTTTGCTGGGGCTGCTGGCATTCCTAATAAAGGAATCTTTTGTTTTTCATGTCAGAGGGTTTGTCGTGTTTGGGGAGCTGGGTCAGAACAGTTGCCTTGATGGGTAGGATGAAAGCCTTGGTTCCCGCTCCTCCAAAATAAAATCTGTATAATATGTGATTTAGAACAGGGGTCTCCAACCTTGGCAACTTTAAGCCTGGAGGACTTCAACTCCCAGAATTCTGCATCGACTATGCTGTCATTCAGTTTTAAGAAGTAAAACTGACCATTCTCTTTTAGTAAATTGTAGGACTCTTATCAACCTACTGACTTCGCAAAGGTCAGGTTAGTACTTGGAAGGGAGCTCAGTGGCTCATGTGGTTAGTAGGCTGGGTTGACCATCAGAAAATCTGTGTTCGAGACCCATGTCCTGCTGTGGGATGGGGCAAGCTACCGTCTTTCGCTCCAGCTTCTTCCAACCTAAGCAGTTTGAAAGCGAGTAATCATGAGTAGGTAGATGGGTGCCACTTCGGTGGGCACATTAACGGGGACATGAAAGGAGCCTGCAACTGGTCCTCTCCTCGGCAACAGTGATGACAGTAGCTAATCTTTTTAACCCGAAAGTGCCTTTGTGCTTCCGACGTGAACACGAGCATGAGTACTTGGATGCAGGAGCCTTTGAATGCAGGAGTGGAGTCAGCTTGGAAGAAGGGCAAGCTACCTCCATAACCTTTCCCTGTCCTCCCCCCCAAAAAAACCCCAAATCAGAATTAGGCTTTGTTTGAAGGCGCCTTTACTTTTTAAGGCATCTATACACCTGAACAGAGAAATACATAAGGCAGATTTGCAAAGCTATTCATCTTCTTTTTATGATGTCTTTTTTGAGAGTGATGGACGGAGTCTGGGGAAGCTTTAATTCATGCTGACCCTTTCATGCAGTCTAAACTCCTCATGGAAGTTGCACTCTGAAAAGGGAAACCTAGGAAGATGAGGGTATTTCAAATTGCAAACATAGAGCCCCAAAATGCTTGATTTTGCTCCCTTTATCTTACTTTCTAGCAACCTCTCTCCATCATAATTGCTACCAACCTGCCTTCCATTGAGGACCTGTATACTGCACGAATCAAGAAGAGGGCTATGAAAATATTTATAGATCCCTCGCATCCAGGACATAAACTGTTTCAACTCCTACCCTCAAAACGACGCTATAGAGCACTGCACACCAGAACAACTAGACACAAGAACAGTTTTTTCCCAAAGGCCATCACTCTGCTAAACAAATAATTCCATCAACACTGTCAAACTATTTACTGAATCTGCACTACTATTAATCTTCTCATAGTTCCCATCACCAATCTCTTTCCATTTATGACTGTATGACTATAACTTGTTGCTGGCAATCCTTATGATTTATATTGATATATATATATATATTTAATTTACATTTATATCCCGCCCTTCTCCGAAGACTCAGGGCGGCTTACAATGTATAAGGCAATAGTCTCATTCTATTTGTATATTTACAAAGTCAACTTATTGCCCCCCCAACAATCTGGGTCCTCATTTTACCTACCTTATAAAGGATGGAAGGCTGAGTCAACCTCGGGCCGGGCTTGAACCTGCAGTAATTGCAGGCTACTGTGTTCTAATAACAGGCTTTACCAGCCTGAGCTATTACGGCCCTTTGTGTTGTAAATGTTGTACCTTGATGAACGTATCTTTTCTTTTATGTTCACTGAGAGCATATGCACCAAGACAAATTCCTTGTGTGTCCAATCACACTTGGCCAATAAAAATTCTATGTCTATGTCTCATCTATCTAAATTCCTGGCTTCTGATTACTGTACTTTGCAGCTTGTTTTATCCACATAATCTGTATTGAGCAGAAACTTCTTGTCCAAAATAGATTTCCAGTTGCTTTGATGCCATTCAGTTTTAAATAGCTCGTTTGGACTGTCCGTTTGGAATAGAATAGAATAGAATAGAATAGAATAGAATAGAATAGAATAGAATAGAATAGAATAGAATAGAATAGAATAGAATAGAACAGAACAGTGATGGCTAACCTTTTTGCCATCGCGTGCCAAAAGCAGGGGCAGCATGGGGGGGATCATGTACACTTATGCCCACACCCATAATTCAATGCGCTCCGCTTCCCTGCGCTCCCCCGCTTTTGGCACATGATGGCCCGGTGGGCCCGGTAGGCCTGTTTTTCACCCTCCCAGGATCCAGAGGCTTAGGGCAAAAAAGACCTTCCCCACTCTCCCAAAGGTCCCCCGGAGGCCGGAAGCAGCCCATTTGCTGACTTCCGGTGGGACTGGAAGGCCCATTTTTCACTCTCCCCAGCTCCAGAGCCTTTCTAGGAGCCTGGGGAGGGTGAAAATAGCCTTCCCCACCCCTCCAGAGGCCCCATGAAGGCCAGAAACAGCCTGTTTCCCAACTTCTGGTGGGCCCAGAAGGGCCAAAAATCAGATGGCCAGGGCGCGCATGCACGTCGGCACTGAGCTAGGGCAATGCTCGCATGCCCACCAATATGACTCCACGTGCCACTTGTGGCACGCGTGCCGTAGGTTTGCCATCACGGGAATAGAATAACAGAGTTAGAAGGAATTTTGGAGGTCTTCTAGTCCAACCCCCTGCTTATGCAGGAAACCCTACACCACTTCAGACAAATGGTTATCCAACATCTTCTTAAAAACTTCCAGTGTTGGAGCATTCACAACTTCTGGAGGCAAGTTGTTCCACTGGTTAATTGTTCTAACTGTCAGGAAATTTCTCCATAGTTCTAGGTTGCTTCTCTCCTTGATTAGTTTCCACCTGTTCCTTCTTGTACTGCTTTCAGGAGCTTTGGAGAATAGCTTGACTCCCTCTTCTTTGTGGCAGCCCCTGAGATATTGGAACATTGTTATCATGTCTCCCTTGGTCCTTCTCTTCACTAGACTAGCCATGCCCAGTTCCTGCAACCGATCTTCATATGTTTTAGCTTCCAATCCCCTAATTATCTTGGTTGCTCTTCTCTGCACTCTTTCTAGAGTCTCAACATCTTTTTTACATCGTGGGAACCAAAATTGAATGCAGTATTCCAAGTGTGGCCTTACCAAGGCATTATAAAGTGGAATTAACACTTCATGTGATCTTGATTATATCCCTCTGTTTATGGAGATTTGTATTACTGGATTAAAGAGTCATACAATGATGATAATATGATGTAATCAACATACTGAGTAGATTAAATTAATGCATTCAAAACTATGCTTAGACCAAGACTCAAAATAAGCAACAGGCATAGGACATCCTTGCCCATTGTAAATTCAAACTTTACAACACTTGAATAAATTACTAGCTGTATGAAGTTTTTTAATCTGATATGGTCAAATCAAAGAATGGCTTCTGTTAATCTCTGGTGGCTCAACAGACTAAGCAGTCTGTTATTAACACAGCTGCTTGCAATTACTGCAAGTTCAAGTCCCACCAGGCCCAAGGTTGACTCAGCCTTCCATCCTTTATAAGGTAGGTAAAATGAGGACCCAGATTGTTGGGGGCAATAAAGTTGACTTTGTATAATATACAAATGGATGAAGACTATTGCTTAACACAATGTAAGCCACCCTGAGTCTTCGGAGAAGGGCGGGATATAAATTCAAATTTTAAAAAAATAAAAATCTCTGAGCTATTTAAATAACACCTCATATTATTTACTTTTAAGCACAGCTGGTCTGAATTTGCTAGTTTTAAATTCTAATTCTTTAGCCAAGATTCCAGTTTGATATTTTCTGATCAGCGCAAAACAGATTTGGAATGTTTGTCAGGGAAAACGGAGTTTGGGTAATTTGCTGTATTGTCAAAAATAAAATAAAATGAAAATATAAAGTATTAAGAACTCTCGAAAGCAGAAGCAGGAAGGTATCCATCAATGACAAGTACTCAAGAATTTTATCCAATTATTTGTCGTCTCCAAAATATTTTTGTAAGACAGCAACCACAAGCTTTTTGCTCTTTAAATCATTTTCCAGATTCCTCTCTCTCCTGCTATCTGTAATAGCTGTCTTTCTCTCTAATTTAATAAGCAGCTTTTAAGTTGCAAATCGCTGTCTCACTTATAGTTATGGCCAACATCTCCTTTTAAAGTTGTAATTTCCGATGGTAGTTTTTAAAATGTTCACTATGGTAAATAAACCCAAATCAAGGGTTTGAACTATGTAAAATATCTCTGAAAGTATTGATTGCACTTCTTGGTTCAAATTTATTGTCATGGAATACAATTTTCAGCCTCCAGTGCTTAGATAATTTCACTATTTTATCTTGCAATTTCTACTCTAACTAGGGCAAATTAATAATTTTTTAACCTGTTCAGCCTAAAAAAATCCAGGAGAGGGAATTTTTATTTTTATTTTGGTTCATTCAAGTTGAACTAGAATGAATGATTTTCATTAAAGTTAAAAAAAAAAACCCATCAATTTTCTACAAAATGCCAGTTCACTAATCTTGCAAATTCTGAATTTCCATTTCTCTGTCTTGATACCTTGGGGTAGGTTTCACAGCCTTATGATAAAACTTTCAAAATTGAGTGAAAAGCACTTGGTGATCCCAGATAAAATGTATGCCTCTCAGCAATCAGTTTAATGTGATATATCCTGATTTTAATGAATGCTAAAACATGCATGGGGAAGTTCTCCATTTCTGGCCATTTGCAGCATCCCATGGTCCTGTATGAATTTTTTTGGGAAAAATTCTGCACTTTATGATATTTTTTGTCAGAAAGTGGGGTTTATGGCCAGTTTCCAGCCAAAAACACTCATTGCAGGCAATGGGTTTGCTTAAGTACGGCGCAGGTACAATTAGCACCATGGTGGTGTTGGAAGGAAAGATCCATCTGATTCAGTTCCAAGCCGGGAGAAAGACGCTGGAAACAAAATGGAGGCCGATTGGAAAGAAGGTTCATTTATTGGTGTGTTGGAAGAAATATCCATCTGGGTTTAGTTCCAAGTGGGGACAAAGACACTGGAAACATGGAGGCTGCTTGGAAAGATGGTTTAATGGTAAACAGGATCACATGGCTTGAGATCCTGAACAGAAAAAGGCTGAGATCCTGTGTGCTCCTGGCTTTATGCTTTTTCTGAGCTTTGAACTTTCTGGGGCACAGGAAGAGTATCCTGATTGGTTGTCAGACTCCCAGGGGTTGGGGGTCTTAGCTAATGTTGTAGGTTGTCTCTCAAGCTTGCTTGAGCCTTGCCATGTGGTAAGATTCTGTTGCTAGATGGGTAGGGGCTAATCCTATCTTTGTCATGTAGACAATGGACTGGCTCAGGTCTTAATGGCCCATTGACAAAGGTGGGGGGGAGGAGTTGCTTTGTCTTTAAAACATGTTTCTCCATTTCTCATCCAGGGAAATACAATATTCTGCCTTTTTAAATATTTTCTAAAATATTTCATTCTTCTAGGAGGGGGGTAGGTGCTAACTTCCTACAGGTGAACAGAACCATTGGGGTTTGTGATTCTGGGGCAGCTGACCAAACGATTGAGTGAGTGGTTGGATTTTTATACAGGTCCTGAAATGCTGTTGGGGAGGGGGAGTTGTGCAATGAAGGGGTTTGTGTACTGAAAGGGTATTGGGCAATTCCTATTGCGGCTAATGACTTTCATCATGTGTTGAATCTTTGGTGAGGGGCTGCTGTACTAATCCTATAATTCTGCTTTTGTTAGGTGTCAAACTTTGCTGCGAGGAATTTTGAAATATCCTGTCTTGAATGGATTTCTGTCTGCAGTAATTTCTTTGCTTATAAATAGAGCCATCTAGATAGTTGCCTTTCTCTTTCAATAAGCTCTTTATCTCCTTAAGTGCTGGCATCTGCTGTGGGCTAATAAGAAAGACTGGGAGCTGCTTTCTGCCTCTAAAAACATGTTTCTTCATTTCTCCTTTTTTTGTTGTTGTTAGTTGTGAAGTCGTGTCCGACCCATCGCAATCCCATGGACAATGTTCCTCCAGGCCTTCCTGTCCACTACCATCCTCTGGAGTCCATTTAAGCTCACGCTGACTGCTTCGGTGACTCCATCGAGCCAACTCATTCTCTGCCGTCCCATTCTTCTTTTGCCCTCAATCTTTCCCAGCATTAGGCTCTTCTCTAGTGAGTCCTTCCTTCTCATTAGGTGGCCAAAGTATTTAAGTTTTGTCTTCAGGATCTGGCCTTCTAAAGAGCAGTCCTTGATCTCCTCTAGGACTGACTGGTTTATCGCCTTGCAGTCCAAGGGACTCGCAGGAGTCTTCTCCAGCAGAGCAGAGCACATGTGTGGAAGGCCGTGTGTATGCACACACATGCTTATATTTGCGAACCTGTAGGGAAAGTAAGTGAATACCACCCCTGCACAATTCCTCTAACGAGGTGCTATTCACAACAACTACAAGTATGGTTTCCATCTCATGTCCAGACCTGAATCCAGAGTGGAAAAGATCCAGATTGTAGCATCATATGATCAAAGGACTGGAAGAGATCTTGGAGCCAGTCTAGATCCACACCCTGCCCACGGGGGGAATCTTCAGACCGTCCCAGACAAATGAACACATTCTTTGTTGGAAAACTTTCAGTGATGAAGCCCCGTGGTTCCAGGAGCTAAGCGTTTCCACTGCTTAATAGCTCTCACCCTTATGAAATTTCTTCTTTGGATTTCTCTCTTTAAAGCTTCTCCGGGGGAGGGGGATTCAATTTTTTTTAATTACCCGTTTTGTGGATGTGGCTTGGTAGATGTGGCAGGGGAAAGGATACTGCAAAATCTCCATTCCCACCCCACTCCAGGGGAAGGATATTGCAAAATCCCCATTCCCTCCCCACTCCTGGGGGAAGGATATTGCAAAATCCCCATTCCCACCCCACTCTGGGGCAAGCCAGAGGTGGTGTTTGCTGGTTCTCCAAACAACTCAAAATTTCCGCTACCGGTTCTCCAGACCTGTCACAACCTGCTGAATAGCACCCCTGCTTCTACCCTATATTATCTTGGACAGTGAAGAGCATAATACGCACAAGCAATAGATCTGAAATTACTTCTGGCCACACTCAGCAAACCAGAAATCTAACTCTGTTTTTCTGTAATGTAGAATTCATAAACACACGTGCTTCATCCTTGCATTTTATCTATACACTTAATACGGCATGGTTTTCAAAATAGACATATGTTTGTTATGTTATGCTGGTCATATAAATATATTATTTCATGCTTCCAGTTTTGAGTTATTGCCCTTCTCCATGGTATCAACTTATAAATTGCCAACTCTATTTTCTATCCTATTTTCTTACTGACTTAAATAAGCATTCCTAACAAACACCAAGCAGCAGGTGAAGCTACGCAGAATCACATCAGATACCTGTACAATTAGCACAGGGCCCCCCCAAGGGTGTGTGCTCTCCCCACTTCTCTCTGTATACCAATGACTGCATCTCTAATGATCCATCTGTTAAACTACTGAAGTTCACAGATGACACAACAGTGATCGGTCGCATTCAAGGTAATGAATCTGCATACAGACAGGAGGTTGAACAACTAACCTTGTGGTGCAACCAGAACAATCTGGAACTGAACACACTCAAAACTGTAGAAATGATGGTAGACTTTAGGAGAAACCCTTCCATATTTCCCCCTCTCACAATACTAGACAACACAGTATCAACAGTAGAGACCTTCAAATTTCTAGGTTCTACCCTATCACAAGATTTAAAATTGACAGCTAACATCAAAAATGTCATCAAAAAAGCACAACAAAGAATGTTCTTTCTGCGCCAACTCAGTAAGCTCAAACTGCCCAAGGAGCTGCTGATCCAATTCTATAGGGGAATTATTGAGTCTGTCATCTGCACCTCTATAACTGTCTGGTTTGGTTCTGCAACCCAACAAGACAGACACAGAGTTCAGAGGATAATTAGAAGTGCAGAAAAAACAATGGCTACCAACCTGCCTTCCATTGAGGACCTGTATACTGCATGAGTCAAAAAGAGGGCTGTGAAAATATTTACAGACCCCTTACATCCTGGACATAAACTGTTTCAACTCCTACCCCCGAAACGACGCTATAGAGCACTGCACACCAGAACAACTAGACACAAGAACAGTTTTTTCCCAAAGGCCATGATTCTTGATGAACATATCTTTTCTTTTATGTACACTGAGACTGTAAAAGACAAATTCCTTGTGTGTCCAATGACACTTGGCCAATAAAAAATTCTGTTCTATTCTATTCTATTCATTGCTGATAGTGCTTTGGATTCAATTTGAACAATTGATAATTTTACATATTTTCATGTTGTGTAATGTGAAAATTGCATCTATAAATCTGAGCATTCCTACTTTCAGATATGAAAGTATGTGCCATTCTGGTGTCAATTTTCCCAATAGTGCATAGATATATTTCTAGTTATTTGTGTTACTTTCACTACCATCGTGTGCCTTCTATAAATTATTTTAAGATAATTCTCTCTAATCTATGCCAAGGATGCAAATACAGGTTTTCTGATTAATTGGACAGACAGCTCTGATCCCATCAGGATATGTGACATTAGACTTAATGTGCATCACTTTATACTTATACTTTTTAAATTGATCTCCATTTGACATTTGGTTGAACATTCATCTCCTTTATACACATCTGTCTGGAGCTCTTCACAGCAGTTAAAATAATTTATGAACATGTTAAAAAGTGCTGATCCCAACACAGATCTCTCAAGGCTGCCAAAGAGTCGTTGTCTTCATTGGAAAAATTACATGTTAAGCAGAATAGAGCTGGAAGGGACTTGGAGGTCTTCTAGTCCAGCCCCCAAGCTGGAGACCCTCTACCATATCAGACCAGCGAAGTGACTGTTCAGTCTTTTCAAAAATCTTCAGTGATGAAGAACTACAACTTCTGAAGGTAAACCCTTCCACTGGTTAATTGTTCTCACTGTTAGGTAGTTTCTCCTAATTTCCAGGTTGCTTCTCTCCTTGAGTAGTTTCCATCCATTCTTTCTTGTCTTGCCCTCTGGTGCTTTGGAAAATAAGTTGACCCCCCTCTTCTTTGTGGCAGCTTCTCAAATACTGGAATACTGCTATCATGTCCCTTCGAGTCCTTTTCTGTAGACCAGGGGTAGTCAACCTTTTTATACCTACCGCCCACTTTTGTATCTCTGTTAGTAGTAAAATTTTCTAACTGCCCACCGGTTCCACAGTAATGTGCTGTGTATCATCGTCTGTGCATGCCTCTCACACATCGTGGATTGGGTTTGGGGGGGGGCACTGGCTACCAGCTCTGCTTGTCTGTTACAGCTGGGTGGTGTGGGGGGAGATGCGCGAGCTATTCTGGGATGAGGCTTTTTTGTTTACAGTTGCACTATAGCGCCATTTAGTTTCACTTACATAACGTGAACTAAACTTATGCGTGGGCGATACAAATAGTATATTTTCAGAAATTTAAATTGTCATGGGGAATTTTATGAAAACCTAATGAAAATGTTTTTAAATAATGCTATGATTTTTTTTAAAAAAAGTCAATTAAATTAAAAAAAAAAGGAAAGTGCTTCAGTATCAGACAAAAAACCCCTACCGCCCACCATGAAAGCTGGAACGCCCACTAGTGGGCGGTAGGGACCAGGTTGATTACCACTGCTCTAGACTGTCTATATTCAGATCCTGCAACCGTTCTTCATATGTTTTAGTCTGCAGGCCTTTAATCATCCTAGTTGTTCTTCTCTGCACTTTTTCCAAAGTCTCAGCATCTTTTTTGTAATGTGGTGACCAAAATTAGATGCAGTATTTCAGGTATGGCCTTATCTCTTATTCATTTTTTTTCTTTTTTAACCAGTTATCAATCTTTAAAAGAAGACTCCCTATTGAATCATGACCACTGAATTTGAGTCCAGAGGTCTAGGAAGAAGTGTCTTCTTCAGGTCCAAATTTCAAATTGTGACGGGGTCATTTTTGTTCATCCAATGCCTGTTGAATGATGACATCATCATCATCATCATCATTGAATGATGATGACATCATCATCATCACTATTGATTGATGATGACATCATCATCATTCAACGATGATGACTCTTGAATGACGATTTGAATTGAATTATGATGACACTGCCAGATGACAGTGCCTGTCATTTGCACCCCTATAATTGTCTGGTTTGGTTCTGCAACCCAACAAGACAGACACAGACTTCAGAGGATAATTAGAAGTGCAGAAAAAACAATGGCTACCAACCTGCCTTCCATTGAGGACCTGTATACTGCACAAATCAAGAAGAGGGCCGTGAAAATATTTACAGATCCCTCACATCCAGGACATAAACTGTCTCAACTCCTACCCTCAAAACGATGTTACAGGGCACTGCACACCAGAACAACTAGACACAAGAACAGTTTTTTCCCGAATGCCATCACTATGCTAAACAACTAATTCCCACAACACTGTCAAGCTATTTACTAAAACTGTATTACTACTTACTTCCCTTGTTTATGTTTATGTTTATACCTATACCTATACCTATACCTATACCTGAAGGGCTGTGTTGTGTCTTGCCCGCCCTCAGAGCAGCCGGGGCCTTCTTACCTGCTCCCGCACACTGAGGAATGTATGCCTCCCGGTCCCAGTCCTGGCTCCATGCCCACACAAACTGCAGAAGGAGAATCTCCCTGCCCCAGCCCTGACTCCATGCCCAGGCAAACGGAGCAGCTAGACCCCTCCCCCTCCTCCACAGCAGGTGAGCCTGAGGAGGGTTTATTACCAACAGCTGATTGGTGTGACCCTCGCATCAGAAGATTGGAGAGGCGTAGGCTGCAGAGGAAGGAGGCAGGCCTTAATGAGTGCTGAGTCATGGAGCCACACCCCATGGCCTATATAAAGGATCTACTTTCTGGCAGTCTCTGAGTCAGGCAAAAGTCAAACTTATCTTGCTGAAGTCACTTACTGGTCTCCTGCCTGCTCTGAGGACTTTGCTAGGACTTTGGGCAGAGCTGCAGAGGCACGCCTGATTCGGATTTCCCGGACCCAGCCATCAGCGGAGGAGTGGGACACGACAGGCTGTGGATAGCTCAGGCTGTAAGGAGCCTGTTATTAGAACACAGTAGCCTGCAATTACTGCAGGTTCAAGCCCGGCCCAAGGTTGACTCAGCCTTCCATCCTTTATAAGGTAGGTAAAATGAGGACCCAGATTGTTGGGGGGGGCAATAAGTTGACTTTGTAAATATACAAATAGAATGAGACTATTGCCTTATACACTGTAAGCCGCCCTGAGTCTTCGGAAAAGGGCGGGATATAAATGTAAATAAAAAAAAATACCTGCTATCCAGTGGAGAAGTCCAAATTTTTTTTACTACCCGTTCTGTGGGCATGGCCTGGTGGGTGTGGTGTGGCTTGGTGGGCGTAGCTTGGTGGGCGTGGCAGAGGAAGGATACTGCAAAATCTCCATTCCCACCCCACTCCAGGGGAAGGATACTGCAAAATCCCCATTCTCTTCCCACTCCTGGGGAAAGGATATTGCAAAATCTCCATTCCTCCCCACACTCTGGGGCCAGCCAGAAGTGGTACTTAAAATTTCCACTACTGGTTCTCCGAACTGCTCAAAATTTCCACTACCGGTTCTCCAGAACCTGTCAGAACCTGCTGGATTTCACCCCTGCTGCTATCTTGTACATGTTTGAAAAAATAAATAAATTAAAATTAAATTAAATTACCTATCTCCTGCCACTTATGACTATTACCATGTTGCTTGTATCTTTATGATTTATATTGTTCTGTTGCTTCCGAGTATGATTTGATTGCTTATTAGTAACCTATGACTATCACTATATATATTTTTCCTCTCTTTTTTTTTTCTTTTTTTCCCTTTTAGGCACCAGAGACAAATTCCTTGTGAGTCTAGTCACACTTGGCCAATAAAGAATTATTCTATTCTATTCTATTCTATTCTATTCTATTCTATTCTATTCTATTCTATTCTATTCTATTCTATTCTATTCTATTGACACTTCCCCAAACCTACAAGGTTGTTGAGACTGATTTATCTTCTAAGACTTTGTTCCGGTTTTTCTTAAGCAAGGCTTGTTCCTCTGTAACTTCTTGTTCTTTTGATTACATTTTTCAACATTTTTTTTGGGGGGGGGGGGAAACAGATGTCAAACCAACTGGTCTGTAATTTTTTGGATCTCGTTGGATCATTTTTTTGGGGGGGGAAATGTTCTCTGGCATGGAGCCCAATTAAAGACAGAAGTTATTAATTTTTATTAGGAGTGTATAAATTTCACACTTCAATTATTTTTTAAAAAAATATGTGAATGCTATCAGAATATGCTTTCCCTTTTTCCTTATGTTGTCCTCAGAAGTAGAAATGGTTCTTTCTGTTTCTTGGCTTTTTATTGTTTCATCCATTTTTTTTTAAAAAAATAATTTTTATTAAACATTTTTGAAAAAACAAAAAAGAATCTTTAAATAATAATTTCTTTCCAACAATTTTGCATTGGTTAAACAGTTCTTACTTGTCCATTTTTTCTCCCTTATTTCAATATATCCTTTATAAATACAAATCTAATATTAATTTATTTACATATATACAAATAAATAACAGTGTACCCAATTTCATTTCTACAAACTATATTTTTTCTGCTTCCTCTTATTTGTTGTTACATTTCTACTCCTATATCTTCCTTATTTGATCTTTTCTTGCCTTTTATCTCTCTCTCCTCTAGCCATTCGTACCATTTCTCTCAACTATATAATATAATGATATTATAATATTCATCCAATTTTTTTTTAAAGATAGCTTTGACTGTATTTTTCAGACAAAAACATGGATTGTAAACCAAACTTTGAAATGGATTTGTTTCCCTAGTTGTAGATAGCTCTTAATTGAAAATGAATGTGTAATTTCTCAAAAAGCAATGTGTACAATGCTGAATTTTAGTTTCACACACCCCAAAATTGGGTGTAGGTATTGTCTGGTTACCATAGGGATGCGATGGCTCAGTGGCTAAGACGCTGAGTTTGTCAATCGAAAAGGTCAGCAGTTCAACGGTTCGAATCCCTAGTGCCGTGTAACAGGGTGAGCTCCAGTTACTTGTCCCAGCTTCTGCCAACCTAGCAGTTCGAAAGCACATAAAAAAATGCAAGTAGAAAAATAGGGACCACCTTTGGTGGGAAGGAAACAGCGTTCCGTGACCCTTTGGTGTTGAGTCATGCCAGCCACAGGACCACGAAGATGTCTTCGGACAGCACTGGCTCTTCGGTTTTGAAACGGAGATGAGCACCGCCCCCTAGAGTCAGGAACGACTAGCACATATGTGCGAAGGGAACCTTTACCCATTGTCTGGAAATAATTTTCAGTGTGATGAAAAACATGTATAAATGTTTTGTACATTTTTATACATATATAATTTATACATTTTTATACACATATACTGCAGTGGTCCAGAGTAAACTCAGCCTTTCCCCACCTCAATTTAAATTTTCTGAAAAATAACAGCCGTCTCAGCCATTTCTGTCTCACGTATTGTCCTGTTTGTTCGAAGGGATGGGAGTTTTACTTTGAGCTTGCTAAATTGCCCACTGAAGAAAATAAAGTTTTCATGACATTATTGTGGCCACTGGCTGGTAGAGACATTTCTTTTCTTCCCTATAAACTTTATCCAATCCGTAGCAGTTCTTTTTTGTCAGTAACTCCAGCAGCTC
The DNA here is from genome assembly GCF_028640845.1 of Ahaetulla prasina. Taxonomy (NCBI): domain Eukaryota; kingdom Metazoa; phylum Chordata; class Lepidosauria; order Squamata; family Colubridae; genus Ahaetulla; species Ahaetulla prasina. The sequence goes on along the minus strand of NC_080544.1, from coordinate 322,687 downwards.
GACTGGACGATTATGTGGCCGTTTCTAAGACGAGGTGCTAAAGGTTTATTTAGTGCCCGTAGATTGATGGCTAATAGACTCCATTGGGCTGTTTAAATGAAAGTTTCCCACAATCAGATGCTAAAGTCCAGGCTTTGAGTGAAGCATTTATCGCTCTTTCAACAGTCTCATCAAGAGTCGTGTCCCCCCTTCCTTTTTTTTCCCCTTTTCACTCTGGGAACTTTATTTCATGTTGTGTATTTCTAATCTGAAGGTTACATCAATCAACAATCCTGTACAGGTTTGTGGACTGTAAGAGAGGGGAAAAAAAGAGAGAATTTTTGCATGCTGTGATGGGGTTTCCTGGTTGGCTATCTGTCTTAGGTTTCTATGGAAAATACTGCAGAGTTGGAACTTAAAAACTGCAATTTGTTATGCTTAAGGTTATCCATCTGATTACTAGACTGGATGTCAGCGTTCCAGAAAACCCCTCCTGCAGAAAAGACTCTGAAGCAAATATCTTTCAAAGTTCTTTTACTAGCATAGGTAAACTGGCACCCCGGATGAAATCCGAATCTGGGGATCCAGGTTTCTCCCTCAGTAATAAAGATAAAGGTAAAGGTTCCCCTCACACAAACGTGCTAGTTGTTGCCAACTCTAGGGGGCGGTGCTCATCTCCGTTTCAAAGCCGAAGAGCCAGCGCTGTCCGAAGACGTCTCTGTGGTCATGTGGCCGGCATGACTCAACGCCAAAGGCGCATGGAACACTGTTACCTTCCCACCAAAGGTGGTCCCTATTTTTTCTACTTGCATTTTTACGTGCTTTCGAAACTGCTAGGTTGGCAGAAGCTGGGACAAGTAACGGGAGCTCACCCCATTACATGGCAGCACTACGGATTTGAACCGCCGAACTGCCGACCTTTCGATCGACAAGCTCAACGTCCTAGCCCCTGAGCCACCGCCCTGTATTACATCCCTCAGTAATTACGTCCCTCAGTAATACAAACTCCAAAATCCCCAGCCACATGACCCCTCTGCCGATCACATGCTCCAATCTCCAACCGTCCCATCTCGAGATATCACTCTGGCCACTCCTTCTCCAGATGCGAGCCCAGCCTGACCTTGACCGGCAGGAAGAATGTTGTTATGTCTAATAGCCCCTTGTATCACCACCACCCTCCCCTATTTTCCCACACAAAAGAAAGTGGCAGCGTGTGGAAGCCTTCGGCCTAGTATGGCTTCCAAAGCTGCCACTGGATTGTAGCTGCTTTCTATTTACTAACAGGGATGGAGAGGTGGTAGCAAAACACGACATCTCTTGCAACTCCAGGATAGGTAGTCCTCGATTTACAACAGTTCATTTAGTGACCGTTCGAAGTTACAACGTCACTGAAAAAAGTGACTTGTTATGACCATTTTTCACACTTATGACCATTGAAGCATCCCCATGTGATCAAAATTCGGATACTTGGCAACTGATTCATTCGTATTTATGACGGTTCCAGTGTCCCAGGATCGTGTGATCATCTTTTGGTGTTACTAGCTTAATCATTACAGTGATTCACTTAACAAATGTGGTAAGGAAGCATTTCGTAATATGGAACAGAATTCACTTAACAACTGTTTCGCTTAGCAACAGAAATTTGGGGGTCATAAGTTGAGGACCACCTCTAGCCTCACTTGCCTGCTTTTCAAGGGGGAAAAATGTGTTAAACCAATATTGAATTTTTCTTTGTGGTTGCTTGGTTATCTCTTGTAAAATTTAAAGTGAAATTTAGTCTCAGTGAAAAGTTTGTGATAATGGAGAACTGAATACAGAGCACTAGCTTTTGGTAGGTCTTGTTATGTATGAACTAGATTTCGAACACCATCCAAGGTGTTAGTTGTCACCAGTGGTGGGTTTCCAATATCCTTACCACCGGTTCGCAGCGTGCCACACGCTCGCTTTGCACGTGCACACACATGCATGTGCATGTACTTTGCTCGCTCGTGCACCGTCTGTGCATGTAGGCCTCGAAAACATGCCTAAATAGGACAGCATAGAGCTGGGGCAGGTGGTCGCAATACCCACTGTCGGTTCACCTGAACCGGTATGAATCAGCCAATTACCACCTCTGGTTGTCACCTATAGAGTCCCTCATGGCACAAGGCTGGATTATTTGTAGGATCACCTGTCCCCACACAAATAAGAAATCCTCAAGACACCCTAAGATATCTTTCTATTTGGTAGAAAATCTGTCACTGGTTTTAGCTGGAAATTCTTTCAGTGACATCCTGAAATATTTCACTATCTAACACAGGGACAACCCAGGCTCTGGATAAATTTGGACAGCTTATATTAAAATAGTGGCGGTCTTAAGGCTTTTTATAAGGGATGATAGGATTGTCGATCAATGGAACAGGATCTTGAAGCCTTCACTTTCCTTCTCTCGAGTTTCAGGGGTTTATAACATGATTGGTGAGATTTTTTTCAAAGTAAGATATAACAAAATTTTGGGTATATTCCAATATCAGAAATCTGTTATGAATTCATTTGCTTCAGAAATGGATTCAGTCCACTTCATAAACGTTGTAATTCCAGTATCAGAGTCTGTTAATTAATTCATTTGCTACAGAAACAAATTCAATCCATTTTATGGAAGTTGTGGGCTGGCACCTATAAGCAACTTCTTGTTTCATACAGATGCTTACAAATAATTTATGGACACCTTTCTTGTACTAGACTGAGCCTAGAAAAGATGATTGACATATTGCTAAGCAGCAACATCAAGGGTCTCACCAAGCCCAAACGAGAAACAACATATAAATGCCACAGTTTAAGTGAGCCCCCATATCAGTGGTGGGTTTCACATTTTGTTGCTAACGGTTTGCCCCGCACGCACATGCTCGCTTTGCACACACCTTCTGCGCATGTGCCCAGCCTTCCATGCATGCACTTTGCTCATGTGTGCATCTTCCACCCATATGCCCAGCCTCAAAACTGTGCCTAAAGAGGACAGCATAGAGCTGGGGCTGGTGGGCAGGCTCACCTGCGATCTCCGCTACCAGTTCACCCAAATTGGTATGAACTGGCTGAATGCCCCCTCTGATCCATATATATGTATGTAAGTTTGAATTATCAAAGTATGTTGTGTCTACACCGCCCCCCCCCCCGAGCCGGGCCCCCTGCCAGAAAGTGACTTGGAAAGTGAGGGGGAAGGGCCATCAGGACTTACCTCTGGAGCACAGACTTCTCTGGCTCAGCTCCAGGACCCAGAAGCAGGCCAGGTGGAAGAGATAACGAGGCCTCCATCCCCTGACTCTTCCCCCCCCCAGGCCACACCTTCAGACCCAGCTGATGGCAATCAGGCTTGGTTGGACCCTAGGTTTTGTAGGCAGGAGAGGCGGGAACAACAGAAGCAGGGGTGGGGCAGGCCTAGGAAGTGCTGAGTCATGGCGCCACATCCCACAGGATATAAAAGCAGCAGGGCTGCTATACCACTTCGTGGCAAGCAAATTAACTAGAGCTGAAGTACTGTTTGTTCCTGGTTGACTCATCGGCATCAAGAGAGATAACAGAGACACTTGGCATACGCTCGCTAGTTTGCTGCCAGAGCTGATAGTTGCCGCCTAATTAAGTCATCGCTCGGACTGAGGCGAGGGGTACAGAACAAAGTAGAATAATATAGTGGTTATATTGCATGTTTGTTCTGGAAAAATCCTGGTTTAGCTTCAGTTTGAAAGTTCGAAAGTTACCCCTGCATGGCCCAAAGGGAGTCCGACAACCAGTCAGGATACTTTTCTTTCACAGGAATGGGGAGAAAGTTCAAAGCCCAAGAAAGGGTATAAATATATCTCACTCTCCACTCCATGTGGTCAGCTACCCAGGACTTCAAACCATGCGGTCCTGTCCACCATGTAAAAAAAATGCTTTTAAAAGGCTCCTCTGGCGATCCCAGCTGAGTTGCCTGATCATCAGAGGCTTTTAAAACCATTTTTTTACAACCTCTTCGGCCGAAGAGGTTGTAGAAAAAAATGCTTCTAAAAGTAAAAAGAAAAAGTTGGCCACGCCCACCCAGTCACATTACCCCCACCACCAAGCCACACCCACAGAACCGGTAGTAACAAATTTTACATTTCACCCCTGATATAATGGCATCCGGCCCTCTCAATTCCTGGCAAATAGATGGGGAAGAAATGCAGGTAGTGACAGGTTTTATTTTCCTGGGCTCCAGATGGGGACTGCAGCCAAGAAATTAAAAGCTCCTGGGGAGGAAAGTTATGGCAAATCTAGACAGGATAATTTTATTTATTTATTTATTTATTATTCGAATTTATATACCGCCCTATCTCCCAAAGGACTCAGGGCGGTTCACAGGCATATAAAACATCAATATCAATATACAAATTAAAATAATCCTTAAAAAACTTATTCTAGCGCCCGAATTATTAAAAATAGAAATATAAATATTAAATATAAATATTAAAATCAATTTAAAACCCCTCTAAATTTAAAAATCTAAGCCAGTCCTGCACAGATGAATAAATGTGTCTTGAGCTCGCGACGGAAGGTTCGAAGGTCAGGAAGTTGACGGAGTCCTGGGGGGAGTTCGTTCCAGAGGGTGGGAGCCCCCACAGAGAAGGCCCTTCCCCTGGGCGTCGCCAAACGTCACTGCCTAGCTGACGGCACCCTGAGGAGTCCCTCTCTGTGAGAGCGCACGGGTCGGTGAGAGGTATCTGGTCGCAGTGGGCGGTCCCAGATAACCCGCCCTATGCCATGGAGCGCTTTAAAGGTGGTCACCAAAACCTTGAAGCGCACCGGAAGGCCACAGGTAGCCAGTGCAGCCTGCGCAGGATGGGTGTTATCACGGGAGCCACGAGGGCTCCCTCTATCACCCGCGCAGCCGCATTCTGAACTAACTGCAGCCTCCGGATGCCCTTCAAGGAAGCCCCATGTAGAGAGCGTTGCAGTAATCCAGGCGAGACGTCACAAGGCGTGAGTGACCGTGCAAAGGGCCTCCCGGTCCAGAAAGGCGCAACTGGCGCACCAGGCGAACCTGGTAGAACGCTCTCCTGGAGACGGCCGTCAAATGATCTTCTAGAGACAGCCGCTCATCCAGGAGGACGCTAAGTTGCGCACCCTCTCCATCGGGGCCAATGACTCGCCACCGATGGTCAGCCGCGGATTTAGCTGACTGTACCGGGATGCCGCATCCACAGCCACTCTGTCTTGGAGGATTGAGCTTGAGCCTGTTTCTCCCCATCCAGACCCGTCGGCCTCCAGGCACCGGGACAGCACTTGATAACCGTTGGGGTGGTCCGGTGTGGAAAAGTACAGCTGGGTGTCATCCGCGTACAGCTGGTACCTCACACGAACCCACTGATGATCTCACCCAGCGGCTTCATGTAGATGTTGAACAGAAGGCGAGAGGATCGATCCTCGGCACCCCACAAGTGAGGGGCCTCGGGCCGACCTCTGCCCCTGTCAACACCGACTGCGACCAATCGGAGAGATAGGAGGAGAACCACCGATAAACGGTGCCTCCCACTCCCAATCCTCCAACCGCGCAGCAGGATACCATGGTCGATGGTATCGAAAGCCGCTGAGAGGTCTAATAGGACCAGGGCAGAGGAACAACCCCTATCCCTGGCCCTCCAGAGATCATCCACCAACGCGACCAAAGCCGCCTCCGTGCTGTAACCGGGCCGGAAACCGGACTGGAACGGGTCTAGATAGACAGTTTCATCCAGGTGTAAGGAAACTGATATGCCACCATACTCTCAACAACCTTCGCCAAGCGGGTTGGAGACCGGACGATAATTACCTAAAACAGCCGGGTCCAGGAAGGCTTCTTGAGGAGGGCCTCACCACCGCCTCTTTCAAGGCGGCCGGAAAGACACCTCCACCAAAGAAGCGCTCGTAATCGCCTGGAGCCAGCCTCGGTCACCTCCTGCGTGGCCAGCACCAACCAGGAGGGCACGGGTCCAGTAAACATGTGGTGGCATTCAGCCTCCCCAACAACCTGTCCATGTCCTCGGAGCAACAGGGTCAAACTCATCCCATAAAATGTCACCAAGACCACCCTCAGCCATCTCACCCGTATCACCGCAATCTTGGTCCAAACCATCCCGAAGCTGAGCGATTTTATCGTATAGATAACCGTTAAACTCCTCAGCACGTCCTGCAACGGGTCATCCCGCTCCCCTGGTGTAGGAGGGAGCGGGTCACCCAAACAGGGTGGCTGGGCGGTTATCTGCCGATGCAATGAGGAGGCGTAGCTACGCCTCGCTTCCTCAATGCCACTAGGTAAGTCCTAGTATAGGACTTCACTAGTGTCGATCAGCTTCTGAACGGCTGACCTCCAGGAACTCTCTAGGCGTCTTCTCCGGCGCTTCATCCCTCTCAGCTCCTCGGAGAACCAAGGAGCCGGTTGGGACCTGCGCCGGGTCAGAGGCCGCAAAGGCACGACCCGGTCTAAGGCCCCCGCCGCGGCCCGTTCCCAGGCCGCAACAAGTTCCTCAACCGAGCCGTGAGCCAGACCCTCAGGAAATGGCCCAAGCTCCGTCCGGAACCCATCCGGGTCCATCAGGCGCCTGGGGCGGAACCAACGTATCGGCTCCGTCTCCCTGCGGTGGTGAATGGCGGTCAGAAAGTCCAGGCGAAGAAGAGAGTGATCTGACCATGACAAAGGTTCAATGACTATTTCCTTTAAGTCCAGATCTCTCAACCACTGACCAGAGACAAAAATCAGGTCCAGAGTGCCACCCCCAATGTGAGTAGGGCCATCAACTACTTGGGTCAGGTCCAAGGCCGTCATGGAAGCCATGAAAAGCAAAGACATCACCCTGCCAACAAAAGTGCATATAGTCAAGGCTATGGTTTTCCCAGTTGCAATGTATGGCTGTGAAAGTTGGAGCATAAGAAAGAAGGAGCACCAAAGAATTGAGGCCTTTGAACTATAGTGCTGGAGAAGACTTGAGACTCAAGTCCCTTGGACTGCAAGGCGATGAAACCGGTCAGTCCTAGAGGAGATCAACCCTGACTGCTCTTTAGAAAGCCAGATCCTGAAGATGAAACTCAAAAACTTTGGCTACCTAATGAAAGGAAGGACTCACTGGAGAAGAGCCTAATGCTGGGAAAGATTGAGGGCAAAAGAAGAAGGGGATGGCAGAGAATGAGGTGGCTGGATGGAGTCACTGAAGTACTAGGCATGAGCTTAAATGGACTCCGAGGATGGTAGAGGATAGGAAGGCGTGGAGGAACGTTGTCCATGATGGGTCAGACATGACTTCACAACTAACAACAACAACAACAACAAAATGGATTTTACGTTATTGGGAAGATAAATGTTTTATTCAAATTACTTTAATTTATATTTTGTTTGCACACCATCCAAACGGGTTGAGAAACATTTATTAATTATATTTGGGTGGGGGAGACAAACAAGTATCCCAACTTAGTTGCTTATATTGTGCTCTTCGCCCTGTGACGGTTACTGAATTATTTGTAGAATTTGAGTATAAATGTGTAAAAACCTTTGTTTCTGCACAGCTATACATGTATACATACGATGTATACATGCTTTACATAATATTTGCTTTTCAATTAGGTCTTTCATATGATAATAAACATCAGTTTGGACATTCCATGAGCTAACATATGTCAAATAAGCTAAACAATACATTCCAGATTTTTAAACTGCATGGAATGGAAAAACAATATAACGATCTGTAGCTGTACAATTTCTGATGTTTTTAATTTTGTCACTGAAGCACGTTTGGCATTTCTAACATCAGCCTTGGCATTTCCTTCACATGAGCCTTGGTGGCGCAATGGTTAGAGTGCAGTACTGCAGGCTACTTGTCAGCCTGCAGGCTACTTTAAGTATTAGGAATGGGGTGATATTCCTTTAAGACTGCTTCGGCTGCCATACAAAGAGGGGGAGGAGGAATTCAAACTCCAAGACACGGGCTGACACTAGCAACTCTGCATACCAGACAAGCAGAGGTCACCGGAAGAACACCAGGTGAAGCCTAAGAAGAAATGAATTGGACTAGATTGTTTGACCTTTGGAGGGAGGAGGGATTTATGAGGGATATGCTTGTGTACGCCACTCCTACTATTCAGATCTTGCTTTCCTTTTGTGCATTCGGTTCTACTCAGTAAAAGTACCTTGCTCTAAACCTATGGAGTCGGGGGTTTTCTTTCTTGAAGGTACTGAACGGAGGCATACCTGACATTACTTTTGCTGACTGCCGGCAATTTGGCAGTTCAAATCTCACCAGGCTCATGGTTGACTCAGCCTTCCCTCCTTCCTTCTGACGTGGGTAAAATGAGGACCCAGGTTGTTGGGGGTAAGAGGCTGACTTTGTAAACCGCTTAGAGAGGGCTGTAAAGCACTGCGAAGTGGTATATAAGTCTAAGTGCTATTGCTATCAGAGAAAGATTTATTGGGGCGTACAGTGTGTTTAAACTGCTTCATTTCCTTCAGGGGTACAACACTTTCCTCGAAAATGGTGTAATCCATTCAAGGTGTAACCTTGAAAACGGCCTTCACAATAATTTTTAGGATGGCATTTGGCAAAATATCGTTTTGGTCTCCTTATAGGAAATTTATATCGCAAGGCTATCTGCTTTTAAAATGCCCAAACTGATAGAACATATTTTTAAAAAAAAAGGTCATTGAAACTAATCTATAATGAAGGTGTGTGGTCATGTCTCTATTTTTGATCATAATTTCATAAATAATAATCATATTTGGACATTCCGTGCATCATCACATTGAAGGAAACAAATCATCTATCAAATGTGTAATTGCTTTGCAACAGTTGTGTCAGATGACTAAAATTATAAAACAATCCGGAGCCTTTTTTAAAATGATAATTTACAGTGATTTCATTGTTTGTTTCTTTTTATTTGAATTTATATCCCGCCCTTCTCTGAAGACTCAGGGCGGCTTACACAGTGTTAAGCAATAGTCTTCATCCATTTGTATATTATATACAAAGTCAACTTTATTGCCCCCAACAATCTGGGTCCTCATTTTACCTACCTTATAAAGGATGGAAGGCTGAGTCAACCTTGGGCCTGGTGGGACTTGAACCTGCAGTAATTGTAATTGCAGGCAGCTGTGTTAATAACAGACTGCATTAGCCTGTTGAGCCACAAGATTGTTGAAGCTTTTGTCTTGCCCCATCAATAATAGATTTCCACAATGAAGAGATAGTTGATAGCATAGATCCGTGATGGCAAACCTATGGCACACGTGCCAGATGTGGAACACAGCACCCTCTCTGTGGGCACACGAACCGTCGACCCAGTTGAGGTCCACCATACGTGTGCAAGCACCTCCTGCCGTCCAGCTGGTCTTTGGGTCTCTGCCGTGCATGTATGAGGTGCAGGGTTGTGTGTGGGGAGGCTGTGTGTGCCTGTGCAAGGGGTGGGGGGCATGTGGGTGCCATGTGCGCCTGTGGGGGCATTCACACATGCACAGGGAAGCAGGTCCCATGCATGGGGGCTGCATGCACATTGCATTTTGGGGGTTTGGGTGCGCATGTGCACATTTTTGCACACATGCGCTTGCGCTTCGAGCACTCGGTCCAGAAAAGTTTATCCATCACTGGCATAGATTCTTACCTTTATCTGTGAGCATGGGTATGTTGTGTCCAAATTGTTTAATTATTTCAATAAGGGTCGTTATTCCCTCTAAACTTACCAAATCCTCTGGTGGCTCAGACTGGTAAGACAGTCTGTTATTAACAGCAGCTGCTTGCAATTACTGCAGGTTCAAGTCCCACCAGGCCCAAAGTTGACTCAGCCTTCCATCCTTTATAAGGTAGGTAAAATGAGGACCCAGAATGTTGGGGGCAATAAAAATTGACTTTGTATATAATATACAAATGGATGAAGACTATTGCTTGACATAGTGTAAGCCGCCCTGAGTCTTCGGAGAAGGGCGGGATATAAATGCAAATAAAAAAAAAATCCAAACCATATGACACACTTGGGGATAAACTTCAAACTAATTTCCTGGGTTGGCATTCACACATAACCTCTTTATCATGCACTATACAATTGATTTAGTGGAGACGGCTGCTTTCAGGGCAATGAGTAACTGTGATTCTGTTTTCTAAAGCTCTTTGTGGAAGTTTGGCCGGGTTGCTTTGTCGAAGCATGTGAGCAGAGGCACAAATTGCTCTCCTTTGATATCACAAGGTTATATTTTCACGTGGTGTCCTTAACAAGGACGCTCTTTAGCAATCTATCTGTCTCTGTCAAGTGTTGGCTTGAAAGCCAAGCTATTCAAGCCTGAAACTCCCTGTTAAATAGACCATTTTGGGGACTCGCAAGCAACCAGACAATATTCTGTAATAGACTTGCCTAATCTAGTGGCCTCTGCCTGTGTTGGACTTCAACTCCCCTTATGCTGAAGCAGCATGCTACAGGTTGTGTTGCCGAAGGATGACAGAAGCAGAAGTCCGTCATAAATGGAAGCTATTTGTACTTTGCAAACCACACTGAATTACCCTGAGATGGGCAGTGTAGAAATTTGATAGATAGATAGACAGTAACAGCATTTTAGGACTTATATATCGCCCCATAACACTTTACAGCAATTTCTGGATAGTTTGCAATGTAGAAAGGTTATTTATATATTGCCTCCAACATTCTGGGTCCTCATTTTACCGACCTCACGGATGGAAGGCTGAGTCAACCATGAACTGCCCCGTGAGGATCGAACTCCAGATTGTGGGCAATACTGTGACACCTGTGTCCTGTGACACCAGGAAAATTTAATAGACAGACAGACAGACAGACAATGGATGGGTGGGTGGGTGGATAGATGGATGGATGGATATATAGTTTGCAATGTAGAAACATTATTTATATATTGCCCCCAACAATCTGGGTCCTCATTTTACCAACCTTGGAAAGATGGAAGGCTGAGTCAACCTTGAGCCTGGTGAGATTTGATCTGCCAAATTGCAGGCAGCCAGCTGTCAGCAGAAGTAGCCTGCAGTACTGCATTGTATCCACTGCACCATATCTATCTATCTATCTATCCATCCATCCATCCATCCATCCATCCATCCATCAATCCGTCCATGATGGGGAACCTATGGCATGAGCTTTGTCGCTTGGCACATGCGGCATTGCCCGTTCCTCTGCCGGGTTTCTGGTGCACATGTAAGTGCGATGATTAGCTGGCCTTTTTGCATGCGGTGGTGCTGGAAACTAGAAGAGCTGTTCCATTTTCCTGCATGAGCATGCGTGCCGGCCAGCTGATCATTGCATGTGCCAGAACACAGAAGAGTAGCTGGCTGAAACTGGAAGTTAATTTTCAGGTACGTGCATGCACCCTGTGCAGCTCCTCTTTCTGGTTGCTGCCCAGACACATGCACACAGTCTCTTTTTGGCACTTGGTGCCAAAAAGGTTCATCATCACACACACACACACACACACACACACACACACACACACACACAAAGACAGACATAGAGAGAGAGAGACAGATAGCTATAGACAGAAAGACGGAGAGTGAGAGAGATGAGAGATGAGAGAGAGAGACAGAGACAGAGACAAAGAGAGAGACAGAGAGAGAGAGAGAGAGAGAGAGAGACAGACAGACAGACAGACAGGTAGAAGTAGACAGACGGAGAGTGAGAGAGATGAGAGATCAGAGATCAGAGACAGAGACAGAGAAAGAGAGACAGAGAGACAGAGAGACAGAGACAGACAGACAAATAGATATAGACAGAAGAGAGAGAGTGAGAGAGATGAGAAAGAGACAGAGAGAGAGAGAGAGAGAGAGACAGACAGACAGAGACAGACAGACAGACAGGTAGAAATAGACAGACGGAGAGTGAGAGAGATGAGAGATGAGAGACAGAGACAGAGACAGAGACAGAGACAGAGACAGAGACAGACAGATAGATAGATATAGACAGACAGACGGAGAGTGAGAGAGATGAGAGATGAGAGACAGAGACAGAGACAGAGAAAGAGAAAGAGAGACAGAGAGACAGAGACAGACAGACAAATAGGTATAGACAGAAGAGAGAGAGTGAGAGAGATGAGAAAGAGACAGAGAGACAGAGAGACAGAGAGACAGAGACAGACAGACAGAGAGATAGATATAGAGTGAGAGAGATGAGAGAGAGAGATGAGAGAGAGAGGGAGAGGGAGGAAGAGAGAGAAAGAGAGACAGAGAGAGACAGACAGACAGACAGATATAGACAGACAGAGTGAGAGATGTGAAAGAGAGAGAAAGACAGAGAGAGACAGACAGACAGACAGATAGATATAGACAGACAGACAGATAGATATAGACAGACAGAGAGTGAGAGAGATGAGAGATGAGAGAGAGAGAGAGAGAGAGAGACTCTTTCTAATTATCTCACCCAGAACAGTAGCAAAATTACAGCTAGTCATAAAATCTTCCTCCTCCAAAACGCTGCCAACCACATGTATTTCAGGCGGTAAAAATGTGCTTCTTTATAACCAAGCAAGATTGATAGACCAAACTACTCTGTCCAGGGCAGATAGGACCTCAAAAATGTACACCCAATAGGATGTCCACACTGTCTTTTTACAAATCCCCATCGCTACAGCCTTCAAAACGTTATCTATCCATTTTCATTTTTCGCAACAGCCACGACAGGTCTGTCATTTTACTGGCGCCTCAAAATTTTTCTTTCTGTTGTCAGTCAGCATATAACAGTCACAAACTCTCGACAGCTGTGATTGATGGCAGCAAACAAAGAAGAGGAAAAAGGGGCTGAAGTTGTGTCTAAAATAATAATTTTCTATTTTTATTATTACGTGCAGAACTTTTGTTAGAAAATGGCCCGTGTGTTGTATTTTAGACATCTACCGCTGGGGAATTGTATGTATTATAAGAAAAATTGTTACAGATAAACAGGCTGTTTTTAGCTCACATTGCTGGGCTGATTGCCTTAAGATTTGCTCATTCTGACAGGGAAGATTTTAAGGGTGTGTGTCTATGGGATATTATATTATGTTCATTTGATAACAAAATGCAGGAACTCTGAGATAATAGAAATGACAGCCTGTCTATTGCATCTGTGCATTATTTTTTTTTATTTGCATGCCCAGGAAGCTAAGTGTGTGATGTACTTCTCTTTGTTCCATTGAAACAATTAAAACTTTTAGGTCCTTAACTTTGACTGAATCATGTCCAGCGGTGGGATTCACATTAAGTTGCTACCGGTTCGCCGTGCATGCACACGCTCACTTTGCGTGTGCACCTGCCTCCCGCACATGCGCCCGGGCTCAAAAACATGCCTAAATAGCACTGCATAGAGTTGGGGCGGGTGGGCTTGCCCCAATTTCCGCTACCAGTTCGGGTAAACCGGTCCAAACCAGCTGACTACTACTTCTGATCATGTCCTTTTGCTTTTGAAACATTCTCGAATTGAATGTTTATGTTTACTGTTGGACACTATAGGAGGCTTACAGAAGTTGTGTAACTCTATTTTGGTGGGGGGGAGGGACTATTCAGAGAATGCTTCTCAGCCACCTTTCCCCTTACAGGACCTGCAGTTCAAATGTCAAGAGAAAGATTTCCCCACAGTGGAGAGAAATGGAACCATAGCATCTCAAAAATAAAATATCAGTTTCGATTCGTTACAATTCTCTCTAGAAATGGCATTGTTGGAGCAGAGAACTAATATCTAGATTTCAGTGCTCTGTTCCAGAGTAGCAATGTTGCAGCTCTCCTACGCTTGTTGTAAGTCATAGTTGTCTGAGATACTCATGGTAAAGATAAAGATTTTCCCTGCCAATTGTATCTAATTCTTGGGCAGGGCGCTCATCTCTGTTTTTTAGCCAAGGGAGCCACCATTGTCCAAAGACATTTCCGTGGTCATGTGGCTAATATGACTTTATACTATACTTTATACTATACATTAATGATCTTTGTGACCATATCTCAAGTAATTGTGTTCTCTTTGCTGATGATGTCAAACTATTTAATATCACAGACAATACTTCTATCATTCAAAACGACCTTGATCATCTAACCGCTTGGTCTAAAAATTGGCAGCTCCAAATTTCAACCAGCAAATGCTCAGTCTTACATATAGGAAAAAAGAACCCAAAAACTAAGTACACACTAGATGGACATTACCTTACAGATGACCCCCATCCTGTTAAAGACCTTGGAGTTTTCATGTCAAATGATCTAAGTGCCAAAGCCCACTGCAATTACATAGCAAAAAAAGCTCTAAGAGTTGTAAACCTAATCTTGCGCAGTTTCTTTTCCAAAAACACCACACTATTAACCAGAGCATATAAAACATTTGCTAGACCAATTCTAGAATACAGCTCGCCTGTTTGGAACCCTCACCACATCTCTGACATCAATACAATTGAATGTGTCTAGAAATATTTTACAAGAAGAGTTCTCCATTCCTCTGAAAACTATAGAATACCCTATCCCACCAGACTTGAAATCCTAGGCTTAGAAAACTTGGAACTCCGTCGCCTTCGACAAGACCTAAGCTTAACTCACAGAATCATCTATTGTAATGTCCTTCCAGTTAAAGACTACTTCAGCTTTAATTGCAATAATACTAGAGCAACTAATAGATTTAAACTTAATGTCAACCGCTTTAATCTAGATTGCAGAAAATATGACTTCTGTAACAGAATCATCAGTGCTTGGAACACTTTACCTGACTCTGTGGTCTCTTCCCATAATCCTAAAAGCTTTATCCAAAAACTTTCTACTATTGACCTCACCCCATTCCTAAGAGGACCATAAGGGGCGTGCATAAGTGCACAAACGTGCCTACCGTTCCTGTCCTATTGTTTTTCTTTTCTTCTTCCTATATATATGCTTATACCTCCTTATATTTACCCATATATGTTTATATACTATATAATCTTTTGTATGATTCCTACATATATTGTTGTGACAAAATAAATAAGTAAAATAAATAAACTATACACTGAGGCGCCTGGAACGCTGTTACTTTCCCACCGAAGTGGTGCCTATTTATCTATTCTCATTTTCATGCTTTCGAACTGATAGGTGGACAGGAGCTGGGGCAAGGAACGGGAGCTCACCCCATCGTGCAATGCTCGGGTCTCAAACCTGAGCAGTCAGCTTTGCTGCTGAGCCATTGCACTCCCTAGATACTCACATACACAGTTTATAGACAGTATTTCTGATGGTATCTTTCTGTTAGCAGGTTAGGAAATGTGGTGTGTGTATGTGACATATTGATGAGTAATGAAAATGAAGTACATTAGGAAACCTCTGCGTAGACTTTTCCATTTTTGGTAAACAGAAGAAGAAGAAAGAAAAAGAAAAAGAAAAAAGAAAAGTCCAGTTGAGAAATTGGACAGGAACCAACATTTATCGTTCTGACACTTAATAAGAATGTTTGCTCTTCATTAAATAAAAGCTCTTTTTCTTATTTCATTGGCCTTTTTACAAAGTTTGGTGTTTCTTCAAGCCTATCGATATCTCCTCCTTGTTCAGGAATGGTGATGTGATTGTGTTAGATCAGTGGTAGTCAACCTGGTCCTTACCGCCCACTAGTGGGCGTTCCAGCTTTCATGGTGGGCGGTAGGGGTTTTGTCCGATACTGAAGCACTTTCCTTTTTTTTTTTTTAATTGACTTTTTTAAAAAAATCATAGCATTATTTAAAAACGTTTTCATTAGGTTTTCATAAAATTCCCCGTGACAATTTAAATTTTTGAAAATATACTATTTGCATCGCCCGCGCATAAAGTTTAGTTCACGTTATGTAAGGGAAACTAAATGGCGCTATAGTGTAACCGCAAACAAAAGAGCTTCGTCCCAGAATAGTTCGGGCATCTCCCCCCACACCACCCAGCTGTAACAGACAAGCAGAGCTGGTAGCTGGTGCCCCCCCCCCCCAAACCCAATCCACGATGCGCGAGAGGCATGTGCAAACGACGATACACAGTGCATTACTTTGGAACTGGTGGGCGGTTAGAAAATTTTACTACTAACAGAGATACAAAAGTGGGCGGTAGGTATAAAAAGGCTGACTACCCCTGTGTTAGATTATCAATTCTCTGTTACGATTTATGAGAAGGGAAGTTGGATAAATGGGAAGATCTTTAACAGCATGTGGTACTCTTGTTCAGGACACCCTCTGTTTCATTGCATCTCATCTCATTTCCCATTCCTTCACCATCTGTGGTCATGGTTTCTTCTGGGAAGTTCTCCCATATGTGTGTGTGTTTACGTGGAGTAAATATTCTTTGAGAGCCAGTTTGATGTAGTGGTTAAGGAATCAGCCTACAAACTGGGAAACGATGAGTTCCAGTTCCTCATTAGGCACGAAACCAACTGGGTGACTTTGGGTGACTCATTCACTCTGAAGTGTAGGAAGCCAACCTGGGCATGCATCCATGCATCTATACCAGAGGTCTCCAACCTTGGCAACTTTAAGACTTTAAGACTTGTGGACTTGTGGACTTGTGGAGTTGAAGTCCACAAGTCTTAAAGTTGCCAAGTTTCGATACCCCTGATCTATACTTTTCTATTTCTAAAACCCTTGTAATTCTTTCAAGCAAGATTATTGATACTACTTTCCTGGACTTCAGGTGATGCCTCCTGGGTCCAGGCAATGCTATGATATGAAGCCAGAGAAGCCTTAATTAAAAATAGAAATGATGCTGCTGATAATAATCAGTGCAGTTGGCATTTTATGAGCTGTTCAATAGGTTAATGCAACATCTTGGAACTGTATAGTCAGTACTTACAAGCACAGAGACACATTTATATCAAAAGGCTGCCAGCCTGCTTGGCAGTAATTATATCAGAAATAACAGATGACATTGTTCTTTGTTGAACTTAAATGTTTCATCATCCTAGATCGATGCCGAAAGAAAAGCTAATACCTCATCCTAATAGTAATATTTTGATTAATTTCTGCTAAGTTCCACAAAAGCTTAGTTCTGGCCCTTTGATGTGGCTTCGTAATGTGTTGATTCACTTTCTAAATCATCCAAAGAGGAACTGAAAAATTGAAGAAAGCAACTGAAGCAAGGATTTGGAAGGTCAACTTCCTTGGCGTTTACCCTAAGCCATGCCTTGAAGAACCCAAGAAAAGAGTAGTAATACTTTCCATCCCGTAAATTTCAAGGTGTGTTTTAGGGCAGGGGTCTCCAACCTTGGCAACTTTAAGACTTGTGGACTTTGCTGGCTGAGGAATTCTGGGAGTTGAAGTCCACAAGTCTTAAAGTTTATTTATTTATTTATTTTATTTGTCACAACAGTATATATAAGCATAAGCATGAAAGTAACTATATGATATATAAGCATATATATGAGCATAAGTATGTGATAACTATATCAATTGGATATAGTGGAAGGAAAAAATAGGACAGGAATGGTAGGCACGCTTGTGCTCTTATGCACGCCCCTTATAGACCTCTTAGGAATGGGGTGAGGTCAAAAGTAGAGAGTTTTGGGTTAAAGCTTTGGGGATTTTAAGAAGAGACCACAGAGTCAGGTAGTGTGTTCCAAGCACTAATAACTCTCTTACAGAAGTCATATTTTCTGCAATCAAGATTGAAACGGTTAACATTGAGTTTAAATCTATTGTTTGCTCTTGTATTGTTATGATTGAAGCTGAAGTAGTCTTCAACAGGAAGGACATTGCAATAGATGATTCTATGAGTTAAATACAGGTCCTGTCGAAGGCGGCGGAGATCTAAGTTTTCTAAATTCAAGATTTCAAGTCTGGTGGCATAAGGTATTTTGTTGTATTCAGAGGAGTGGAGAACTCTTCTTGTAAAATATTTCTGGACACGTTCAATAGTATTGATGTCTGAAATGTGGTATGGGTTCCAGACAGTCGAACTGTATTCAAGAATTGGTCTAGCAAATGTTTTATAAACTCTGGTTAGCAGTGTAGTGTTTCTGGAGAAGAAGCTACGTAAGATTAGGTTTACAAATCTTAAAGCCTTTTTTGCGATGAAGTTGCAGTGGATTTTGGCAAGTTGCCAAGGTTGGAAACCCCAGCTTTAGGGAGACATTGATATCTTTCAAGGAATAGTCAACTCTTTTTGTGCGTCGTCTTATGAATATCTCAGTTTGGTTATGAAGGGGATTAGTTTCCATTGGTGTCTCTTCCCATAAGAACTGCGCGGTGATAATTGGAAACATTCTTCAGGATTATCGGATTTGGAGCAAACCTGCCCAACATTTTTCAGGTCCTACTCCCAATTCATTGGTATATGTCAGCCAGAACTGAGGAAAACTGAATTCAAAATGGAAGTGGAAAGACAGGGCAATTGACTCACAGTTAGCGTATTGGATCAGGAGTGAGCTTCAAAAATTTTAGCAAGGTGTTCTCTGCCCAGTTGCTGGGTGAGAGTGGCCATGGTGGGCGTAGCCTAGTCGGCCTCCTGCACCATGGTGGGTGGGGCTTTTTTTGCCCTCTCTGGACTCTGGAGGCTTTCCTTGAACCTCCGGGAGGGCAAAAATGGTCTCCCCAGGCTCTGGAGGCCCTCTGGAGTCTGGAAATGTCCTGAACGTCCGGTAGGCCCATTTTTCGCTCTCCTCAAGCCTCCACGCGTGCCCTGCACTTACTTGCATTCAAAATGGGCTGCATAGGGACTCCTGGGAGGAACGTGACAGGGTGGGCGGGGCCCTCCAGGAGTGGGATTTGGGGGTTCTCCGAACTGCACAGAATCTTAGCTACAGGTTCTCCCAAACCCCCAGCAGCCCACACCTGTATTTGGTTCATTCTAGAGTCTTACACTATTTATTTATTTTATTCATTTATTTATTTTGTCAAATACATATTAAATAATATATATATATAAGTATAATCATGAATTGAATACATAAAATGAATACAATTAAAGGGAACATTAGGACAGGGACGGTAGGCATACTGGTACTCTTATGCACGCCCCTTACAGACCTATTAGAAATGAAGTGAGGTCAACAGTAGACAGTCTTAGGTTAAATTTTTGGGGATTTTAGGATGAGACCACAGAGTCTGGTAGTGCATTCCAGGCATTAACAACTCTGTTAGTGAAGTGATATTTTCTGCAATCGAAATTGGAGATTGGAGATTGAACTTTTGCTGTTTCCAATGCTGTCTTGAAGCCAGGGGTGGGTTCTACTTACCTTTATACCGGTTTGCAGCGGGATTGCACACACACACTCTGTTTGCTCGCGCACGCTCTTCCTGATGATGTCAGGGTCGGTGGGCAGAGCCTCCCCCCGGTTTTACTACCGGTTCGCAAGAACTGGTCCGAACCAGGGGCAACCCACCACTGCTTGAAGCATTCTTTGATGAGAATTGGACTCAGTGGGATCAATAGGAGGTAAGTGCCCCAAGTAGCTAAACTAGTTGGGCTGAGTTTTCCAAAGGAGTAAGCAGACAACTAGGTTAGTTACTTGGGACACTTACTTCCTATCTACCCCACAGTACCCAATCCTCACCAAAGGATGCTTCAAGACAGCATTGGAAACAGCAAGGAGAAGTAATGATAGCATAAGACTCTATACTGAGGTAGGACCAAATATTCCTGGCAAACTTGTTAAACTCTTCTCTGTTGTAGGTGTGTGAGAGTTACGGAAATTTGGAGCTTTCAAAGGACATCATCCATCCAAAACATTAAGCCAGCATGCTGGTCATTCACACACATTTGTACAGTTAGATTGAAGAAAACCATGGTTTTGAAAAGCTAAAGATACAGAATAAATAATAACAGAGTTGGAAGGGACCTTGGAGATCTTCTAGTCCAACCCCTTGCTCAAGCACGAGACCCTATACTATTCCAGACAAACGGGTGTCCGGTCTCTTCTTAAAAACCTCCAGTGATGAAGCACTCACAACTTCTAGAGACAAGCCATTGTGCCCTTTTCCAATCTGTCTTTTTCATCTAGTTATTTTTCTATATAGTTACATGAGCCTTCTTATATCAGGACTTCATAATTTAGAATGCAGTCGTGAGAGAGAAGAATTATGACCCCTTGAACAGGAGTATAGAATGTTGTGTTTGGAGAGAGAGAGAGAGAGAAGTGAAAGTACTAGATGCTGAACTCAACATTAAAATTCTCCTCTCCTCTCTTCTCCTCCCCTCCCCTCCCCTCCCCTCCCCTCTTCTTCTCTCCTCTCCTCTCCTCTCCTCTCCTCTCCTCCCTCCCCTCTCCTCTCTTCTCTTCCTCCTCCCTCCCTCCTCCCTCCCTCCTCCTCCTCTCCTCCTCTCCTCCTCTCTCTCTCCTCCTCCCTTCTCTTCTCTCTCCTCTCCTCTCTTCTCCTCCCTCCTCCCTCCTCCCTCTCCTCCTCCCTTCTCTTCTCCTCCTCCCTCCCTCTTCTCTTCTCCTCTCCTCTCCTCTCCTCTCCTCTCCTCTCCTCTCCTCTCCTCTCCTACCTTCTCTTCTCTTCTCTTCTATCCTCTCCCCATTCCACCCCACCCCACCCCACCCCACCCCTCTACTAAAAAGTTTATAGATATTCTAATTATGGAGATATATGAAGCCTGTTGAGATGTCAGAACTGAAGATTTCAAGCTGTGTGAATTATGCGTATGTGTCTTAAGAGAATTATTGATAAAATCTGCTTGTGAGAAAAAGCCCATGAGAAAATATCACATTTCTCTGTTAAGACATTTGCTTTATTAGCCTTAGTTGCTGAAGTTAAAAACTATGGTTCATTCAGCTTCTCCATGTATTGAATACCTGCTTACATTATGGGACTGATGTAGATAATCAGCTACGGTATTTAACTGGGAAAAGGAAGCTAAATCACAAATAACATGTAAGCTTGTATTGGATCACAAAAGCAAAATAATTCTAAATATAAATTCCTTAATATTTGTACCGAGAGGGGGGGAAACTTAATTTTAATCCAAATACATTTATCTAATAATGTACAATTGGAGGGGCATTTTCCCCGCTGGGGATACTTGTTCAGCTGCAAATTCGATATCGTCCTGGCCCAACTGCAGAGTTTGTGTTTTTGTTTTGTGTATTTCTAATTGTGGAGAGGAAAGAGAACGATGGGAAAAAATTTGTTCTCCCCGAGAGCCGAGGCAATGTATTTACTTCAGGTTTTATTAAATGTGTTATAAATTTCCCCAGCAATTTACTTATAGCTCAAGAGGCTTAATTTGCATGTGGTGCTTTTTACAATATGCTTTTGGTAATGTTGCAGATGCTTCTCCTTTAGCTTCAGTAAACAACAGGCAGTTGGCCAGGTTTTGACTGAACGTTTGCCAACTCGTGGAAATATTAGTTAACGCTTTAATAGCCAGAACTTGAAATTGACCAAAATCATGTGAAAAAGCTACCCGGGATTCAAAAATGTAGAAGACTTATTTGAAAGAAATGTATGTGGGAAAAGGTTTTGAAATGCATCACATCTTAAATTGAATTGGGGTGGGGTGGAGAATCAACAAGACCCTCAAATTTAGGATTTGGATGAGTTGCAGCTTTCATACTGGACGAAATAGTTCCAATGTCTAGTTTGTACAGTTGTAAATTACTTGAGAATTGCCAGGTGGAATCTTATAAACCAGGGCAATCAAAAATGGTCAAATAGCCCTTTGATCCTTTCTCAGATTATTAACCACTAGATCACTAGTTTGCCCTTGTGGTTAAAGCATCAGGCTAGAAAGCAGAAGATGGTGAGTTCCAGTCCTGCCTTAGTCATGAAAGCCAACTGAATGACTTTGGGCCAATCACCAGGAAACTGTGAGTTCTAGTTCTGACTTAGGCATGAAAGCCAACTAAGTGATTTTGGGCCAATCACCAGGAGACTGTGAGTTCTAGTTCTGACTTAGGCATGAAAGCCAACTAAGTGATTTTGGGCTAATCACCAGGAAACTGTGAGTTCTAGTTCTGACTTAGGCATGAAACCCAACTAAGTGATTTTGGGCTAATCACCAGGAGACTGTGAGTTCTAGTTCTGACTTAGGCATGAAAGCCAACTGAGTGATTTTGGGCCAATCACCAGGAGACTGTGAGTTCTAGTTCTGACTTAGGCATGAAAGCCAACTGAGTGATTTTGGGCCAATCACCAGGAGACTGTGAGTTTTAGTTCTGACTTAGGCATGAAAGCCAACAAAGTGATTTTGGGCTAATCACCAGGAGACTGTGAGTTCTAGTCCTGCCTTAGGCATGAAAGCCAACTGAGTGACTTTGGGCTAATCACCAGGAAACTATGAGTTCTAGTTCTGACTTAGGCATGAAAGCCAACTAAGTGATTTTGGGCCAATCACCAGGAGACTGTGAGTTTTAGTTCTGACTTAGGCATGAAAGGCAACTAAGTGATTTTGGGCCAATCACCAGGAGACTGTGAGTTTTAGTTCTGACTTAGGCATGAAAGGCAACTAAGTGATTTTGGGTCAATCACCAGGAGACTGTGAGTTCTAGTCCTGCCTTAGCCATGAAAGCCAGCCAGGTGATTTTGGGCCAATTACTAGGAGACAGTGGGTTCTAGTCCCACCTTAGACATGAAAGCCAGCTTGACTTTGGGCCAGTCACACTCTCACAGCCCAACCCATTCACAAATTGTTGTTGTGGGGACAATAGATGGAGGAAGGTGTACCGGATATGTTTGCGACCTTGAATTATTTATAAAAGAAATAAAGGCAGGATACAAATGAATGGATGGATGGATGGATGGATGGATGGATGGATGGATGAAGAAATATAAACAAAATATTAAGAAATAGAAGCCTGAAAGAGGTAAATAAACAAGCAATATGCCAAATTACTTAATATTCAAAGACAACAGACATTGCAAAGCTCAACTATTTTGGACCAGGTTACATATAGTCTTGCTCTGTAGATGTTTTATCTAAATATATAAAATGTTAACCTATCTCAGTGTTTCACAACCTTGGAAATTTTAAGCAGTGAGGACTTCAACTCCTAGAATTCCCCAAGCCACCATGGAAGAGGTGATGGTATGGAGCCTTCTCAGGAAGCCATGCCTGGACCCAACAGTGCTCTACAACTGTTGTTTAATTTCCAACCTTGCCGTGATTTGGATAGAGATTAAGCTGAGAAATGGTATTTAGTTTGCGGTCACCCCAAAATCTTCTTCTTCTTCTTCTTCTTCTTCTTCTTCTTCTTCTTCTTCTTCTTCTCCTTCTCCTTCTCCTTCTCCTTCTCCTCCTTCTCCTTCTTCTTCTTCTTCCTTTTTTTTTTGATATGCCAGAATTTCTCAAAATCCTGATCTGGTGATGTTTACCAGCAGTATGAAGTCCTTCCATGCCAATGTACAGTTAGTCCTCAACTTAAGACCACAATTGAGCCTTTGTTGTTAAGTGAGACCTGTGTTATTTGAGTTTTGCCTCATTTTATCGCCTTTCTTGCCGCAGGTGTTAAGCGAATCACTGCACTTGATAAGTTGGTAACCTGGTTGTTAAGTGAATCTTGCTTGTCAAAAGGTTGCAAAAGGGGATCACATGACCTTGGGGCACAGCAATGGTCATAAGAATAGAATAGAATAGAATAGAATTTTTTATTGGCCAAGTGTGATTGGACACACAAGGAATTTGTCTTGGTGCATCTGCTCTCAGTGTACATAAAAGAAAAGATACCTTCATCAAGGTACAACATTTACAACACAATTGATGGTCAATATATCAATATAAATCATAAGGATTGCCAGCAACAAGTTATAGTCATACAGTCATAAGTGGAAAGAGATTGGTGATGGGAACTATGAAACGATTAATAGTAGTGCAGATTCAGTAAATAGTCTGACAGTGTTGAGGGAATTATTTGTTTAGCAGAGTGATGGCCTTCGGGAAAAAACTGTTCTTGTGTCTAGTTGTTCTGGTGTGCAGTGCTCTATAGCGTCAATTGAGTAGGAGTTGAAACAGTTTATGTCCAGGATGTGAGGGATCTGCAAATATTTTCACGGCCCTCTTCTTGATTCGTGCAGTATACAGGTCCTCAATGGAAGGGAGGTTGGTAGCAATTATTTTTTCTGCAGTTCTAATTATCCTCTGAAGTCTGTGTCTTTCTTGTTGGGTTGCAGAACCGAACCAGACAGTTATAGAGGTGCAAATGACAGACTCAATAATTCCTCTGTAGAATTGGATCAGCAGCTCCTTGGGCAGTTTGAGCTTACTGAGTTGGCGCAGAAAGAAGTATGAGTCAATTGCCAAGCATCTGAATTTTGAGCACATGGTGAAAGGGAAGCTACAAAGGTTGTAACTATCAACAGCGCAGTGGTGGCACAGTGGTGAAAATGCAGTATTGCAGGCTAAATCTGCCCACTGCCAGGAGGTTGATCCTGACCGGTTCAAGGTCGATGCCGCCTTCCGAGATGGGTAAAATGAAAACCCAGATTGTTGGGGGCAACATGCTGACTCTATTAACTGCTTAGAGAGGGCTGTAAAGCACTGTGAATATATAAGTCTATGTTGCTATGAAAAATGGTCATAAGTCACTTTTTTCAGTGCTGTCTCAACGATCACTAAATGAACTGTCGTAAGTTGGGGACTACCTGTATAACAATTTTGCTAAACAGAGAGACTGTTGTGACCCAGGCCCAAGTAGGTAGTAGGAAACTCAGTCTGTGAAACAACAAACAAACTTTATTTGAACAGCTGAGAATTACTTCATTCCCAGCGGCATTCAACTCAAATTAAAACAAATTCCTCCCAACACAAATTCCTCAGTCCTATCGCAAACCTTGGCCCAATTAGACAAACTTCCAAAGGCCTTTCTTGGCAAATGTTCAGAAGTCACAAAAATAAATGCAAGACGTAGACGAAGCAGAAGATGAAGCTACCAACGTTGTTTTCCGGCAAAGCCCAAACACCGTTACTGGTCTGTTTTAAACCTTATGGGAGGGGCCAATCATCTCCTGGCCTTACTCCTGAGTCGTCCTCTTTGCTTTAGCTGCTCTTGCACCTTCTCATGCGTGCATTAGGAACAGGCTCCTCCTGTTCCTCTGCCTCACTACTATCAGTGTCTGGAGGCTCTGGAGTCCGCACCTCACTCCCCGATGGCCCTGGCCTCACCTCAGCCTCATCGCTGTCTGACTCCGTTGCCAGCTCCGCAGGCTGCTGGCAGACCACAAAAGAGACCTGAACAGCCTGGCATAAAGATAGGAAGCCATATCTTCATTTGGGGCTTAAAGATGAGAACTGGTGTAGGTTCTAGTTTTAACCCTTCAAATGCAGGAGCCTTTAGCGAGTCATCCCGTCTTAGGAGGCCCGGGATTTTGCCTAGCAGTCCATAGGGTTGCATCAAGTTATTACTGCATTCTTTTTTGGATACGGATGCTTTAGAAATAAATGCAAAACCTAGTGGCTTGAATTATTAATAGTAATGGACGTAGAGCTGCACATTCGGTGGAAGAGGGTTGCTTGCATTGCAAAGTGGAGCATTGATTAAAAAGCTAAGCCTTGTGACTCCATTCAAGGCCACGGCTGTTCCCCAGCCACTAAAAAAACAACACCACCCATAGCTGGTGTGACAAAGCAGAACAAAAGGATAGCCCGAATGCATCCTTACGAACCGCAAAGACGTTTTCTCTTGTTATTTGTGGATCCCGTCGATTATTCCATTTTAAAGCGTTCTCCTTCTCCCCTCTGGTGAAATGCAACATTTTCCTTTTTTGCATTTCGTTACTGCCTCTTCCAGTGTCTCGAGAGGCGAACTGGCCCGGTGTTGAAATCAAAATAAAATGAAGATAGTAAACCAGCCGGTCATTTTTCGTACATAACCAGCTTGGCTCTCGGCTTCCTTGGACTCCTTTCATCCGTTTGTCACTTCTCCATTTGTGAGAAGGGTCTACCTTGCATACCTTGAAGATTTAAGAATACAATAGAATTCTTTATTGGCCAAGTGTGATTGGACACACAAGGAATTTGTCTTTGGTGCATATGCTCTCAGTGTACATAAAAAGACAAGATACGTTCATCAAGAATTCTAAGGTACAATACTTAATGATAGTCATAAGGTACAAATGAGCAATCAGGAAACAATATCAATATAAATCATAAGGATACAAGAAATGAAGTTACAGCCTTGAAGTCATAAGGGGGAGGAGATGGGTGATGGGAACAATGAGAAGACTAATAGTAATAGTAATGCAGCCTTAGTAAATAGTTTGACAGTATTGAGGGAATTATTTGTTTAGCAGAGTGATGGCATTCAGGAAAAAAACTGTTCTTTTTTTTAAAAAAAGGATTTTTTTTATTTTCCACAACAAAACAAAAAACATTCACATCAAACTATTACATTGTGCTGACGGGGTGTTTACAAATCTTCTTGTGCAAATTCAAAATTGCTTGACATATTGCTTGACATAGTGTAAGCTGCCCTGAGTCTTCGGAGAAGGGCGGGATATAAATGCAAAAAAAAAAAAAAGCATCTCTTTCATACATATGTCTTCAATATCTTATTCTAACATATTTTTCCTTCTAACCAATTATAGAATAAGTCCCATATTTAGGAAAAAACTGTTCTTGTGTCTAGTTGTTTTGGTGTGCAGTGAAAGAATTTATGTCCAGGATGCGGTGGTCTGTAAATATTTTCACAGCCCTCTTTTTGACCTGTGCAGTATACAGGTCCTCAATGGAAGGCAGGTTGGTAGCAATTGTTTTTTCTGCGGTTCTAATTATCCTCTGAAGTCTGTGTCTGTCTTGTTGGGTTGCAGAACCGAACCAGACAGTTATAGAGGTGCAAATGACAGACTCAATAATTCCTCTGTAGAACTGGATCAGCAGCTCCTTGGGCAGTTTGAGCTTACTGAGTTGGCGCAGAAAGAATATTCTTTGTTGTCCTTTTTTAATGACGTTTTTGATGTTAGCTGTCCATTTTAGATCTTGAGATATGATAGAACCTAGAAATTTGAAGGTCTCTAGCACGCTGGGCCTTTGGTTTCAGATATGGTGGTGGGTAGCAAAGTGTGGAAGGAGTCTTTGATTGACTGTAGAGCCAGAATGGGCTTTCTTTCATTCTTTTGTGATGCTTGCTGTTTTGCCTGATGTGGGGATGATTTGATAGAAAGGAATTGTTAATTTGTGTCCTCCGTTGCCCACAGATGGCGGCTTGGCTGGAGTCCCCACCTGGGAAGTAAATAATCAAACATAACAATCCAAAGGGGATATCCCTCAAAGGAATATAGGAATATATGATTGATTGATTGATTGATTTATTTATTTATTTTTATTATTTAAATTTGTATACCGCCCTTCTCCCGAAGGACTCAGGGCGGTTCACAGCCAGGTAAAAATACAATACTATAAATACAAATTAAAATACAATTAAAAAACTTATTAAAATTGGCCAGGATTAAAATTTAACTAAAACCCATTAAAACCCATTAAAACACTAACCCAGTCCAGCGAGATGAATAAGTAGGTTTTAAGCTCAGCGAAAGGTTCGGAGGTCCGGAAGTTGACGAAGTCCTGGGGAGTTCGCTCCAGAGGGCGGAGCCCCACAGAGAAGGCCCTTCCTGGGCGCCGCCAGACGACACTGTCGCTACCGATGGCACCCTGAGGAGCCCCTCTGTGAGAGCGCACGGGTCGGTGAGAGGTATTCGTAGCAGCAGGCGGTCCCGTAAGTATCCCGCCCTATGCCATGGAGCGCTTTAAAGACATTCACCAACACCTTGAAGCGCACCCGAAGGCCACAGGTAGCCAGTGCAGCCGGGCGAGGATAGGTGTCACTGGGAGCCACGAGGCTCCTCAATCACCCGCGCAGCTGCATTCTGACTAACTGTAGCCTCCGGATGCCCCTCAAGGGAGCCCCATGTAGAGAGCATTGCAGTAGTCCAGACGAGACGCCACAAGGGCGTGAGTGACTGTGCACAAGGCATCCTGCCCAGAAAGGGCGCACTGGCGCACCAGGCGGACCTGGTGGAAAGCTCTCCGGAGACGGCCAAATGGTCTTCAAAAGACAGCCGCTCATCCAGGAGAACGCCCAAATTGCGCACCCTCCATCGGGCCAATGACTCGCCTCCCGACAGTCAGCCGCTGGACTCAGCTGACTGTACCGGGATGCCGCATCCACAGCCACTCCGCCTTGGAGGGATTGAGCTTGAGCCTGTTCCTCCCATCCAGACACGGCTTCCAGACACCGGGACAGCACTTCGATGGCTTCATTGGGGTGGCCCGTGTGGAAAAGTACAGCTGGGTGTCATCAGCGCAGCTGGTACCTCACACCAAGCCACTGATGATCTCACCCAGCGTTTACATAGATGTTGAACAGAAGGCGAGAATCGACCCCGCGGCACCCCACAAGTGAGGCGCCGCGGGTCGCACCTCTGCCCCTGTCAACATCTCCTGCATCGTCGGAGAGATAGGAGGAGAACCACCGATAAACGGTGCCTCCCACTCCCAATCCAACCGGCGCAGCAGGATACCATGGTCGATGGTATCGAAAGCCGCTGAGAGGTCTAATAGGACCAGGGCAGAGGAATAACCTCATCCCTGGCCCTCCAGAGATCATCCACCAACGCGACCAAAGCCGCCTCAGTGCTGTAACCGGCCGAAGCCGGACTGAACGGGTCCAGATAGACAGTTTCCTCCAGGTGAAGGGGAACTGATATGCCACCATTTTCTACAACCTTCGCCGCGGGCAAGGTTGAGACTGGACGATAATTACCTAAAACAGCCGGGTCCAGGAAGGTTTTGAGGAGGGGCTCACCACCGCCTCTTTCAAGGCGGCCGGAAAGACTCCTCCAACAAAGAAGCACTGAATCCCTGAGCCAGCCTCGTGTCACCTCCTGAGTGGCCAGCACCAGCCAGGAGGCACGGGTCCAGTAAACATGTGGTGGCATTCAATCTACCCAGCAACCTGTCCATGTCCTCGGAGTCACAGGGTCAAACTCATCCCACACAACATCACCAAGACCGCCTCAGACGCCCCGTCCGAATCGCTGCAATCTTGGTCCAGACCGTCCTTCAGCTGAGCGATTTTATCGTATAGATAACCGTTAAACTCTCAGCACGCCCCTGCATCGGGTCATCCCGCCCCCTGGTGAAGGAGGGAGCGGTCACCCAAACAGGGCAGCTGGGCGGTTATCTGCCGACGCAATGAGGGAGGAGGCGAGCAACGCCGCTTCCCTCAGTGCCACTAGGTAGGTCCTAGTATAGGATCTAACTAGTGTCCGATCAGCCTCTGAACGGCTGGACCTCCAGGAACTCTCTAGGCGTCTTCTCCGGCGTTATCTCTCAGCTCCTCGGAGAACCAAGGAGCCGTTGGGATCTCGCCGCCGGTCAGAGGTCGCAGGGCACGACACGGTCTAAAGCCCCAGCCGCAGCCCGTTCCCAGGCTGCAGCCAGTTCCTCTGCCGTGCCGTGAGCCAGACCCTCAGGAAATGGCCCAAGCTCCGTCCGGAACCTCTCTGGGTCCATCAGGCGCCTGGGACGGTACCAACGTAATGGTTCCGCCTCCTGCGGTGTTGGGTAGCGGTCAGAAAGTCCAGGCGAAGGAGAGAGTGATCTGACCATGACAAAGGTTCAATGACTATTTCCTTTAAGTCCAGATCTCTCAACCACTGACCAGAGACAAAATCAGGTCCAGTGTGCCACCCCGATGTGAGTGGGGCCATCCACTACTTGAGTCAGGTCCAAGGCCGTCATGGAAGCCAAGAACTCCCGAGCTACTGTCGATGACGAGCCGGCAGATGGCAGGTTAAAGTCCCCATGACTAAAAGTCTGGGGTCTCCACCGCCACCGCAAGCACCTCTAGGAGCTCGGGCAGGGCAGCTGTCACGCAGCAAGGAGCCAGGTACGCCACCAGCAAGCCCATCTGACATCTATGACCCCACCTCACAAAGAGGATTCACACCGGCTATCTGAGGTACAGTGGTCTCCCTCGGCTCTAGACTCTCTTTAATCACAACCGCCACCCCTCCACCCCTACCCTGGGCCCTCGGTTGATGGAATGCACGGAAACCCGGTGGGCACATCTCAACCAGGGGCACACCCCCTTCATTGCCCAACCAGGTCTCCGTAACGCCTATAATATCCGCGGCACCCCCCTGAATTAGATCATGTATTAGGGGGGCCTTATTGGCCACGGACCGTGCGTTGCATAACATCAGACGAAGGCCCAGGCTCTGAGGGTCCTGACCATCCGGGAACGGGTAAAGTTAGATCGGGCACGCGATCGCCTGCATACATCGACGTGACCCCTATGTCGATCGATCTGCCTCCCACTTACCGTGCCAATAGACTCACCTCACACAAAGGAACACCTCCCCCATAACCTCCGAACCCATTTGATAATCGCCACGAGCATGCGCTGGAACTGGTTTCCTCCCGACGGGCTACCCCATCACCCGCCCTACCCTCCCACCCCTTAAAATGCCCTGTCTAAAACCCCAAAGGCTCTTTCTTCTCGATGCCACCTCTGTGGGTCCCAAGACCCGTCATTGAGGCCGGCCCTTGGTAGCGATATGGGCCATTCCTGCGAGGCGGGGCACTGCAGGCGCAAGAGTTCACGCAGTGTAGCGCATAGGAAAGTGCGAATCGGCGAGGGATGCTAAGGTGGTAAAATCCCAAAGTAATAGAAATGATGAGTCTTCCAGCGGGAGTCCAGTTGGTCAAAGGACAAATGGAGCAGGAACCGGATAGCGATGACAAAACAGGAACAGACAGGCCGACAGTCTCCATAGCGTGCCTATGGAAAGCAGTTCTACAATAGATCTTAATCAGGTAGACGTGGCTAGCGGTCTGCCCAAGTCCCTAGACCAGTCCAAGCTAGTCCAATCCAGTCCCATCCACTCCATCCCGCAGATGGACATGCATGACCGCCCAGTTTAGATGACCCATGGTCCGGGATAGGGGGGGGCGGAAATAAAATGGAGCAAGCCAGGCCATAAGGCCACAAAGGAAAATACGATGGAGCTATCTATCTGTCTGTCTGTCTGTCTGTTTGTCTGTCTGTCTGTCTTTCTATCTATGTATCTATCTATTTCTCTTATCTATCATCTATCTACTCTTTCCATCATGTATCTATCATCTATGTGTCTTATCTTTCTATCATCTCTATCAATAATCTATCATCTATCTATCTATCTATCTATCTATCTATCTATCTATCTATCTATCTATCTATCTAAATTAAGTTTGACTTTGATTTGTAAGTCAGCAAGTTATTTATTTATTTATTTATTTATTCAAATTTATATACCGCCCTATCTCCCGAAGGACTCAGGGCGGTGTACAGGCATTTAAAAGACATATAAATACAATATAAAACAATTAAAAAACTGATTCTAACAAGCCCGTAAATTTAGAATTAAAATATCAAATAAAACCCAATTTAAAACCAATAATTTAAAATCTAGCTCAGCCCTGCACAATTAAATAAATACGTTTTAAGCCCGCGGCGGAAGGTCCGAGGTCCGAAAGCTGACGAAGTCCGGGGTAGTTCATTCCAGAGGGTGGGGCCCCACAGAGAAGGCCCTTCCCTGGGTGTCGCCAGACGACATTGCGCTACGGCACCCTGAGGAGACCCTCTGTGAGAGCGCACGGTCGGTGAGAGATATTCGCAGCAGTAGGCGGTCCCGTAAGTAGCCCGCCCAATGCCATGGAGCGCTTTAAAGGTGGTCACCAAAACCTTGAAGCGCACCCGAAAGCCACAGGTAGCCAGTGCAGCCTGCGCAGGATGGTGTTATACGGAGCCACGAGGGCTCCATCTATCACCAGCGCAGCCGCATTCTGGACTAACTGTAGCCTCCGGATGCCCTTCAAGGGAGCCCCATGTAGAGAGCATTGCAGTAATCCAGGCGAGACGTCACGAGTGCGTGGTGACCGTGCATAGGGCATCCCGGTCCAGAAAGGCGCAACTGGCGTACCAGGCGAACCTGGTAGAACGCCTCCTGAGACGGCCACAAATGGTCTTCTAGAGACAGCCGCTCATCCAGGAGGACGCCAAGTTGCGGACCCTTTCCATCGGGGCCAATGACTCGCCACCGATGGTCAGCCGAGGATTTAGCTGACTGTATCGGGATGCCGCATCCACAGCCACTCTGTCTTGGAGGATTGAGCTTGAGCCTATTTCTCCCCATCCAGACCTGACGGCCTCCAGGCACCGGGACAGCACTTGATAACCGTTGGGGTGGTCCGTGTAGAAAAGTACAGCTGGGTGTCATCCGCATACAGCTGGTACTTCACACCAAACCACTGATGATCTCACCCAGCGGCTTCATGTAGATGTTAAACAGAAGGCGAGAGGATCGACCCTGCGGCACCCACAAGTGAGGCGCCTCGGGCCGACCTCTGCCCCCGTCAACACCGACTGCGACCGGTCGGAGAGATAGGAGGAGAACCACCGATAAACGGTGCCTCCCACTCCCAATCCTCCAACCGGGCGCAGCAGGATACCATGGTCGATGGTATCGAAAGCCGCTGAGAGGTCTAATAGGACCAGGGCAGAGGAGCAACATCCCTGGCCCTCCAGAGATCATCCACCAACGCGACCAAAGCCGCCTGCTGTAACCGGGCGAAACCGGACTGGAACGGGTCTAGATAGACAGTTTCATCCAGGTGCAAGGGAAATTGATATGCCACCATACTCTACAACCTTCGCCGAAGCAAGGTTGGAGACCGACGATAATTACCTAAAACAGCCGGGTCCAGGAAGGCTTTGAAGGAGGGCCTCACCACCGCCTCTTTCAAGGCGGCCGGAAGACACCCTCCACCAAAGAAGCGGTCGTAATCGCCTGGAGCCAGCCTCGTGTCACCTCTCGAGTGGCCAGCACCAGCCAAGAGGGCACGGGTCCAGTAAACACGTGGTGGCATTCAACCTACCCAACAACCTGTCCATGTCCTCGGAGCCACAGGGTCAAACTCATCCCACACAATGTCACCAAGACCGCCTCACGCATCTCGCCCGTATCACTGCAATCTTGGTCCAGACCATCCCGGTGCTGAACGATTTTATCGTATAGATAATCATAAACTCTCAGCACGCCCCCTGCTCGGGTCATCCCGCTCCCCTGGTGTAAGGAGGGAGCGAGTCACCAAACAGGGCGGCTGGGCGGTTATCTGCCGATGCAATGAGGGAGGAGGCGAGCTACCGCCCTCAATGCCACTAGGTAAGTCCTAGTATAGGACTTCACTAGTGTCCGATCAGCTTCCGAGCGGCTAGACCTCCAAAGACTCTCCAGGCGTCTTCTCCGCGCTTCATCCCTCTCAGCTCCTCGGAGAACCAAGGAGCCGGTTGGGACCTGCGCCGGGTCAGAGGTCGCAAAGGCACGACACGGTCCAAGGCCCCGCGCGCCTGTTCCCAGGCCGCAACAAGTTCCTCAGTCGAGCCGTGAGCCAGACCCTCAGGAAATGGCCCAAGCTCCGTCCGAACCCATCCGGGTCCATCAGGCGCCTGGGGCGGAACCAACGACGGCTCCGTCCTCCCGCGCGGTGAATGGCGGTCAGAAAGTCCAGGCGAAGAAGAGAGTGATCTGACCATGACAAAGGTTCAATGACTAATTCCTTTAAGTCCAGATCTCTCAACCACTGACCAGAGAGAAAAATCAGGTCCAGGTGCCACCCCAATGTGAGTAGGGCCATCAACTACTTGGGTCATGTCCAAGGCCGTCATGGAAGCCATGAACTCCCGAGCTGCCGTCGATGACGAGCCGGACGATGGCAAGTTAAAGTCCCCATGACTAAAAGTCTGGGGTCTCAACTACCACCCAGCCAGCACCTCCAGGAGCTCGGGCAGGGCAGCTGTCACGCAGCAAGGAGCCACGTACGTGCTCAGCATACCCATCTGACACCTATGACCCCATCTAACAAAGAGGGATTCGCACCCGGCAATCTGAGGTACAGTGGTCTCCTCGGCTCTAGACTCTCTAATCACAACCGCCACCCCCACCCCTACCCTGGGCCCTCGGCTGATGGAATGCACGGAAACCCGCGGGCACAACTCAACCAGGGCACGCCTTCAGTGCCCAACCAGGTCTCCGTAATGCCCATAAGGTCCGCGGAACCCCTGTATAAGGTCACAAACGAGGGGGCTTTGTTCACCACGGACCGGCATTGCACAACATCAGCCGGAGGCCCAAGCTCTGAGGATCCTGACCATCCGGGAACGGTGAAGTCCAAGGGGTCGGAGCGCGTGATCGCTTTCAAACATCGAGCACGCGCTCCCGAACTTGATATGACCCCTCGCCCGCCATATCTGCCTCTCCCACTTACCGTGTCAATAGAACCACCCTCACAGATAGGAACACACTCTCCCCATAACCTCTGGACCTAATAAAGAAAAACCGAGCATGTGCAGGAACTGGCCCTCACCCGACGGGTTACCCCATTACCCGCCTTACCCTCCCACCCCTTAAAAATTCCCTTTCTAAAAACCCCATAAACCCTTCTTTTAGCATGCCACCTCTGTGGGTCCCAAGACCATAGAGGCCGGCCCTCGATAGTGTGGTGGGCCATTCCTGCGGCGGGGCACCTCAGGCGCAAGAGTTCCTGTATGTAATAACGATAGAATCAACCATCAGCTGACTATGTCCCATTTGGCAGCCGAGATGTTATACTGGGATGTCATTCTGGAGTCCGAACGGATGGAAAAAAAGAGATGGAAAAAAGAGACAGGCAGTCCGTCCTAAAAAGATGTAAAGTCCATTTATATCCTGATGGATTAGCAGACAAAAGATCGTAAACCGTCTCAGCCCATCCACCAGGTAGATGTTCCGCTGGACCGGAGTGTGCCGTCTGCGGAGAGATGTTCCAGCAGTCCAGGAAGGAGGTCCGGGGTGGGGTAGAGGTAGCCACAGTATCAGCTGAAGAATACACCTTCCTGCCCCACGCCTCAACATGGTCATCATGTCCATCACTTGCCCCCATCCACAGTGGGAGAGATGATCTAACAAACTGGAAACCAGAAGCCCAAGGAGGCGGAGTCCAGGGGTGCAAACAAGGCGCAGCTGAATAAGCGCCATCTCAGCTGAAAACATGCAGCCCCTCCCCATCTCCACAAGGCCGCCTTCACCAGTCCGCCAAGCCCACCACCGATGGAAAAGACGTTTTGAAGAAGCGAGGCCAAAATGCTGAGCCACAACCCGGGCGTCAGTGGGAACTGGCATCCGCCGCCCCCACACCTCCACATGGCCGTCGTCTCCCACCGCTCACCCTGTAACCAACAGGAGATGACAACAAGAGCGGGGAGCCGAGTCCATGCGGCTTAGTCCAGGGTGGGTGTCGCCTGATGGAGCGGTGGCGCTAGAAACCCATGCGCTCACCGCCAAACAGCTGAGAACAGCTGAGGTCGGCCAGCCGCCCACGCACCTCCAGGGCCGCCATCTTCATCCGCCTGCCTCCGTTCCTCCGTTTCAGCGCAGCAACCGCGGGTTCAAAGAGGTCCAAAGACCTCACCCGCGATTGCTGAGATGTACTATTCACCGGGCCGAGGGGAGCCAGCGGCATAGGCGACCGCAAACCATCGCCATCAGCCAGGGATCCACCAGCCGATGATCCGGCGTTTCAGTAAGCCGCCATCTTGCGCATGCGTAGAAGAGTTATTGGAGTATGTGCACCAAAGAAATTGAAAGTGCTTAGAAGATGCTCAACCCATTTCTCTTCTAGCTTTCCTTTGACCCATTCCTTCTGCCCTGCTCTTCTCATTTTGACTTATAACGCAATGCTCTGGTGAATGACCAAGGTTTAAACATCCATTTAAGACTGCCATGTGGAAGAAATGTAGGATACTTTCATTAATTGGATTAGGGTTATATGTGTTTCATTTAAAAGCTGCTGATCACTAATGGAATGACCTTGGAGTCATTATCTGTGAACAAGGCCCGGACAAGATCTTCCTTCATGCTGTAGCTGTCATTTCTTGAAAGCACAATATCCATATGGAAGATTGCATGCATGCTATATGTGCATTTATTGAGAAATTTAATCTTTCTCGTGCTCATTTAGAAAGTTATAACAACATGCCTGAAAAAGTTCAGTATATGCTTGTTTTTATATTCTTAATTTACTTGGTCTCACACATAGACACGGAGTAAGTCAGACTTAATATTGTGAAATTTCCCCAATAAAGTATATTATCATTGTCTAGATTATGCCCAATATTTATAATAAGTATAGTAATCCACAATCAATTAAAGCAAATAACTGAATTGCTGGCTTTGATATTTCCCCTCATTGGCACTACAAATAATGTCCAGATTTATTTATTTATTTTGTCATATTCATCCATGAAGAGAAACAAAAGGTAAATAGAAATAGAAAGAACTATGTTTTTTCTTTTGATATTTTCTTTGTGAATGTATAAATTGCTTCGGTCAAGGTGACTCAAATAACATACAAAAACAATATTCTTGGCCATTGCAGTCAAAATGTAACACAGTGTAAATGTATTATATTTTCTATTAATATTAATACAAAATATAATCCAATTGCAAATAAAAAAATTACAGAACATGATTATGACCGATAAGTTATAATCAATACTTTAGTCTTGTCTATGGGAAATCTACTTAAATCTGAAAAGTCAGATTTTTACAAGCCACGAGAGAGTGGAATTAAACAGGCCTAAAATTACCACTAGAAATTATTTATCTATCATCCATCTATCTATCTATCTATCTATCTATCTATCTATCTATCTATCTATCTATCTATCTATCTATCTATCTATCTATCTATCTATCTACAAGAACAAGGAAACAAGTAACAGTATAGACATATACGTTGGAACGTACAAGATGTAGTTCCAGGCTATCTAGACCTAAGATTTCAAGCCTGGGGATATAGGGATTTTTATTTCGAGCAGAAGATTTGAGTACTCTTCTAGTAAAATATCTCTGGACCCTCTCTAATGTAATGATGACTGAAATACACTAAAAATTATCTTTAAGATGTAGATTTTAAAAAAAAGAATCAAATTGCAACAGCAAAATTAGTCTGATAGTCCTTGCAGTATCTGGTTCAGTGATCCTTGAATGTAGCTCAGGAAGTAATGCAGGCCTGAAGGTTACCAATTTCTTATATTAATACAGGATGTGCATCTTCAGGGTGAAGGGACAGAAATGGATTTTGATAAGGCCTGCGCTGTTAAAAAGCAGCAGGTGAACTCAAGCCAAAGCATGACATTGATTGGATTTCATTGACGTCTAAATGTAATCTGGTTGCCCTTCTGTCATGCGTTTAATGATTTTCTCCTTCTACCATATTGAAATGAACTTCTGAAGGCCCTCATCATGCAGGATAAGTAAAGGTTCCCCTCGCACATATGTGCTAGTTGTTTGCAACTCTAGGGGGCGGTGCTCATCTCCGTTTCAAAGCCGAAGAGCCAGCGCTGTCCGAAGACGTCTTCGTGATCATGTGGCCGGCATGACTCAACGCCAAAGGCACACGGAATGCTGTTACCTTCCCACCAAAGGTGGCCCCTATTTTTCTACTTGCATTTTTTACCTGCTTTCGAACTGCTAGGTTGGCAGAAGCTGGGACAAGTAATGGGAGCTCACCCCGTTACGCGACACTAGGGATTCAAACCCCTGAACTGCTGACCTTTTGATCAACAAGCTCAGTTTCGTCTTAGCCACTGAGCCACCACTCAGCGCTAAATATTTTTAAAGGGTCAGTTCCAAAAAAATTTAAACTGAAGGAAATTAGATTTTGTGAAAACCTTGGCAGTTCCATCAGGAAATCACAGTTCTCCTGCTTCTCCTTATGTCAAGACTGTGTAAGCTTTTTTTTTTTTTTTACTTTGGGAGAAGAGCCTATTCAAATTTGGTTTCCTTGACTTCAGACAATAATATACCACAAGTTGTAGAAAGTAGACTATGCATATATTTCATTATTTTCTGACAACTAGAGATGTATCTGTGTATGCACCATTGGGTAGGATCTTTGGGGTTTTACATCTCAAGAGCAACTTTGGATTTAAATCAAGGTGGCCTTGATGGTTTAGAATAGAATAGAATAGAATAGAATAGAATAGAATAGAATAGAATAGAATAGAATAGAATTCTTTATTGGCTAAGTGTGATTGGACACACAAGGAATTTGTCTTGGTGCCTATGCTCTCAGTGTACATAAAAGAAAAGATACCTTCATCAAGGTACAACATTTACAACACAAATGATGATCAATATATCAATATAAATCATAAGGATTACTAGCAACAAAGTTACAATCATACAGTCATAAGTGGAAAGAGATTGGTGATGGGAACGATGAGAAGATTAATAGTAGTGCAGATTTAGTAAATAGTTTGACAGTGTTGAGGGAATTATTTGTTTATCAGAGTGATGGCCTTCGGGAAAAAACTGTTCTTGTGTCTAGTTGTTCTGGTGTGCAGTGCTCTATAGAGTCATTTTGAGGGTAGGAGTTGAAACAATTTATGTCCAGGATGTGAGGGATCTTTAAATATTTCCACGGCCTTTTTCTTGATTCGTGCAGTATACAGGTTCTCAATGGAAGGCAGGTTGGTAGCCATTATTTTTTCTGCAGTTCTAATTATCCTCTGAAGTCTGTGTCTTTCTTGTTGGGTTGCAGAACCGAACCAGACAGTTATAGAGGTGCAAATGACAGACTCAATAATTCCTCTGTAGAACTGAATCAGCAGCTCCTTGGGCAGTTTGAGCTTACTGAGTTGGCGCAGAAAGAACATTCTTTGTTGTCCTTTTTTGAGGATGTTTTTGATGTTAGCTGTCCATTTTAGATCTTGCGATATGATAGAACCTAGAAATTTAAAGGTTTCTACTGTTGATACTGTGTTGTCTAGTATTGTTATGATAGCTGGAATAGAGTAAATCTCTAGTTTTAGTTAAAGTAGTGGCCAAAATTGTGGAAACCTTTTGGGAAAAGTATATTTTTGAGGTTTGATGGCTAATAACACCATTTATTTATTTATTTATTTATTGACTTTTAAGATAATCCTATTCCACTGCTGGAATGGCCTGGGAATAGCCCAGAGCTGCACCCAATTGAAAATCTATGGAGCCAACTAAAGGAACTTGTGAGTCAGAAGCGACCCATCAATAAAACCCAGTTAATAGAAGCCATCATTCAATCTTGGTTTCACATTATAACAGCTGCAGAACTAAAAGACTCAGTTCTCTCCAAGGGAAGACATTGTAAGGCCGTAATTCATGCTAAAGGTTACCCAACTAAGTATTAACTGACATGGTGATAGTTTTTGTGTATCTTGTTTTTTCTATGGCGATAATTTTTGTATATCTTGTTTTTTCCACGTGTTTCACTTTTCTTCTTTATACTGTAACTGCTTTCCTATTAGCATCTCTTTCCTAAAGGTTATTGCATTACATTCTTGATTCAATTATCTTTCCATTGATATATATATATTTTATGGTACTACTCAAGCAAAAGTGGTGTTATTAGCTAGTTTTAGAAAATACACTTTTCCCAAAAGGTTTCCACAATTTTGGCCACTGCTGTAAGGAGTGGGTGTAGTGGTGGTTACATCCTAGCTTCTCTATAGACCTATGTACAATTGTGGGTGGAGGTTCACTGTCCAAGCTTGTGAGCTGGTTTCTGAACCTTTCATTACCAGGCTAGGTAACATCTTCAGTGGAATTTAGAGGATGTCAGTTTCATGTGGTCAGTAGGTCTTGTGAGGTCACATCAGGTGTGGGTCTTGTGATGAGTCAGGTGTGGTTGTGTCAAGTGAGGGTCTTGCAATGGGTCAGGTGTGGGTCACAAGTGAGGGTCTTATGGGAAGGTCCCATCAGTTGAGGATCATTGGGAGATGAAGTGGTTGGGAGAGTGTTGCATGGGTTGGTTGAGGGTCGGTGCTGTCTCTGGTTGGCTGTGCGGTTGATTTGGATTCTGAGGGCTTTGTAAGCCAGTTGTAGATCAATGTGTCTGTTATGTATGATTCCTGACTGTAGAGACTTTGCTGAGTGTGTTTATAAGCCCCCTATAAAGTCCCGCTGGAGCACTGAAAAAAGGAACTTGGCAGGTTCTGAATCAGAGGTGGGTTTCAGCAGGTTCTGACCAGTTCTGGAGAACTAGTAGCAGAAATTTTGAGTAGTTCGGAGAACCGGTAGTAAAAATTCTGATTGGCCCTGCCCCCACATCTATTCTCTGCCTCGCGAGTCCCAGCTGATCGGGAGGAAATGGGGATTTTGCAGTAACCTTCCCCTTCCACGCCCACCAAACCACGCCCACCAAGCCACACCCACAGAACTGGTAGTAAAAAAAATTGAAACCCACTGTTCTGAATGATCTATAAGGCCTCTTAAGGAGATTTAGCCTGCATCTACAAATATTAAATTGTATTAAGGCAAGCGCATACTTTCAAATCCAACATTGAAGAAATGTGGAACTAAGTGGAACTACAACCACTAAATGGGAGAAAGGGAACATATGGGAAAGTGAAGCTGAAATAAAACTAAGGCCCACGAATTTACATTTGTGTGATCATTTTCATTTTACAACTAGAACTCCCAATTCCACTGGATAGAATAGGGACAGACACAAGTAGAATAGGGAGGTGAAAATTTTTTCCAACACTTCCTTTAGTTTTATCCGTGTTGCTTCAAGTATTCCAGAATACTTGAAATCGCTCAAGTGTTGTTCTGTTGAAACATGGAAACTCAAAGCTTTCTATATAAAGTCCCTCATTGTTTTATCCCAAGAAGGAAATACAAATTTTCCTTGAGGATCAAAGTGCCTGTGGTTTAATGATGGAAGTTAATGACTGATAATAAAAATTGATGGGAAGGACTGAAAAGACCCAGGTTCAAGTATATCTTCAGCCGTGGAAACTCGTGGCTGATGGGTCGGCCATTTTCTAGCAGCCTATTCTGTTTCACAGGCTTGTTATTGGGGATGAAATAAGGGGAAAGCTTCGTCTAAGTGACCTTGAGTTCTTGAAAAAAAAATCTAGTGAATGAATGAATGAATGAATGAATGACAAACGCTGAAATCTGAGTTATTTTTAAAGCTTGACATCAAATGATTGTCCTGCTTTCTTCATTCCCGCTTCTGACAGGCCTTTCGTTCTGAACACCTCAGAATTATGCCCATGTGAAATTAACTCAAAGAGGGCAAATGTATTTTGCCAAATAAATAACTAAACAAAATCCCGGACATTACACTATTTGTGATAAGGGGACTATCTAGAGTTTGGATCTAAGGGAAATAAATGCAGGAACTTCCTGTGTTTATTCCCCTAGGATTCAAACTGTACATTCCCCAGTTATCACAAGTAGCACAATCTCTTGGAATTTACACACACACACACACACACACACACACACACACATACACACACACACACACACATTAGAACTGATGATTCACCTGCCTCCCAACCTTAATGAATGTATACACACACAAACACACAATACACACACACACAACACACACACACACATATATACACACATAAAAAATAA
Source organism: Ahaetulla prasina (assembly GCF_028640845.1). Taxonomy (NCBI): domain Eukaryota; kingdom Metazoa; phylum Chordata; class Lepidosauria; order Squamata; family Colubridae; genus Ahaetulla; species Ahaetulla prasina. The sequence goes on along the minus strand of NC_080544.1, from coordinate 281,394 downwards.
TTGCTACCAACCTGCCTTCCATTGAAGACCTGTATACTGCACGAATCAAGAAGAGGGCCGTGAAAATATTTGCAGATCACTCGCATCCTGGACATAAACTGTTTCAACTCCTACCCTCAAAACGACGCTATAGAGCACTGCACACCAGAACAACTAGACACAAGAACAGTTTTTTCCTGAAGGCCATCACTCTGCTAAACAAATAATTCCCTCAACACTGTCAGACTATTTACTGAATCTGCACTACTATTAATCGTTTCATAGTTCCCATCGCCAATCTCTTTCCACTTATGACTGTATGACTATAACTTGTTGCTGGCAATCCTTATGATTTATATTGATATATTGATCATCAATTGTGTTGTAAATGTTGTACCTTGATGAACGTATCTTTTCTTTTATGTACACTGAGAGCATATGCACCAAGACAAATTCCTTGTGTGTCCAATCACACTTGGCCAATAAAAATAAAAATTCTATTCATATATACATATACATACACACACACACACATATTAGAACTGATGATTCACCTGCCTCCCAACCTTTATGAATGTATACACACACACACACAACACACACACACATATGTATGCACACACACACACACACAAATATATATGTATGCACACACACATATATACACACACACATATTAGAATTGAAGATTCACCTGAAATAATTCATCTGCCTCCCGACCTTAATGAATGTATATATACACACACACACATGCAACACACACATATATACACACATGCACACACATATATATATGTATGCACACACACACATATATACACACACACATATTAGAATTGAAGATTCACCTGAAATATTTCATCTGCCTCCCAACCTTAATGAATCTATACACACACATACACACATATATAGACACACACATATACACATTCATACACACACACACACACACACACACACACACATATTAGAATTGAAGAGTCAGCTGAAATATTTCACCTGCCTCCCAACCTTAATGAATCTGGACAGACAGACAGACAGACAAAGATAGATATAGATACACACTTTGTGTGTGTGTGTGTGTGTGTGTGCATGCGCGCGCACTAAAAAGGAGAGATTTCTACCGGGATGGATTAAGCTCTTGATTTACAGGAAGAGATGTCTGTTAGCAAGATATACGTGCTTGGATTTACTATCAAGAATCTGTTTTTAATTTTAGAGATTGTTTACCCTTAACTACTGCATGTCAGGACTCAGAACAAATTTCTGCTTAGCATTTAATTTCACAGACTTGCCACAGTGGGCCATAAAAAATGGGCCCCTGGAATTTGTGGCATCATTATGAATCTTATCTCCTGGCAGCCTTGGAAGCAGTTTGTCTTTCAACTCTCCTTGGTCCTTGTTAACCCGGTGTTGACATCTAAGAGCTATCGTTTGTTTATTGGACTTTGCTCATTTGTGGAAAAAAAAAAAAGTACCAGAATTATTAATGGTTTAGTATCTATTAATGCATTACTTGGGTGGAATTCAAACTCCAGTATTTATGGTAAACCCTTTTTTATAATAAAACTTGCATAGGAATGGGGGAATTGCTGACGCCTAATGTCGGAAAAGGTTTTGTGCCAATGGAATAACTATCTGTAAAATACAATCTTACTGGATGGGTGGATGGATAAACACGGTGTGTGTGTGTGTGTATTTGCAAATAAGCATTCTGGGTACAAGAGGAACTTATTAAGAATATTATTTGCCTAGATAATAATCATCTAATAACTGATGCAATGAAGCATGCATTCATTATGCTGCTGTTGAGAACTTGAGATTGTTTAGAAAGGCCGAAGAATTCTTTTTCTTTTTCAATTTTAAAATATTGTTGTCACCACTATATAAAAAAAAAGATGTCGAGAACCTGGAAAGTGTGTAGAGAAGAGCAACAAAGATAATAAAGGGTCCATATTTTGGCAGTGATGAGATGTCCAAATTACAGAGAACCTTCTTCCTTAAGTCAAGATGCAGTGGGTAAAAATAGACATAGATGATCAGTGGAAGGGAAGATTCTACATTTAGGCAAGAAAAACCAAATGCACAGGTGGTACCTGGCTCAATAGTAGTAACTGTGAAAGGCATCTTGGAGTCCTAGTGGACAATCACTTAAATATGAGCCAGCAGTGTGAAGCAGCTGCCAAAAAAGCCAACACAGTTCTGGGCTGCATAAACAGAGAGATAGAATCAAGAACATGTGAAGTGTTAATACCACTTTACAATGCCTTGCTAAGGCCACACTTTGGAATACTGCATCCAGTTTTGGTCACCATGATATAAAAAACACGTTGTGACTCTAGAAGAGTGCAGAGAAGAACAAGCAAGCTAATTAGGGGACTCGAGAATAAAACATATGAAGAATGATTGCAGGAACTGGATATGTGTAGTTTAATGAAAAGAAGGACTAGGGGAGACATGATAGCAGTGTTCCAATATCTTAGGGGCTGCTACAAGAAGAGGCAGTCAAGCTATTATCCAAAGCACCTGAAGGCAGGACAAGAAGCAATGGATGGAATCTAATCAAGGAGAGAAGCAACTTGGAAATAAGGAAAAATTTCCCGACAGAACAATTAATCAGTGGGACAATTTGCCTCCAGAAGTTATGGATGCTTCAACACTGGAAGTTTTTAAGAAGAGATTGGACAACAATTTGTCTGAAATGATAGAGGGTCTCCTGTCTGAGCAGAGTGGACTAAAAGACCACTAAGGTCCATTCCAAGTCTGTTATTCTGTTCTATTCTGTTAACATACAATTGTTTCAAAATAAACTGGAATTTTCCTTTCATTTCAGTTATTAATTTACACTCTTTTCTTCCTCTATTCTAAAAGGCCACTTTATGTAAGCCATAGTGGTCATCCGATGGGTCTATAGATATTTCATTTATGTATCATACTTGCATAGCGGCCCATCTCACAAAGGGATTCTTGACCTCTGCTGCCTGTTATGATTTTGGTCAATCAAGGCTTCTTGATTGCACATCGCACATTTTAGGAAGATAAAAGAGAAGGTGAGGAGCAATTTAAGCAGCCTAAACTGTACCCATACCAAGTGCAGTATTTTTTTATTACTTACCAGCAGTACTAGGAACATGGAATCTATCATCAACCAATCCATTACCTTCCACCTAGAAACAAACAACCTACTCTCTAATAAACAATTTGGTTTCAGAAAAAAATTATCATGTAACTTACAACTTCTTCACTGCAAAAACATATGGACTACAAATCTTGATCAGGGCAAAGCAATAGATGTGATCTACATAGACTTCTGTAAAGCTTTTGACTCAGTAGTACACGATAAACTTCTCCTAAAACTAAAATCCTATGGCATTCAGTACCCATCCACAATTGGATAACAGCTTTCCTGTCAAACAGACAAGAAGTGGTCAAAATTGGCAATGCTCTATCAAGTCCTGTTCCTGTCAAAAGTGGCATTCCCCAAGGCAGCATTCTTGGACCAACACTCTTCATATTATACATTAATGATCTCTGTGACCATATTACAAGTAATTGTGTTCTTTTTGCTGACAATATCAAACTATTTAACACCACCAACAATACAACTACCCTTCAAAAAGACCTTGACTTTGTATCTGAATGGTCTAAAACTTGGCAACTCCAAATCTCAACCAGCAAATGCTCAGTCTTACATATTGGAAAAAAGAACCTAAACACTAAGTACAAACTTGATGGACATTACTTTACAGATGACTCCCACCCTGTTAAGGACCTTGGAGTTTTCATATCAAATGATCTAAGTGCCAAAGCCCACTGCAACTACATCGCAAAAAAGGCTCTAAGCGTTGTAAACCTAATCTTGCGTAGCTTCTTTTCCAAAAACTCTATACTACTAACCAGAGCATATAAAACATTTGCTAGACCAATTCTTGAATACAGCTCACCTGTCTGGAACCCATACCACATTTCTGACATCAATACAATTGAACGTGTCCAGAAATATTTTACAAGAAGAGTTCCAGAAATATTTTACAAGAAGAGTTCTCCACTTCTCTGAACCTTCGGGTATGTAACCCTCAACATGATTTATACAGTCAAACTTTCAGCCTTTGAGCCCAAATGTGGCCCATTTGATTTTCTCAAAGGTTTGTATTGAGAAATATTTCCCATTCTAGAGTAGGATTCTGCTGCGATTATTTGGGATGCAAATCAGACCGTGGGTTTTCGTTTTTGCTTCAGGAAAGAGGGAGGGAGGGAGGGAGGGAGGAACAGGGAGAGGGGAGGGAGAGGGAGAAAGAGCAAGAGAGGGAAGGAGTGGGGGAGAGAGAGCAAAATGGAGAGAGAGAAACAGGAAGAGGGGAGGGAAAGAGAGCAGGAGAGGGAGGGAGAGGGGAGGGAGAAGGGAAGGAAACGAGGGAGAAGGGAAAGGAAAGAAGGAAGGAACAAGGGAGGAAAGGAGGGAGAAAGGAAGGAAGGAAGGAAGGAAGGAAGGAAGGAAGGAAGGAAGAAAGAAAGAAAGAAAGAAAGAAAGAAAGAAAGAAAGAAAGAAAGAAAGAAAGAAATTTTGTGGGGGTTTTGGCTGTTGTAAATGTTGAAGGTACTCCAGTCTCTCAATATTGCAAATGTTATTTTCACAATCACTGTTTAAATAATTCAGTATTAATCTTTAGAATACCCATCAACCCCTGCTGACCATGAACAATAGTTATCAGAATGTATTGCTCTTTGTACAAAGCTGAGGTTCCATCCATCAAAAAGCATAGGCTACAGCTGTATATCAAATTTCAGCATTGGAGTTACACAGTATTATCTTAACATTAGGTTAACTGTGAAATAAAAATAAAACTTAATAAGCTGGAAAAAAAGAAAAGACAAGGCATTCCTCATTTAAAACCCTTAAGTGGAGCCAGCCTTAATTGAAATATCTTTTCTTTTTTAAAATGGAAATGTTACCTTTAATTCAACCGCGGCTTCCACTTCAACGTGGTTTTTTTGTGAATGTCAAAACAGATCTGGAAATATAAAAACCATCAGGTGTTTTCGCCAATGTGGTTTTAATTCTGACTTCAACACGTTGTAGCCTAACCAAAGGATGTAAGAGGTTGCTGCACTGTTGATCTTAAGTTTTACCACTCTTCCAAAGGAAAAAGTTCTGAGCGATTGAGGGCTTTACACAGCGGGGTGTTGTTGTTGTTGTTGTTGTATGTGTCATTGTGCAAATGAGTCCAAGGACAAAAATGGGGAGAAGTCCGATTCTCTGTGATCTTGAGAGATGCACGAGTTTCAAGCATGAGAGGGGAGAGGCATGAGAATATACCTATTCACTGAGAACGTAGAAAGAAATCTCACATCATTTTCTATGCAAATCTCCGTGGCGTAACTTGAGATGCGCTGATTTCCAATTCTGTGAATGCTGTTGAGAACAAAATTAGTCTCTTCCTTCCTTGGATGATCAGTCTTGAAAGAGAAGCTATCCCGATAAAGGAGGAGATTTGTTTTGAAATGAGGCATCCTTGAGGCTGTCTGAGCCCGGGTTGTTGTCTTGCAGATGTTTCATTACCCAAACTAGGTAACATCATCAGTTCCCCACTTCTACCCCTCGATAGAAGCTATTTTGCATGGGGAACCCATTCCGGACATTCCTAGAAAACCCAAAGGTGCTTTTTCAGGAGGAAACTGGACTTTCTGGTTTTTCTATGTAGAGGTTTCGCTTCTCATCCAAGACTCTTCTTCAATTCTGACTGGATGGTGGGGAATGGAAGGATTTATACTCCTTGCAGTAGATGGTCCTTTGCATTCTTTTAGAGGATCGTCGAGGCCACCTGGAGATTTGTCTATGTCCTCAGGGACACCTGAGTGGTGCAAATGGCTGGGGAGCCTTCTTGGAACTGCTGAAAGGATTGTGTGCTGTGCTTTCTGCAGGATGTATTTTTCCCAGTGTCCACAATTCCAAGAAGGCTCCTCACCTATTTGCACTACTCAGAGGACCCTGAGGACACTGACGAACCTCCAAGTGGCCTCAACAACTCTCTAAAAGAATGCAAATGACCAGCTGTTTGAAGAGCAAGAAAGTCCAATTGAAAAAAGCACCTTTAGGGCAACCATGACCTGAGTGACTGAGAATCACCATAGATATTCCTAGAAAAATGAAGTGCTCTAACTGCAGAGGTAGATCCGTCATGTAGAAACGTATGTACATTTTTATATAAATTAGACATTCAACTAGACCAGGGGTAGTCAACCTTTTTATACCTACCACCCACTTTTGTATCTCTGTTAGTAGTAAAATTTTCTAACCGCCCACTGGTTCCACAGTAATGCGCCATGTATCGTCGTCTGCACATGCTTCTTGCGCATCGTGGATTGGGTTTGGGGGGGGAGCACCAGCTACCAGCTCTGCTTGTCTGTTACAGCTGGGTGGTGTGGGGGAAGATGCGCGAGCTATTCTGGGATGAGGCTCTTTTGTTTGCGGCCGCACTATAGTGCCATTTAGTTTCACTTATGTAACGTGAACTAAACTTATGCGCGAGCGATACAAATAGTATATTTTCAGAAATTTAAATTGTCACGGGGAATTTTATGAAAACCTAATGAAAATGTTTTTAAATAATGCTATGAATTTTTTTTTTAAAGTCAATTAAATTAAAAAAAAAGGAAAGTGCTTCAGTATCGGACAAAACCCCTACCGCCCACCATGAAAGCTGGAACGCCCATTAGTGGGCGGTAGGGACCAGGTTGACTACCACTGACCTAGACTGTTCTCCTAACTGGTATGCAAATTGGAGATAACCCTAGGTGCTCATTGGAGATAATTAAACCTTGTTGTTGCTGCGTTTTAAGACTAATGGTCTGAGAAAAGGAGATAGAGCATAAAAACATGTCAGTTTCACTCCTGTTCACACACACACACACACACATACACACACACACACACACATTCATAGTATTTCTATTTGGCAAATATTCTATTTGGTGATTGTGGAACACAGGCCTCATTTGGCACTCAAACACACTCTCAGTGGGACTCAGAACTCTGATTGGTGGATTGATAGGAAGTAAAATGCTCAAAGTTGTTCTAAGGGCCAAGAAAAGTGGTGTTATTTAGCTGGTTCTATCCAGTTCAGGGGAACCGGTAGGGGCGACTGCAAGATGCCCCGCCAACCCACCTGGACGAAATGATGTCCCATTTTTCCATGTTTTTGAGGCTCTGCGAATGTGCAGAAGGCCTTGCACATGCACAGAAAATGAGTGGAGCATGTGCATGCGTACGCACACACACATTTGCAAACCAATAGGGAAGGTAAGTGAATACTACCCCTGGCTAAGAAGGGATGCATACCCTCTTCAGCAGAGATTTCTTAGGACCAAATTTGAAAGGGGCGGGCGCTTGTCTCACGCACGAAGCTCAGCTCACACAAATGGAGCTGTGCACACTGGCGCTCACTTGCCTGCCACTCATACAGAACCATTCCCTCTTCCCTGCCCTCCCCCTCCCACGCCGGGCCACAAATCCGGAAAGGTTGGGGATCACTCATATAGGATCTCATGCTTGAGCAGCACGTTGGACCAGGAGACCTCAACGGTCTCTTCCAATTCTGTTATTCTGTATTGTACATTCTGTATAATGTAATGATATCGCTTAATTCAGAGTTCTCCAACCACTCTGGGTTGGCGGGCCAGAGGGGGTGGCCAGGCGCCTTTACATGGGAATTCACATGTGCACGAATGGGGCTGTGACCGCTGACATAGATGCTACACGGTGCTTGTGGCAACACTAGCACCCGTGCGACTCTCATGAAGACGCCAGCATGAGTGGGGGGTTGTGCGTGTGCGTACACGCACTGGCCAGAGGTGGGATTCAGCCAGTTCGCACCACCTCGGGAGAACCGGTTGTTAACTTTCTGAGCAATTTGGTGAACTGGTTGTTGGAAGAAATCATTAGGGCAGAGAACCGGTTGTTAAATTATTTGAATCCCACTACTGGCACGGGCCCACCATTTGCAAGAAGCTACAGCCCAGTAGTGGGCTGCGGTCCGTAGATTGGGGATTTCTGACTTAGTCCATTTGTCCCAAAACACAATGCTTGCACCAGTTTAAATAAAATAGCAATGCCGTTTTTGATATATAAGGAATGAAATGTTTCAACATCTGACTATAACAAAGAATGCCTGGCTAAAGACTCAAGGAGACACCTACTTGATGTGGGATATTTGTGACCTTCTCTGACAGACCATCATCCAGCCTCTGCCTGTTTTTAATGCTCAGTATTTCATAAGTCCCACTGTCTTATAGCCTATATAGTAAAGACATTTCTTCTGATGTCTAGCTAGCCTCCGTTTGCTTCCTTGAAGTTTTAACCACTGGTGCTGGCCTCTGGAGCAATAGAAAATAAACCCACTTATGGAGGGCAGTTATACAGACACGAGATTCTGGCGACCTAAGGATAGAATTCTATTTTGCTTTGGGGAAACCTTTTGAAATCTGGCCATTATATTTCACACCGGTTTTTGCACTTCTACCTACGAAGCAGTTTTGTAAAGGCACAGGGTGGGCTTTTCTTTCTCTCCCCCTCCCACCTTTTTTTTTTCTTTTTACCTTCCATTTTGTCCCTTTAGAAATTATCATGACGCTTGTCAGGCGCTCTCACACAGGAAAAGAAGTCACATTCACTTCCAAGTTTCTGATTGTCTAAATAACACAGTAACTCAACGTACAGCTGTCTGGCATTTTGACAGTACAATAACCCATAATTCCTCCTGCCACTCAACACTTCAAGGTTAGCATTTTGTAGTTTGCTCTGAAGGAGCATTCATTTAAATTTTCAAGAGGCAAAATGTTGAAACGCTGCATTATCTCCCTCTCTCTCTCTCTCTCTCTCTTTTTCACTCTCTCTGGATTTATTTTTATTTACGTTTCTGGTGTCCATTTTTTTTCTACTCGGTTGTGGGTTGTTTTTTTTTTTTTTTCCTTTTAAGATGCCAGTCAAAGAGTTAAGTGTTCTCCCAAATTCACTTGATTATCTTTATTTACAATGGTAAATTTTACACCCCTCAAACAAAACATCGGAAGGTAAACCTAACATACGAAAGTAAACCTAACAGACGAAGGTAAACCTAATTTAGGATGAGATGCTTTCCATGTTGAAATATAAACCAACAAAAAAAAGGGCGGGGAGGGGAGAGCTTTGCCAATAATCATTATTTCATAACATGCTTGTGTTGATTTCACTGTGCTTTGTGAGCTTAAGACATCATACAGCCCTTTAAAGAAGAAGAATGACCCTGAATGAGAATAAAAATAAGAATGGATGGATGATCTGAGCATCCATTATCTAAATCCAACGTTTAATTGACTGGTGGCAATTCCATAAAGGAGATTCAAGTATCTACTAGCATCAATTTAACTATTTCCTCCAAGTCAAAGCCAGATCCATGTAAGACAGTAAACATAATAGTAGACCCAGAAAATGTCTGGAAGACACCATAATTAAGTTAAATAGAAATGATAAAAATGGTATAATTTGCATCAGTCACCTAATGACCTCCTCCCTCTTCTCCTTCTCCTTCTCCTTCTCCTTCTCCTTCTCCTTCTCCTTCTCCTTCTCCTTCTTCCTCCATATCCATCATCGGACGTTGGTGACCATGTTGGCGATCCTATTTTTATCGACAGCCGCATGAAAAGGTCCCGTAGATTTGGAAGCCATAATGTTCTTCTGTCTGGACCTCATTTGCCTTCAATCTTTCCTTGGAGGATTAAGTGAAGGATGCCATAATTTTCTGCCATAATTTTTTTTGACATCACATGTCCAAAATAATCTAATTTTTGCTTTTTTATGGTTTTTGATGATTTCCCTTGGTTTTCCCAGGCAGCGTATCACCTCCTAATTTCTGATTTTGTCAACCCAATTTATATGTAACAGATCAAATGACATACACCATGTAATTTGTTGAATTTGCATGATATGTGAGGTTGCTTATCCTTGGGTGAGAAATAAAGTCTCATGACATCCCCACATAGATGATGCCGCTAAAAGAACATATGTTGGACATCACGATGCAAGGACATAATTGTGTCATTTGTGGGATGATGCCACATACTTTTCTTTTGCAATGGTTGTGGCTGGGAAGCCGTGGTGGCGCAGTGGTTAGAATGCAGTATTGCAAGCTAATTCTGCTGACTGCCGGCTGTCAGCAGTTCGAGTCTCACTGGCTCAAGGTTGATTCAGCCTTCCATCCTTCCGAGGCTGGTAAAATGAAAATCCAGATTTTGAGGGGCAATATTCTGACTCTGTAAATGGCTTAGAGCAGGCTTGTCAAACTGGTGGCCCAGAGGCCAGATACATCATGCACAGGCTCTACAAAGGCAAAGAAACATCATGATGTGTCACGATCCAGTGTGTGACATGATCAAGTTTGACATCCGTGGCTTAGAGAAAGCTGTAAGGCACTATGAAGCAGTATAAGTCTAAGACATTATATAAATCTAAGGCACTTTATAAGTTTAAGTGTTATTACCTACTCTACTCTACTCTACTCTACTCTACTCTACTCTACTCTACCCTACCCTACCCTACCCTACCCTACCCTACCCTATTCTTATTTTCTATTCTGTTCTATTCTGTTCTGTTCCGTTCTGTTCTGTTCTGTTCAGCTGAGGTGCCATAGTGTTTGGAATGCAGTATTGCATGCTAATTCTGCCAACTGCCAGCAGTCCAATCCTGACCGGCTCAAGGTTGACTCAGCCCTCCACTCTTCCAAGATTGGTAAAATGAGGACCTGGATTGTTGGGGGCAATAGACTGATTCTGAAAAACCGCTTAGAGAGGGTTTTAAAGCACTGTGAAGCAGTATATAAGTCTTTATACTTTAACCACTGCACCATAAGGGCTCAATTACTTGATGGCTGTTGTCATTTTGTGTTGAAAAAAAATGGTTTTAACTAATCCTTTAATCCACAGTTACCCATCTTCAACTCCTAAGTAATTTCATCCTGTTTTAGCACTTGAAGTTATGAACCTCTGTTCACCTTAATAGTATCACCTGCAATTCATTTTCAGCAAATTTAACAGTAGCTTCAAATCCTGGTTTATTAAGCCAGGTTATGCAGGAGAGCAATTCACTCCATACAGCTCCTTTCCTGCTGTTTTGGTTCTCTGCTCTTCAGGAAGCCAGAGTAAATATAAGCTTCCTGTTATTGCAGGCCAGGAATTAAAGATAATAGTTTCCAACCATGGCAGAATTACAGTGGAAAAAAGGCAGCAAAATGTGTAAGAATGGTAAAACACATGCCTAGAAATCTTTATTCTGCATCAATTGCCTAAATGGCTATCAAGCCGAAATAGGAAATGTGCCAGTTTTATTTTATTTTTATTTTATTATTTTTACAATTTATACACCATTTTCTTATGTCTTGGCCACCAGGTGTTTCCACCAACCCCCCCTGCTGTCAACATCTAGTTTTATATTTTGCAGTCCATTCTATGCTATAGATTTTCATTTACTGACGGAAGCCGAATTCCGAAAGAAAAGGAACCTCTCAGTGAAAATGAGATTTACGAGATATTAACCCTGGTCCATTCTTTGTAGGCGTGGTAATCTGTTTCGTTTTGGCTTGTGTCAAATTGTGCTGTTTATCCCGCACATTATGTTGCTGGTTGTCTTTGTTTCTCAAGAAATCAGGCCATGACTGAACGTTGTCTATGCTTCCTGTGCAGTACAAACAGGTGAAAGTCATGGAAACTTACCCTTCAAAATAAAATAATATCTAAATATGAATTTGCCATCCAAGATGAAAAGGCATTTTCTATGCTATGGCTCCATTTTTGGATGGCTTTATACAGAAAGATTTCTCTGGTGACCCTAGAAGAATAGAATAGAATAGAATAGAGTAGAGTAGAGTAGAGTAGAGTAGAGTAGAGTAGAGTAGAGTAGAGTAGAGTAGAGTAGAGTAGAGTAGAGTAGAGTAGAGTAGAGTAGAGTAGAGTAGAATAGAATAGAATAGAATAGAATAGAATAGAACAAGAAGAGAGGAGAGGAGAGGAGAGGAGAGGAGAGGAGAGGAGAGGAGAGGAGAGGAGAGGAGAGGAGAAAATATGGAATAAGAATAGAACAGTACAGAATAGAATAGAATATGGAATATGAACAGAACGGAACGGAACAAAACACAACAGTCAGAGGTGGTATTCAGCCGGTTCAGACCGGTTCACCCAAACCGGTAGCGGAAATTGCCACCTACCGCCCCAGCTCTATGCCATTCTATTTAGGCAAGTTTTTGAAGCCGGGCGCATGTGTGGAAGGCACGCACACCAGTAAAGTGATGCGTGGAAGGCTGGGCACATGTGCGCGCGCTCACATTTGCAAACCGGTAGGGAAAGTAAGTGAATACCACTATTGTACAAAATAACTTTATTGTCACTTTGAATATACACTAATTGGCATACATTAAAATGAAATGTTGTTCCATACAGATTTCAGGTTTCCTAATGATAGGTTTTCCTAATAATAGGTAAAGGCTATTATCATTTCACACACACACACACCCCAACTTTTTTTTATGACCTGCTATAATCCTCCTCCTCCTTTCTTGCAATCAAAGAAACTGCTGCCATGTTCTGGATTTGAAGAACATTTTAAATTAAGGTCATTAAAGCTTTAATGTGGGGGGTTGGGTTTGGATTTAAATCCCACCCCTACCCCATTCTAAGATCTTCAAATTAAACTTACCTTACCTTACCTTACAGATGATCCCCACCCTGTTAAAGACCTTGGAGTTTTCATATCTAATGATCTAAGTGCCAAAGCCCACTGCAAGTACATCGCAAAAAAGGCTTTAAGAGTTGTAAACCTAATCTTACGTAGCTTCTTCTCCAGAAATGCTACACTACTAACCAGAGCTTATAATACATTTGCTAGACCAATTCTTCAATACAGCTCACCTGTCTGGAACCCATACCACATTTCAGACATCAATACAATTGAACGTGTCCAGAAATATTTTACAAGAAGAGTTCTCTATTCCTTTGAATACAACAAAATACCTTATGCCACCAGACTTGGAATCTTGGGTTTAGAAAACTTAGAATCCATCGCCTTCGACAGGACCTGTGTTTAACTCATAGAATCATCTATTGCAATGTCCTTACTGTTAAAGACTAGTTCAACTTCAATCACAACAATACAAGAGCAAACAATAGATTTAAAGTTAATATTAACCGCTTCAATCTTGATTGCAGAAAAATACTTGGAACACACTACCTGACTCTGTGGTCTCTTCTCAAAATCCCCAGAGCTTTAACCAAAAACTGTCTACTATTGACCTCACCCCATTCCTAAGAGGTCTGTAAGGGGCATGCATAAGAGCACAAGAGTGCCTACCGTTCCTGTCCTATTGTTTCCTTTCATTATATCCAATTAATATAGTTATTACATACTTACAATTATATGTATGCTTATATATTATATAGTTATTTTCATGCTTATGCTTATATATACTGTTGTGACAAAATAAATAAATACATACATACATACATACATACATACATACATACATACATACATAAACTTCTAGATCCATTTGGAATGGAAAGTCTTCCAGTGCTCAGGTGGATAGTTCTCTGTTGAATAGCTAGGGAGCCCCACCAACACAACTTTATTGTAAGCAGAATGTGAAGTTGTCTTTTAGAAAAAAAACCACATAGCCAAAGTATTTGCTACACGTATTTTGTTTACTAAATAGTTCAGCAGACAGCACTTTGCTGATCTTGCAAAATATACTTTAGCAAGAGTATATTTACCAAATAGTTCTATAATTATTATATGCTGTTGTTGTTGTTAGTTGCAAAGTCGTGTCTGACCCATCGCGACCCCATGGACAACATTACTCCAGACCTTCCTGTCCTCTACTATCCTCTGGAGTCCATTTAAGCTCACGCCAACTGCTTCAGTGACTCCATCCAGCCACCTCTTTCTCTGCCGTCCCCTTCTTCTTTTGCCCTCATTAATCTTTGCCCTCATTAATCTTTGCCAGCATTAGGCTCTTCTTCAGTGAGTCCTTCCTTCTCATTAGGTGGCCAAAGTATTTGAGTTTCCTCTTCAGGATCTGGCCTTCTAAAGAGCAGTCAGGGTTGATCTCCTCTAGGACTGATCGGTTTGATCGCCTTGCAGTCGATCAAAGGGACTCGCAGGAGTCTTCTCCAGCACCAGAGTTCAAAGGCCTCAATTCTTTGGCCTTCTTTATGGTCCAGCTTTCACAGCCATACATTCCAACTGGGAAAACCATAGCCTTGTCTATGCACACTTTTGTTGGCAGGGTGATGTCTCTACTTTTTAGTACGCTGTCTAGATTTGCCATAGCTTTCCTCCCCAGGAACAAGCATCTTTTAATTTCTTTGCTGTAGTCCCCATCTGCGGTGATCTTGGAGCCCAGGAAAATAAAAGCAGTCACTACCTCCATTTCTTCCCCATCTATTTGCCAGGAATTGAGAGGGCCAGATGCCATTATATACTGAAGTACTAGTCTATTGTAAATATACTTTAGGAAGAGTATATTTACCAAATAGTTCTATAACTATTATATACTGTAGTAACTGTTCGAAGAAATTTCCTTCTGGGTTCAGTTCCAAGTTGGGAGAAACACACTGGAAACATGGAGACTGTTTGGAAAGTTGGTTAATGGTGGGCAGGACCACATAGTTTGAAGTCCTGGGTAGCTGACCACATGGAGTGGAGAGTGAGATATATTTATACCCTCTCTTGGGCTTTGAACTTGCTCCCTGTTCCTGTGAAAGAAATGAATCCTAATTGGTTGTCAAACTCCCGTTGGGCCATGCATCCAATCAAAACATTCAATCAACCACCAAACAAGACATCCATCCATCTACAAATCAAAACACACATCCACCTGTTGATCAACCTACAAATCCTCAATCAACTACCAATCAAAACTAGGTATGCATGCCCCTTACCTCTACTACACTTAATTCTGCAGGTCTCAAATGTAAATTATTAAATGCAAGAAGCATTGTAAACAAATTACCTGAATTTATCCTCTTCAATCTTGATTTTGTTAATACTTGGAACACACTACCTGACTCTGTGGTCTCTTCTCAAAATCCCCAGAGCTTTAACCAAAAACTGTCTACTATTGACCTCACCCCATTCCTAAGAGGTCTGTAAGGGGCATGCATAAGAGCACAAGAGTGCCTACCGTTCCTGTCCTATTGTTTCCTTTCATTATATCCAATTAATATAGTTATTACATACTTACGATTATATGTATGCTTATATATTATATAGTTATTTTCATGCTTATGCTTATATATACTGTTGTGACAAAATAAATACATACATACATACATACATATATGCATACATACATACATAAACTTCTAGATCCATTTGGAATGGAAAGTCTTCCAGTGCTCAGGTGGATAGTTCTCTGTTGAATAGCGAGGGAGCCCCACCGACACAACTTTATTGTAAGCAGAATGTGGAGTTGTCTTTTAGAAAAAAAACCACATAGCCAAAGTATTTGCTACACGTATTTTGTTTACTAAATAGTTCAGCAGACAGCACTTTGCTGATCTTGCAAAATATACTTTAGCAAGAGTATATTTACCAAATAGTTCTATAATTATTATATGCTGTTGTTGTTGTTAGTTGCAAAGTCGTGTCTGACCCATCGCGACCCCATGGACAACATTACTCCAGGCCTTCCTGTCCTCTCCCATCCTCTGGAGTCCATTTAAGCTCACACCAACTGCTTCAGTGACTCCATCCAGCCACCTCTTTCTCTGCCGTCCCCTTCTTCTTTTGCCCTCAGTTGTTCCCAGCATTAGGCTCTTCTCCAGTGAGTCCTTCCTTCTCATTCAAAGTATTTGAGTTTCCTCTTCAGGATCTGGCCTTCTAAAGAGCAGTCAGGGTTGATCTCCTCTAGGACTGATCGGTTTGATCGCCTTGCAGTCCAAGGGACTCGCAGGAGTCTTCTCCAGCACCAGAGTTCAAAGGCCTCAATTCTTTGGCCTTCCTTATGGTCCAGCTTTCACAGCCATACATTGCAATTGGGAAAACCATAGCCTTGACTATACACACTTTTGTTGGCAGGGTGATGTCTCTGCTTTTTAGTACGCTGTCTAGATTTGCCATAGTTTTCCTCCCCAGGAACAAGGATCTTTTAATTTCTTTGCTGTAGTCCCCATCTGCGGTGATCTTGGAGCCCAGGAAAATAAAAGCTGTCACTACCTCCATTTCTTCCCCATCTATTTGCCAGGAATTGAGAGGGCCAGATGCCATTATATACTGAAGTACTAGTCTATTGTAAATATACTTTAGGAAGAGTATATTTACCAAATAGTTCTATAACTATTATATACTGTAGTAACTGTTCAAAGAAATTTCCTTCTGGGTTCAGTTCCAAGTTGGGAGAAACACACTGGAAACATGGAGACTGTTTGGAAAGATGGTTTAATGGTGGACAGGACCACATGGTTTGAAGTCCTGGGTAGTTGACCACATGGAGTTTAGAGTGAGATATATTTATACCCTCTCTTGGGCTTTGAACTTGCTCCCTGTTCCTGTGAAAGAAATGTATCCTGATTGGTTGTCAAACTCCCGTTGGGCCATGCAAGGGTAACTTTGTAAATTGTCTTGAGTGCCAGGCTTGGTTGAATCTTGCTGGGTGCTCTAATGAAGGGGCTTTGGGTAGGATTAGGATTAGGGCTAATCTTACCTTTGTTGGATCTTGTGTGAGGGTATTTGCTTATGAATAGACCTAGCCATCTCTTTATGTCTTAAGTGCTGACATCTGCTGTGGGCTATTGAGGAGCTTGGGGGCTATTAAGAGTGAGCCTGCTTCTTGAAGCTAGGATTATGTTTGCTAAAAATTGGAAAAATGTGAGGTTACCTTTGCAAGATGAAATAATTAGAAAAATGATGGAATGTGCGGAGATGAGTAAATTAACATTTGAAATTAGAGAGCAAGAAGATAAGCAATACTATAAAATATGGGATTTATTTTATCATTGGTTAGATGGAAAGATATGTTAGAAAAGATAATATAAGATATATGTATGAAAGAGATGTTTGTGAATGCACAAGAAGATATGTTAACACCCATGCAGCACGTTGTAAATTGTTTTGATTGATTTGATACTGGGTTTTTTTTTTTCTGTTAAAATAAATAAATAACATTTCAAAAAAAAAAAAAAGAGTGATTCTGCTTCCTACCAAAAAAATAAAGTTTCTCCATTTCTCATCCAGGTAAATATAATATTCTGCCTTTTTAATATTTCCTAGAATATTTCATTCTTCTAGAAGAAGGGTGGGTGCTAACTTCCTACATACTAGTATATAGTAAATATACTTTAGCAAGAGTATATTTACTACAAAGTTCAATAATAGACCTTACTAAATAGTTCAGCAGAAACTCTTGGAAAGCTAAGCTGGCTAACTGGATGGGAGACTACCAGGAGATTCCAGGGCTGTAACAAGTCTGTGCATCTGTGTGTATATAAAAATCCTGGAATATGCACTGATAAACAATTTATATATCAAGAAAAGTACAGCAAACCAGCAGGAATTGTTTTTATCTTAGTGAATGTTTCTAAAGGCTCTGCACCTGTTGGTGGAGGCTAAAAGAACCAGCACGGATGATGTTACCTAGTTCGGGTAATGAAACGTCCACAAGAGAACAAGCAAGCTCAGAGAGCACCAAGGATCCCCTCATAAAAGATACTGAAATGAAAATGTATTTTATTACAAATGTATATTTCCTTCCCTTTGGCTGATTTCTTCATTGGTTATTAGGATCGGCAAATGTGCTGTTGCGCAGGAGGTTGCTAGGTTTAAACTTCATGTTAAACCTCAAGTTTTTTTTTCCAACGCAAAAGACTCTTTAATCCAGGTGTGCAACGTGCAACCCAATTTAAGTTGCATTATTTTGCATCCCCTTCTTTTTCTTTGAAAAGGAGAGAGTGAAAAAACTGGCATGATGGTTAAACTGCCAGTTTTATAAGGAGAGAGAGAGAGAGAGAGAGAGAGAGAGAGAGAGAGAGAATTCCAGCAGGTGCAAGTTTTTGTGGAAAAGTGGAAGGTACACCAGTTATTATTTTATTTTATTTTTTGGCAAGGACACCCTTGTAAAGCTCTATCCTTTATTGCATCTGTTAATACTTTCCCACTCTTTCTCTTTACTGAAGATGTTAAAAGACAGCAAAAGGGACAGGCTTCTTACAGTAAGCCTTTATTGTGAAGCATCAAAGCTAAGTCTGTAATTAAACCTGCTTAGAATATATATGTGTGTGTGTGTGTGTGTGTATTGTAATTAGAGGAGAGGTTTATTTCTGAAGCCCCATACAAACTCTATATAATACAGTCGAAATTTGAGTTATCTATAAAAGGCCAGTGTGGATAGGCCACTGTGGACTTCAACTCCCAGAATTCCCCAGCTAGTAGAGAGTCTTAAAGTTGCCAAACAGTAGGTTAGGCTATTAGATAGAGCAGGGGTCTCCAACCTTGGTCCCTTTAAGACTTGTGGACTTTAACTCCCAGAGTTCCTCAGCCAGCTTTGCTTTGCTGGCTGAGGGACTCTGGGAGTTGAAGTCCACAAGTCTTAAAGGGACCAAGGTTGGAGACCCCTGAGATAGAGGATTAGGATTACATTGGAGACAGATAGATGGACCTGTCTGCTTTGTTTTAAATGTCATTGGTTGATGTCTATGGCTGATGTGGATTTGTCATTGGTTGATGTTGGCCCTTCCCAGGGGCCAGCAGTGAGGCTACCAGAGGTGGCATTCAGCCGGTTCAGGCGAACTGGTAGCTGCAACCTGCGGGTGGACTCACCCATCCACCCACCCAGGCACAATCCCATCCTATATCGCTGTGTTTCTGATGCCGCATGCACATGTGGACGGCATGTGTGCGCAAATTGCTGTGTTGTGTAACGTCACACACATGTGTGGATGGTGCGTGTGAGTGAATTGCTGTGTTGTTTGATGTCACACGCATGTATGGATGGTGTGTGCGAGCGAATTGCCGTGTTTTTTGATGCTGCAAGCATGTTTGCTCGTGCGCACACGTGTTCACTTTTCCGGTGCTGGGCAAACCAATTGCTACAGCATGTGACTTCCACCTCTGGAAGCTACATGAATCACAGACGATGGAGGAAGCCGTCAACAAACTTCTCATCCTTGAAGGAAAGATGAGATAGGTTGATAACAACTAAGCGGTAAAGACGCAGAATGCTTTCTGCAATCACCTCTATAGATGAAATAAAAGGTGGGGAAAAAGCAGATAATTTGGGAGGGGTTAGGAATTTTCCAACAATTTCTTTTGCATGAAATGTGAAGTTGGGTCTGCGTGCAGCAGCCGTTTAACAAAGTAGCACTTAAATTCCACGCCTTCCCATCTCCCATCCTAGTTTTTTTTTTTCTTAAAAAAATAATAATAAAAAAAATACAGGATTTCACTGTTCCAGCAGGAATATGCGTTGCTTAGGTATTCATTTCAGCGGCATTGACAATGCTGACAATATAATTGACCTAAAAAGTTCTGGATTTCCTGTTAATGCACTTTTAGAAATGTACATCAACTGCAAGAAAATCATTTCTATCTACATTTTGCTTGATTTCCATTTTCAAGGGGGAAGAGTCCAGAAATATTTTACTAGAAGAGTTCTTCACTCCTCCGAAAACAACAAAATACCTTATACCAACAGACTTGAAATCCTGGGATTAGAAAACTTACAACTCCGTCAACTTCGACATGACCTGTGTTTAACACACAAAATCATCTATTGCAATATCCTTCCTATAAAAGACTACTTCAGCTTCAATCGCAATATTACAAGAGCAAAAAATAGATTCAAGCTAAATGTCAACCGCTTCAAACTTGATTGCAGAAAATATGACTTCTGTAACAGAGTTGTTAATGCTTGGAACTCATTACCTGACTCCATAGTCTCTACTCAAAATCCCAAAATCTTCAACCAAAAACTGTCTACTATTGACCTCACCCCATTTCTAAGAGGGCTATAAGGGGCGTGCATAAGAGCACAAAAGTGCCTACCGTTCCTGTCCTATTGTTCCCTTCATCATATCAAATTGATATAGTTGATGCATATTTTTATACATATATGTATATTTTCTTCAAAATATATTGTTTTATCTATAACAATTGTTTGTGTATTCTATTGTGACAAAATAAATAAATAAAAAAAAGGGTAACTTTGTAAATTGTCTTGAGTGCCAGGCTTGGTTGAATCTTGCTGGGTGCTCTAATGAAGGGGCTTTCGGTAGGATTAGGATTAGGGCTTATCCTACCTTTGTTGGATCTTGTGTGAGGGTATTTGCTTATGAATAGACCTAGCCATCTCTTTATGTCTTAAGTGCTGACATCTACTGTGGGCTGTTGAGGAGCTTGGGGGCTATTAAGAGTGAGCCTGCTTCTTGTAGCTAGGATTGTGTTTGCTAAATATTGGAAAAATGTGAGGTTACCTTTGCAAGATGAAATAATTAGAAAAATGATGGAATGTGCGGAGATGAGTAAATTAACATTTGAAATTAGAGAGCAAGAAGATAAGCAATACTATAAAATATGGGATTTATTTTATCATTGGTTAGATGGAAAGATATGTTAGAAAAGATAGTATAAGATATATGTATGAAAGAGATGTTTGTGAATGCACAAGAAGATATGTTAACACCCATGCAGCACGTTGTAAATTGTTTTGATTGATTTGATACTGGGGTTTTTTGTTAAAATAAATAAATATTTTTTTTTTAAAAAAGTGATTCTGCTTCCTACTGAAAAAATAAAGTTTCTCCATTTCTCATCCAGGTAAATATAATATTCTGCCTTTTTAATATTTCCTAGAATATTTCCATCTTCTAGAACAGGGGTGTCCAAACTTGGTCCCTTTAAGACTTTTGGACTTCAACTCCCAGAGTCCTCAGCCAGCAAAGCTGGCTGAGGAACTCTGGGAGTTGAAGTCCAAAAGTCTTAAAGGGACCAAGTTTGGACACCCCTGTTCTAGAAGAAGGGTGGGTGCTAATTTCCTACATACTAGTGTTGGAAGAAATATCCATCTGGGTTCAGTTCCAAGTGGGGACAAAGACACTGGAAACATGGAGACTGCTTGGAAAGATGGTTTAATGGTGGTCAGGATCACATGGCTTGAGTTCCTGAACAGAAAAGGGCTGAAAAGCTGTGCGTGCCCTGGCTTTATGCTTTCTCTGAGCTTTGAACTTCCTGGGACACAGGAAGAGTATCCTGATTGGTTGTCAGACTCTCAGGGGGTGGGAGGCTTCGCTAGCCCTGTAGGGTGTCTCTCAAGCTTGCCTGAGCCTTGCCATGTGGTGAGTTTCAGTTGCTAGATGGGTTCTATTATGATGCAGATGATGGCCCATTGACAAAGGTGGGGGGTGGCAGGAAGTTGCAGGGAGCTGCTTTGTCTTTAAAACAAATGTTTTAAAACAATGTTTCTCCATTTCTCATCCAGGGAAATATATTCTGCCTTTTTAAATATTTTCTAAAATATTTCATTCTTCTAGGAGGGGGGTGGGTGCTAAATTCCTACACTAGTATATAGTAAATATACTTTAGCAAGAGTATATTTACTACATAGTTCAATAATAGACCTTACTAAATAGTTCAGAAGAAACTATTTAGTGCAGAATAGTGCAGAAAGTCTTGGAAAGCTAAGCTGGCTAACTGGATGGGAGACTACCAGGAGATTCCAGGGCTGTAACAAGTCTGTGCATCTGTGTGTATATAAAAATCCTGGAATATGCACTGATAAACAATTTATATATCAAGAAAAGTACAGCAAACCAGCAGGAATTGTTTTTATCTTAGTGAATGTTTCTAAAGGCTCTGCACCTGTTGGTGGAGGCTAAAAGAACCAGCACGGATGATGTTACCTAGTTCGGGTAATGAAACGTCCACAAGAGAACAAGCAAGCTCAGAGAGCACCAAGGATCCCCTCATAAAAGATACTGAAATGAAAATGTATTTTATTACAAATGTATATTTCCTTCCCTTTGGCTGATTTCTTCATTGGTTATTAGGATCGGCAAATGTGCTGTTGCGCAGGAGGTTGCTAGGTTTAAACTTCATGTTAAACCTCAAGTTTTTTTCCAACGCAAAAGACTCTTTAATCCAGGTGTGCAACGTGCAACCCAATTTAAATTGCATTATTTTGCATCCCCTTCTTTTTCTTTGAAAAGGAGAGAATGAAAAAACTGGCATGATGGTTAAACTGCCAGTTTTATAAGGAGAGAGAGAGAGAGAGAATTCCAGCAGGTGCAAGTTTTTGTGGAAAAGTGGAAGGTACACCAGTTATTATTATTATTATTATTTGGCAAGGACACTCTTGTAAAGCTCTATCCTTTATTGCATTTGTTAATACTTTCCCACCCTTTCTCTTTACTGAAGATGTTAAAAGGCAGCAAAAGGGACAGGCTTCTTACAGTAAGCCTTTATTGTGAAGCATCAAAGCTAAGTCTGTAATTAAACCTGCTTAGAAAATATGTGTGTGTTTGTGTGTTGTAATTAGAAGAGAGGTTTATTTCTGAAGCCCCATACAAACTCTATATAATACAATCAAAATTTGAGTCATCTATAAAAGGCCAGTGTGGAAATGGATAGGCCACTGTGGACTTCAACTCCCAGAATTCCCCAGCTAGCAGAGAGTCTTAAAGTTGCCAAACAGTAGGGTAGGCTGTTAGATAGAGGAGAGGTCTCCAACCTTGGTCCCTTTAAGACTTGTGGACTTCAACTCCCAGCTTTGCTGGCTGAGGGACTCTGGGAGTTGAAGTCCACAAGTCTTAAAGGGACCAAGGTTGGAGATCCCTGAGATAGAGGGTTAGGATTACATTGGAGACAGATAGATGGACCTGTTTGCTTTGTTTTAAATGTCATTGGTTGATGTCTATGGCTGATGTGGATTTGTCATTGGTTGATGTTGGCCCTTCCCAGGGGCCAGCAGTGAGGCTACCAGAGGTGGCATTCAGCCGGTTCAGGCGAACTGGTAGCTGCAACCTGCGGGTGGACTCACCCATCCACCCACCCAGGCACAATCCCATCCTATATCGCTGTGTTTCTGATGCCGCATGCACGTGTGGATAGCATGTGTGCGCAAATTGCTGTGTTGTGTAACATCACACACGTGTGGATGGTGCGTGTGAGCGAATTGCTGTGTTGTTTGATGTTACACGCATGTGTGGATGGTATGTGTGAGCAAATTGCCGTGTTTTTTGATGCTGCAAGCATGTTTGCTCGTGCGCACACGTGCTCATTTTTCCGGTGCTGGGCAAACCAATTGCTACAGCATGTGACTTCCACCTCTGGAAGCTACATGAATCACAGACGATGGAGGAAGCCGTCAACAAACTTCTCATCCTTGGAGGAAAGATGAGATAGGTTGATAACAACTAAGCGGTAAAGACGCAGAATGCTTTCTGCAATCACCTCTATAGATGAAATAAAAGGTGGGGAAAAAGCAGATAATTTGGGAGGGGTTAGGAATTTTCCAACAATTTCTTTTGCATGAAATGTGAAGTTGGGTCTGCATGCAGCAGCCGTTTAACAAAGTAGCACTTAAATTCCATGCCTTCCCATCTCCCATCCTAGTTTTTTTTTCTTTTCTTTAAAAAAAATAATAAAAAGAAATACAGGATTTCACTGTTCCAGCAGGAATATGCGTTGCTTAGGTATTCATTTCAGCGGCATTGACAATGCTGACAATATAATTGACCTAAAAAGTTCTGGATTTCCTGTTAATGCACTTTTAGAAATGTACATCAACTGCAAGAAAATCATTTCTATCTACATTTTGCTTGATTTCCATTTTCAAGGGGGGGGGAAGAGTCTCATCTCATCATTATTATTCTATTTGAATAGCAGTGATATCTTGAGAGATGGAAGGAATTGTCTATTGTATCGCCAGGAGTACTTTATTTCGATATTTTCTTTGTCTGATTATACATGATAAACACACATTAGTGACATTCCGTGCATGTTTTGAAGATAAATGGAATATCTCTTTAAGCCATTCCTGACACTTCCTAACCTGTAGGTTTAATGGCGTATTCTTTCTTTGATTCAATAATTTGCTGTCAAAAAAAGCAATGCTGACATTTTCCTTGTTGCAGGAATGAAATGGAACGAAATCTCTTATCTTTCAGATATTTTTTTTTTAAAAAAAAAAATTGGGGTGAACATTTTAAGATTAAAAAAAATGTTTTTGAAAGGATGGGGGAGTGAAAGATATAAGTGTTGACGTTATACCAAGTGCCGGTATGGCAAGGGATGAAAAGGAATAATAATAGAAAGGAATAATAATAATATCTCAAACTTGGAGTCTTCTGAATTAATTAAGGAATGGGTGGAATTTTTATGTTTTGTTTTTGAAAATTGGTTATCTCCATCACGGCTTGCATCAACAGTAGCTCTGTCAAGTTGCAGATATAAAGGTCTAAAATAATGGACTTTTGACTTACCTGCAACTATTTCCTGGCATGATAACAGAAAGGTTCAAGTCTTTATTTCCATCCTTGAATTTGCTCTTTCCCCCTTTTTTTTTTTCCCAGTGTAAAGTTTTTTATTTTTAAAACACATTAAAACGAAAGACAAAATATACAACATTTATATAGATACCACTGTTTGTCAGCTATTCAAGACAGTCCTTTCCTATCATTTACACATATTTTAGTTTTACCTTACTCTACTTTTATTTATCTACCGTTATTTCCATCCTTGAATTTGCTCTTTCCCCCTTTTTTTTTTTCAGTGTAAAGTTTTTTATTTTTAAAACACATTAAAACGAAAGACAAAATATACAACATTTATATAGATACCACTGTTTGTCAGCTATTCAAGACAGTCCTTTCCTATCATTTACACATATTTTAGTTTTACCTTACTCTACTTTTATTTATCTACCGTTATTTCCATCCTTGTATTTGCTCTTTCCCCCTTTTTTTTTTTTCTGTGTAAAGTTTTTTATTTTTAAAACACATTAAAACGAAAGACAAAATATACAACATTTATATAGATACCACTGTTTGTCAGCTATTCAAGACAGTCCTTTCCTATCATTTACACATATTTTAGTTTTACCTTACTCTACTTTTGTTTATCTACCGTTCCTATTTTCTAACCATTCATACCACTTGCTCCAGACCTTATAACATTCTGTGTCTTCTTTCTCTTTAATTTCTTTTGTAAGTTTGTCCATCTCTGCACATTCTAATATTTTTTTAATTAGTTCTTCCTCTGTTGGTGGATTTTCATTCTTCCAATTTTGGGCATAGGCTATATGTGCTGCTGTTAATATATGGAGTATTAAATACTGCACATTGTTTGTATAATTTTCTGTTGGAATCCCTAATAAAAATTGTTCTGGGTCTCCCTTTATTGGTTTCTGTATTATTTCCTGTAACCAAATTTTTAATTTTGGCCCAGAATTGTTTCGCCACTGGGCAGGTCCACCAGAGATGATAATATGTTCTGTAATTGCTCTTGCATTTCCAACACTTCGGTGAGTTATTGGGGAACATCTTTGCTATTCTGGCTGATGGTAGATGCCATCTATGGATCATTTTCATCTGGTTTTCCTTGTATGCTGTCGATATTGTCAATTTCATGTTTGTTCTCCACATCTTTTCCCACTTCTCTAATTCTCTAATTTCCCCCCTTTTTTAGGTGGTTGCAAAACATATTAGACAATCTCACCTTGATGCAGTGGTGGAATTCAGCCAGCTTGGACCGGTTCAGGCGAACCGGTAGTAGTAACTCACCTGGGCACAATCTATATCGCTGGTTTTTGATGCCGCATGCATGTGCGGATGGCGCACGCAAATTGCCATTTTGTTTGACATCGCACACAGGTGCGGACAGCACATACGAGCAAATTGCCATGTTGTTTAACGTCGCACGTGATCACATTTCCGGTGTTTGGCGAACTGGTTGTTACAATATGTGAAGCCCACTTCTGCCTTGATGGTAGTTGTACAACAAAATGTTATTGTGACGGTGATAATTATTAACAATAATTAGAATTAAGAGTCCAAGAAAAAGAGAAAGTATGTCTGTAATGTTTTTGTAGTATCCATTCAGTATTCAGTGTCCATTCATATCTGTCATATGGCTATCAGGTTCTAAGACCGATCACTTACCTACGAGGAAAATACTTGTAAAAATGCTCATTTTTCACATTTCTAGTAAAATCGAGAGGGTTACTAGAGGCAAAGGGGAAATAATTTGCAGTCAAATAGTGGGATTTACTATTTAGTGGGAATTCTCTTTAGGAAAGAATTTTTCTGTTCTATCTCATGTTCTATCTCATGTTCTATCTCATGTTCTATCTCACATTTTGGTCGCCATGATGTAAAAAAGATGTTGAGACTCTAGAAAGAGTGCAGAGTGCAACAAAGATGATTAGGGGACTGGAGGCTAAAACATATGAAGAACGGTTGCAAGAACTCGGTATGCCTAGTTTAATGAAAAGAAGGACTAGGGGAGACATGATAGCAGTGTTCCAATATCCCAGAGGTTGCCACAAAGAAGAGGGAGTCAAACTATTCTCCAAAGCACCTGAGGGTAGAACAAGAAGCTATGGGTGGAAACTAGTCAAGGAAAGAAGCAACTTAGAACTAAGGAGAAATTTCCTGACAGTTAGAACAATCAATAAGTGGAACAACTTGCCTGCAGAAGTTGTGAATGCTCCAACACTGGAAATTTTTAAGAAAATGTTGGATAGCCATTTGTCTGAAATGGTGTAGAGTTTCCTGCCTGGGCAGGGGGTTGGACTAGAAGACCTCCGAGGTTCCTTCCAACTCTGTTATTATGTTATGTTATGAACTGAGATATCTTCCTTGAGTTTTAAGATCCTAAATAATTGCTAGCAGGTGCCTGACACAAGTAAATCTCAGAAAGCAGAAAACTCTTGAAAAAAAAGTGGTTCTAGAAACCAAAAATACTAAATACCTTTCAAATTAGTAAGATCCTCCCTTTTGAACAAGTCCAAATCAGGAGATCTCACAATCTGTAACACGAGATAAATCAAACTGACTTGGTTTGAAAGCAGATTAATAATAAGGAGAAAATGAAAACTTCGGAAAAAAGAAATTGAATATTCATTCTTGATTGACTGCATTTGAGGGAGGTGAAAGGCATCTGATAGAAGCCATGAAGATGTCAAAATGGCATTACATATGTCATCACGTCACATCACAGATGATGTTGTTTGTATGATGATGTCGTAATGCATACAAATTCACTTGCCCATCTTTGCTGATGCCCATATTGATAGAATTAGAATCAGAATAGAGCTGGAAGGGACACTGGAGGTCTTCTAGTCCAGGGGTCTCCAACCTTGGTCCCTTTAAGACTTGTGGACTTCAACTTCCAGAGTCTCTCAGCCAGCAAAGCTGGCTGAGGAACTCTGGGAGTTGAAGTCCACAAGTCTTAAAGGGACCAAGGTTGGAGACCCCTGGACTAGTCCAACCCCTGCTCAAAGAGGAGACCCAAATGTTGTGGCAAATAGTGCTTTTTCCTTCGCTTCTTCATTTGTTAGAATCACTGACTGAAATGTATGAAATATGTTTGCTATATCTATGAACACATATGAAAGGGATGTTCATTTGTTTGTAATAAACAAAAGGACTGTGGTTTCATAGGTTCTCCTGCTTGAGCAGGGGGCTAGACTAGAAGACCTCCAAGGTCCCTTCCAGCTATTCTGTTCTGTTCTGTTCTGTTCTGTTCCGTTCCGTTCCATTCCATTCCATTTTATTCTATCCTATTCCTTTCCTTTCCTTTCTTTTCCTTTCCTTTCCTTTCCTTTCCATTTTATTCTACTCTTTTCCTTTCCTTTCCTTTCCTTTCCTTTCCTTTCCATTTTATTCTACTCTATTCCTTTCCTTTCCTTTTTATTCTACTCTATTCCTTTCCTTTCCTTTCCTTTCCTTTCCTTTCCTTTCCTTTCCTTTCCTTTCCTTTCCTTTCCTTTCCTTTCCTTTCCTTTCCTTTCCTTTCCTTTCCTATCCTATCCTATCCTATTCTATTCTATCCTTGAATGAAAGTCAACCAAACAAGAGTGTCTTTTTCTCACACTTTTGTGTAACTCATTTCAGTAGATTTTGCACAGGAAGGGTCTTCCCTATGGATTATTCTTAGTATCTCATAGTCTGCCCTAAACTTTTACTAATGCTCCGTAAAGAAGGCGTAGTTGTTCACTGCGCAGGTTTGTGACTAACTAGGTGATACAATCAACCAAATAAAACCATCGCCCATAAATGTCTTTTTGAGAAAAGGAAAAAAAGAAGAAGAATCACTGGGTAAACAAAGCTAATGCCTTTGCATTGCCTTTTAGAGACCGATAAATATTTAATAATCATCTGTCTGCAGTCAACGTGGAGGGGGGAAATCTTTAAACAGACAATTTCAAAAGCTGGAACATGCATTTTAATTGGTAAGCATTAGTCAATGTAGCTTCTACGGAACTGAATGGTTTTTATCTTTTCTAGGCAATTGTTTTCTAGACTTATATCTCTGATAAACCCTACATTTTAAATGAGAGCGGAGGTTTATTTTTTATTGTAGTGAAATCTGGAGAGCTAAAAGTTTACAACTCAGATTAGATTGTCTTGATCCATTTGTCTTCTCAGCTAGAAATTCAAACTAAATAGAGTTATCATCGTGCACCAAATCTGAATGTGTGTGTCTGTGTTTAAAGGGAAGGCATAAGTGTGTATTTACCTCAATTTGTGCTGATGCGTTGCAATAACAACAATAATAATACAAGACTACTGATAACAGTCTTTGTGCTTTTTTAAAAAAAATAATTCATTTTTCAAGAACAGTCTGGCCGATTTTATTTTCTCCAACTTCCAGACTTAGTTATTCTAATTATTACTGCACCTTGTCCGAAAGCGGGTTTCATTTTTGTTCGTTTTCCATGACTATCTAGCGGATTCTTTTGGAGGTATCTGCTGTATTTCTCACATCAGCCGATTTCAACCATCTAAGTGCTGAAATTGAGCTATTTTGCTCTCTGTAAAAATAAACCCCACACCATTATGTGTAATTTTTCATTCAAACACACACACACACACACACACACACACACACACACACACACACACAGAGAGAGAGAGAGAGAGAGAGAGAGAGAGAGAGAGAGAGAGAGAGAGAGAGAGAGAGAGAGATCTGGTTTTATGTCCTCTCCTTTAATCCATCAGCTCCACTGAACGCCGAGTGGCAACAACAACGTTGTAGAAACCTGGATGTCAACTTCAATCTGCCACAATTTGGTGTGAAATTTGTGCCATGGTGTGGGGCAGGAAAGGTCAAGCCTCCATAATTGATGTTGCTTATTCATCTGCTTCTCTGAGTATTTTTCTCGCTGTATGCTGGCCTTTGTTTGGATAAATTGTTTGAAGATTTACTATAGTCCTTAAAGGGTGGGATGTCCAACTTTAATGTCCTTGCTAGGGAGTCGGCTCAGCCCAGCTGGGATAACACACAATGGCGTTTAGAGAACAGAGAGAGAGAGAGAGACAGACACATAGATAGATAGATCAGAGAGAGAGAGAGAAAGAAACACAAAGAGAGAGAGAGAGAGATGATAGACAGATGAGAGAGAGAAAGAGAAACACATAGTGATAGCTAGCTAGCTAGCTAGCTAGCTAGATAAATAGATGAGAGAGAGAAACATACAGATAGATAGATGAGAGAGAGAAAGAGAAACACACAGAGATAGATAGATAGATAGATAGATAGATAGATAGATAGATAGATAGATAGATAGATAGATAGATAGATAGGTCTTTGGTTATTCGGGTTTTCTCCCATGAAATTTTTAATTTTACGTGGGAGAAAACCCGAATTTTAAAATTTAAAATTTTTTAAATTTTTAAATTTTAAAGATTTTAAAAATTAAAATTTTTAATTTTACGCAGGAGAAAACCCGAATAACCAAAGATCTACATACAAACACCCGCGAAAACCTCAGAAAACATAGATAGATAGATAGATAGATAGATAGATAGATAGATAGATAGATAGATGAGAGAGAGAAAGAAACACACAGAGATAGATAGATAGATGAGAGAAAGATCGATAGATAAAAGAGAGAGGGAGAGAGTGGGGAGAGGGAGGGAGGGAGGGAGGGATTGATCATTGATTTCTCTTTCTACCCCTCCCTCCATCACTGAGTGAAATAATTAAGACTTTTTTGTGAGGTAATTCACCATGGAATCTTAGTTTGGGGCTATGAAATGAGGGAAGCTAACAATTACTGCTGTGGCTCAAACTATTATTTTAAGAACTTGAACTAAACCGAGGGTGAAGAGCCAGAGGAGGGGAAAAGTCAGACACACAGAGAAGAATCTGTGTGATCTTTTGCGTCAGTTTTTTTTTTTTTTTGGGGGGGGGGAACGACAGTTTTCACACTATTTTATAGGAGAGAAAGTCCTAATGATGGGGATTGATGAGGGAATTAATTCTATTTTGGGTCATTAGCCTTATTCTGCTTATGGAAGCAAATGGCTTCATTTGTTAATGGATATTACTAAGCTGATCTCGTTAGCAATTTTTTTGGGGGGGTGTGTGTTTTGCCACAATTTGTCCTCCCCTCCCCCATAATTTTAGCCCAAGCCTTAATTGCAACCCTAAAAGTGAATGCAAATTTTAAAAAAAGACTGAAAAAGTGCAAGAAAGCAAAAGAGAGAAAGAAAACAGAACACAAGAAAACAACTTCCCATTCTCCTCACAAGTATAAATCATTTCACTGCCTCTTCACTTCCTTTTCATTGTAAAGGCTTTTTCATATCCTCACTCATATTTTAACCATAGGCATATCCAATCAGCAAAAAGTCCAAACAGAGCTCTAAAATAATAACATTGGTTAACAAAGGTAGAATAGAATAGAATGACAGAGTTGGAAGGGACCTTGGAGGTCTTCTAGTCCAACCCTCTGCTTAGGCAGGAAACCCTACACCACTTCAGACAAATGGTTATCTAATCTCTTAAAAACTTCCAGTGTTGGGAGTATTTACAACTTCTGGAGGCAAGTTGTTCCATTGATTAATCGTTCTAACCAGCAGGAAATTTCTCCTTAGTTGTAAGTTGCTTCTCTCCTTGATGAGTTTCCACCCATTGCTTCTTGTCCTGCCCTCCGGTGCTTTAGAGCAGGGGTCTCCAACCTTGGCAACGTTAAGCCTGGAGGACTTCAACTCCAAGAATTCCGCAGCCAGCTTTGCTGGCTGGGGAATTCTAGGAGTTGAAGTCCACCAGGCTTAACGTTGCCAAGGTTTGAGACCCCTGCTTTAGAGAATAGCTTGACTCCCTCTTCTTTGTGGCAGCCCCTGAGATATTGGAACACTGCTATCATGTCTCCCCTAGTCCTTCTTTTCATTAAAGTAGACATTAAACTAGACATTCCTTCAACCGTTCTTCGTATGTTTTAGTAAAATTCAGGATTCCACACCTCAGGTCTTAACTGTAAGGAAATGCACATTTAGAGCCCGTAAAGAACTCGCGGCCTCCTAATGTGAAGAAATGCTTAAAATTAAAAATGACCAAGAGGGACCATTTCTCCTTCAAAGGAAACAAACATCCCTTACTTTAAGTGGAGAGACAATTAAATAAAAAGCTAGTTTAAACGCTATCAGATAAGGATAGGTAAAGTAACTAGGGGTGCGGGGGAGGCTTAAATGCCATATTAACTGTAAGCAAATCCAAAACAGGGAGTTCTCCAATCACAATCACTCATTTAATGGCTGTTTGAAGTTACAGCGCAGCTGGAAAAAAAATGATTTATACCTTACAACATCCCCACAATCAAATTGATGAAAATTAGGTGCTCGGCAATTGGCATGCATTTACAACAATTGCAGCGTACCGGATCACATGAGTCACTTAAAAGACTGCAGCAAAAATCAGGCACAGCTTCGTTCATAAATTGAGGACCATTGCTACATCACATTTTTTCCCAGAGGGGTACAAGTCCAAAGAGAACCATCCACAATAACAATATGCCCCATTCAAATAAACATCCAGTGTTCCCACTATAATCAAATCCACATTTAGAAAGCATCAAGTAGTCCTCGGATCGAATAGAAGACTGAACTAACTTCTTTAAAACAATTAACAGACAATTTCTGAATGTGATTAGCAAAGGGAAGCTCAAAGTTGTGGCTGGAGAAAGTATGGCAGATTCCCCAGCTCAGGGGTGAAATGCTCCCGGTTTGGACCAGATCACCCGATTCAGTAGCGATGGCAGTGGGTGGTTCGGAGAACCAGTAGCAAAAATCCCTGGGCTTCCCCATGCCGAACTGAGCCGCGCAATCATCAGTGGGTTGTTGTTTTTTTACTTTTAAAAGCATTTTTTCTTCGGCGGAAAAATGCTTTTAAAAGTAAAAAAAAAGCCTCTGATGATTGTGCGGCTCAGCTGGGATCGTCAGAAGCCTTTAAAAGCATTTTTTCTACGATGTCTTTGGCCAAAGAGGTTGTAAAAAAATGCTTTTAAAAGGCTCTGCCAATCCCAGCTGAGTTGCCTGATCATCAGAGGCTTTTTTTTTCTTTTAAAGGCAAAAAAAAATGCTTTTAAAAGAAAACAAAAGCCTCTGATGATCAGGCAACTCAGCTGGGATCGTCAGAGCCTTTTAAAAGCATTTTTTTACAACCTCTTCGGTCAAAGAGGTTGTAGAAAAAATGCTGTTAAAAGTAAAAAAAGAAAAAAGTTGGCCACGCCCACCCAGTCACATTAACCTCCACCAAGCCAAGCCCACAGAATTGGTAGTAACAAATTTTACATTTCACCACTGCCCCAGCTCCTGCTTTTCCTGCTATCCAGGGAGCAGTGCTTGGGTGATCTCACATCCTCTCTTGTGCCCAGAGAGGGTCAAAAAAAGCCGATCTACTCACCAACTCCCTGTTCTTAGCCACAAACTTTGGCTCTGCCTTTCATGGAGCTATCTTCAGCCTGCCATTCTTCCCCTGAAATACAGCTGGGCCTTTGCCATGATTTTGAAAAAGTATCTGCTAGCCAGTGGAATCTGCTGTTTTTAAAGGTAGGTGAGAGAATCTGAACTCAGCTTGGAAGAATATTGAATATTTGAACAGCACTGAACAAGCACGGAGAAACCTCTGTCTCCTGTGGCTGAAAAAATATATATCAAAGAGCTGTGTGTTTTGCTCATAACAGTAACAGAGTTGGAAGGGACCTTGGAGGTCATCTAGTCCAATCCCCTGCTCACGCAGGAGACCTAGACTAGGGATTCGAACCACCGAACCACCAACCTTTCTGATCAACAAGCGCAGCGTCTTAGAGCCACTGAGCCATCTAGCCAGGCTTCTGTTAAAAGAAGCCCTTAAAAACACGCAGAAAGAGTTTGCTTCTCTAGTTCTGAAGAAATTTAAGAGACAGAGTGGGGGTGTGGAAGAAATTCTACTACCGTCTGGAGAACAAATAAAATAGCTTGAAATAATGGCCTTGATTCCCATTGAACAAAAGTGGAAGTGACTTTTTTGGTTAACCTGTTAATTCTGCCACCGCACATCTTTCTTGGTGCGCTCCGGCTTCCTGTGACCTTGAGGTGGATGGTCTTAAGTGTGTATGTGTGAGAGAGAAAAAGAGGGATTTTTAAACAGTGTGTGTTGCTTCACACATTAAGTCTAAGGCTACTTTGTGGTGTTTTAAGTGCATACATATATATATATATTTCCCGCCTTTATTGAAATTTCAAACTCTGTCTCATTTTGGAAAACTAACACGCATCGAATATTTTGGTATACAAAGCAGAAGTTGATTTTTATGAATCCCAAATTAACTTCTGTGTAGAAGACAGAAATATTTGTGAGCACAACCTGGAGAACACATGTATGGGCCATAGCAGGGGTCTCCAACCTTGGCAACTTTAAGCCTGGAGGACTTCAACTCCCAGAATTCAAAGCAAAGCTGGCTGGGGAATTCTGGGAGTTGAAGTCCTCCAGGCTTAAAGTTGCCAAGGTTGGAGACCCCTGGGCCATAGGATATATTTATATATTTACATTGTGAAATGGAGCTCTGATTTTACACTGCTGCTCAGTCATTTGAACCATGCATTCTTCCCAAAAGCCGTTGTGTACAGACGAGTTGACAAAGCTTTTCATTTAACAAGTGAAAGCAAGCCTCTAGTCTTACATGGCAAGGAGAAATCCTCCTTAATACAAACAAATTCAGTGACATTTCTTGGCTAATAAACGTAAACACAACCCTGTATACCAGTAATATAAAAATAGTGTCAATAAGAGGAATAATATTTGCCTATTAAAGGCAATTGAAATAATTGTGGTTGCTCTGCATTAATTAATTTCACGGTGGGGGTTGTCGCCTTAATTCTCCCCTTTTACTTAAAAACATAATAGTGGAAAAATAAGAATTCTGTGTTATTAATAAGAATTCGGTGGTAACAGACATCCGTTTAGAGTTTAAAACAGAAATAGTTGTTTCACACTAAAAGATTGAATGTATATATATAGGTTTACTCAAATACCATTAAGCATTGCTTGTACAAATCTTCATTGCACACTAATGGTGTTAGTGTAATGCCGTAGCTAGTACAAAGAACCCTTTTTAAAATCTGCATAAATAAACATTACTACCCGTACAAAACCTATTTTCTGTAAATATTCCCTTTCCTGTTGTTTTCCTGCAATCAGCAATAACTTATATTTCAGCAATAATTTTACAGACAGAAGCACTATCTTTTTCCCTGTCACTCGCAAGCACTAAAGCTGTCTTTAGTCAGTTTTCCATTATTTAGCAATCTCTGTAGAAATACAGTATTTAATTGCTTTTCAGTAGAGCTTAATATGTATCCTGTCTTGCCCTGAATATGTAAAAGAAATGTTTCTTAAGGGCTGATCTCTATATATAGCATGAATAGAGAACAGGATGTCAAGAGAGAAGGCTGGACTCAAATTCTTCTTGCTGATATGTTACATTTCTGTCTGCGATTTTTAGTTTTTGCCCGCAGTCTGAAATGGTGTAATCAAGGAATTACATTAATCCTGCGTTGCTCTTACAGATATCGCTTCAGAGAAAAATGAGGAAGGTAAATCATCTTAAAGTGATTTTAATAATGAAGTTAGCTCCTCCAACCTGTATAAGACTAGATTCTTTGGGGCTGTTATTTATTTTATTTATTTATTTATTTATTTAATCATATTTATATACCGCCCTATCTCCCAAGGGACTCAGGGCAGTTTACAGGCACTAAAAACAGATAAATAGAATATAAATACAATATAAAACATTTAAAAAACTTATTCTAAAGCCCGTCCAATTAAAAATAGAAATAAAACCCAATTTAAAACCCAAAATTTAAAATCTAGCTCAGTCCTGCACAATTAAATAAGTATGTTTTAAGCCCGCGGCGGAAGGTCCGAAGGTCCGAAAGCTGACGAAGTCCGGGGGTAGATCGTTCCAGAGGGTGGGAGCCCCCACAGAGAAGGCCCTTCCCCTGGGCATCGCCAGACGACACTGCCTCGCTGACGGCACCCTGAGGAGTCCCTCTCTGTGAGAGCGCACGGGTCGGTGAGAGGTATTCGGTCGCAGTAGGCGGTCCCGTAAATAACCCGGCCCAATGCCATGGAGCGCTTTAAAGGTGGTCACCAAAACCTTGAAGCGCACCCGGAAGGCCACAGGAAGCCAGTGCAGTCTGCGCAGGATGGGTGTCATATGGGAGCCACGAGGGGCTCCATCTATCACCCGCGCAGCTGCATTCTGGACTAACTGTAGCCTCCGGATGCCCCTCAAGGGGAGCCCCATGTAGAGAGCATTGCAGTAATCCAGGCGAGACGTCACGAGTGCGTGAGTAACCGTGGATAGGGCATCCCGGTCCAGAAAGGGGCGCAACTGGCGTACCAGGCGAACCTGGTAGAACGCTCTCCTGGAGACGGCCGTCAAATGCTCTTCTAGAGACAGCCGTTCATCCAGGAGGATACCTAAGTTGCGGACCCTCTCCATCGGGGCCAATGACTCGCCAGCGATGTTCAGCCGGTTAGCTGACTGTACCGGGATGCCGCATCCACAGCCACTCTGTCTTGGCGGGATTGAGCTTGAGCCTGTTTCTCCCCATCCAGACCCGTCGGCCTCCAGACACCGGGACAGCACTTGATAACCGTTGGGGTGGTCCGTGTAGAAAGTACAGCTGAGTATCATCCGCATACAGCTGATACTTCACACCGAAACCACTGATGATCTCACCCAGCGGTTTCATGTAGATGTTAAACAGAAGGGGCGAGAGGATCGAGCCCTGCGGCACCCCACAAGTGAGGCGCCTCGGGGACGACCTCTGCCCCCCTGTCAACACCGACTGCGACCGGTCGGAGAGATAGGAGGAGAACCACCGATAAACGGTGCCTCCCACTCCCAATCCCCCCAACCGGCGCAGCAGGATACCATGGTCGATGGTATCGAAAGCCGCTGAGAGGTCTAATAGGACCAGGGCAGAGGAACAACCCCTATCCCTGGCCCTCCAGAGATCATCTACCAACGCGACCAAAGCCGTCTCCGTGCTGTAACCGGGTCGGAAACCGGACTGGAACGGGTCTAGATAGACAGTTTCATCCAGGTGCAAGGGAAGCTGATATGCCACCATACTCTCTACAACCTTCGCCGCATGGCGGGTTGGAGACCGACGATAATTACCTAACACAGCCGGCTCCAGGGAAGGCTTCTTAAGGAGGGGCCTCACCACCGCCTCTTTCAAGGCGGCCGGGAAGACACCCTCCACCAAAGAAGCGATCGAATCGCCTGGAGCCAGCCTCGTGTCACCTCCCGAGTGGCCAGCACCAGCCAGGAGGGGCACGGGTCCAGTAAACACGTGGTGGCATTCAACCTACCCAGCAACCTGTCCATGTCCTCGGGAGCCACAGGGTCAAACTCATCCCAAATAATGTCGCCAAGACCACCCTCGGCGTCTCACCCGCATCACCGCAATCTTGGTCCAGACCATCCCGGTTGAACGATTTTATCGATAGATAACCGTTAAACTCCTCAGCCCGTCCCTGCAACGGGTCATCCCGCCCCTGATGAAGGAGGGAGCGAGTCACCCAAACAGGGCGGCCGGGCGGTTATCTGCCGATGCAATGAGGGAGGAGGCGAGCTACGCCGCTTCCTCAATGCCACTAGGTAAGTCCTAGTATAGGACTTCACTAGTGTCCGATCAGGTTCCGAACGGCTAGACCTCCAGGAACTCTCTAGGTGTCTTCTCCGGCGCTTCATCCCCCTCAGCTCCTCGGAGAACCAAGGAGCCGGTTGGGCCCTGCGCCGGGTCAGAGGCCGCAAAGGCACGACACGGTCTAAGGCCCCCGCCGCGGCCCGTTCCCAGGCCGCAACAAGTTCCGCGGCCGAGCCGTGAGCCAGACCCTCAGGAAATGGCCCAAGCTCCGTCTGGAACCCATCCGGGTCCATCAGGCGCCTGGGACGGAACCAACGTATCAGCTCCGTCTCCCTGCGGTAGTGAATGGCAGTCAGAAAGTCCAGGCGAAGAAGAGAGTGATCTGACCATGACAAAGTTTCAGTGACTATTTCCTTTAAGTCCAGATCTCTCAACCACTGACCAGAGAGAAAAATCAGGTCCAGAGTGCCACCCCCAATGTGTTTTGCATTCTTGTTTGTGGGCTATTTTTATTCTTGGCTATTCAAGGCCCAACACATGACAAGTCTTTTGCTGAGGTGAATAGTGCAAAAAATTTTCTGGAGCTCCCAAACTGTAGTTGAATAGAATAGAGCTGGAAGGGACTTTGGAGGTCTTCTAGTCCAGCCCCTGCTCAAGTAGGAGAACCTATACAATCTCAAACAAGCACCTGTCCAGTTTCTTCTTAAAAACCTCCAGTGATGGAGCACCCACGATTTCTGAAGGCAAGCTTTTCCACTGGTTAATTGTCCTCTCTGTTAGGAAGTTTCTTCTTAATTCCAGGTTGAGAATAGAATAGAATAGAATAGAATAGAATAGAATAGAATAGAATAGAATAGAATAGAATAGAATAACAGAGTTGGAAGGGACCTTGGAGGTCTTCTAATCCAACTCCCTGTTTAGGCAGGAATCTCTAAACCACTTCAGACAAATGGTTATCCAACATCTCCTTAAAAACTTCCAGTGTTGGAGCATTCACAACTTCTGGAGGCAAGCTGTTCCACCGATTAATTGTTCTCTCTTTGATCAGTTTCCATTATTTCTTCTCCTGCCCTCTTCAGCTGAAGAAAAAATGCTTTTAAAAGTAAAAAAAAACCCTCTGATTACGCGGCTCAGCTGGGCATGGGTGGAAACATGGATTTTTGCTACCGGTTGCATGCCATCGCTACTGGATTGGGCAATTCGGACCGGATCGCCCAATCCGGGAGCATTTCACCCCTGACTGATACCCATTGCCATCGGAGCAATTGGTACCATGTCCAAGAATTTTATAAGATACATCAACAAATTGCAGCTTCCTGCAATAACACCAGCAGAACTGCAAAAAACTGTGCTCCTCGGAACATTGTACATCTTAAGAAGGTATTTGGTTGATACCAAGACACTGGCAGCAACCCGTATCAACCATTAGCACCAGTCAATGTTTAGTTGACTGAGTTTCGTGTTTAATGAATAAAGTATAATAATAATAATAATAATAATAATAATAATAATAATAATAATAATAATAATAATAATAATAATAATAATTATTATTATTATTATTAATAATAATAATAATAATAGTCTTTCCATCTTTTCAGTGCTCTGTGTAGCATCTAACCCTGCAAAGGTCTTGGTGAGCTCTCATCAAGCATTAACCACGTCCAACCTTGTTAAACTTTTCAATTTTAACCTTTATTGCACTTAACAGAAATGCTGTAAAATTGTGAATGTGCTTTGAGGGTTTTTAGAGTTCTTCCTCTGGTCGAAAGTTAAAATGCAAAGGCAAAGGGGGAAGAAATTAAAGAAGGCTATGATTCCTTCCAAATCTAGAACGTGTTAAGCAGGCTCCATTTCAGAATAGCTGGTGTTGCAGCACAAGAGTGGGTTTTTGTCTCTTTGTGCAAACTCTTACCTCTGGATGGGCTTTGTAAATATTCAAGCTTAACTTACAGCCATCAACTGACAGGCTTCTTTCCTGCCTCTGCTTTTCATCTTTTTTTTTTGCTGTCAAAAGGAAGCCTTTGGCAGGATATTTTTCAAGAGTGTGGTGTCGTTTCAGAGACATTGTTCAGGTTTCCGCTCTTCATAATTCTAGAATTGTTCAATCTCCATCTTCTTGATGCAGTTTTTTGTTTTGTTTTTTTTTAAATGGTTTTCACGAGGAAAGGCGTTCCCCTTTCATGGTTGTTTGTGGTGTAAAGAGATAATTCCTGGCATTTTCTGAGGACAATCTCTGGCCGGGGCTGTGAAAGAAGAACCTTGTCATGTGTGATATAAATCATTCAAGGATATTGGTATGGAAAGCCCTGTGATAGACATTAGCAACTGGAGGACCCTGGGAGATGTTTCGTTCATAAGCAACTTGGAGGTAATATGGAGGAACAAGCTTGGTATTAACATGAACTGCTAGCAAACTTTCCTGTTCCCTTAGCCAATGTTAACTCAAAAATAAAGTGGAAAACCAGGACTTTTCAAATCTATATTATATATATATATATGAATGGCTGTGTGTGTGTATGTTCCAGCATAACTCTGGAATGGCTCAAGCAATTTCAACCAAACTTGGTACACAGATGACTTACTTTCTGGAAAGAAATACTGTGGGGGTAAGACACCCCAACACCCCTCGGGGTGTGTGCTCTGTTAAGATACAGCCTGTTGTGTCTTAAAATGGCTTCTACTGGACTGCCTTAAAATGGCTTCTACTGTGCAGCACAGTGGAGTTGCCATGTAACAGCTTCACAGTAGTCCACAAGGGGGCTCCTCTGGTAAGGGGAAAAAATCCAATATTAGAAATTGCATTTAGTCTGGACATTTTCAACAAGGCTTTGATTATTCTTGAGGACTACAAGACATACTTCACACAGATTACATATGAGGAAAGAACTACAAGATTAAACAGCTTAGTGCATATATCGCGGACAAGAGGCACCTTCTAAATCAAGATCAGAAAAAAGCATACCAAATGATCATGGATCAGCTAGCAAAACAACAAAGTGGTATCATTTTACTCGATGCTTCTGGGGGCACAGGGAACACATTTTTAACTAATTTAATTCTTGCCAAAATCAGGGCTCAGGGTGAAGTTTCTCTTTCTGTCTAATACAGAATGGGGATAAATAAATACCCGGGCAATGCCGGGTTATCAGCTAGTAATGGATAAAATAGCAATTCACCTTTCTTAATATACTATGAAAGCAGTGCCATGCTCATCACTTACAGCTGATGGAAGATCATGTTTCAAGTACTTGGGAACCCTTAGTTTTAATTAATATGCATTATTAGGATTTATAATAGGCATTAGTATCAATTCTCCTCTTAGTCATAACGATGGCTCTATACATTGTCAAAAAGGGTGAATTAGGATGCCTTAAACTGTATTAAAAAAGACGCTGCCTGTATTTCTATCTATTGTAATCATTGCCTAAATGGATTGAAAGCGTTCAGAAGATCATCCTTTTCCAAGGATTGAAATCATATATCTCGCTCATGTGCTAATACTTATTTCTCCAATTTTTGCCCTTGTGAACTGGAACTCAATTATCCTTTAGCTTTTTGATTGTTCTGAACGTTGCTACGCAACTACAAAGTTACGTATATTGGGGAAAACACAAAAATAGACACATTAGTGGACATAATATGCTAATACGTACGCTGACGGTACCCAGCTTTATATTTCTTGCTCAGTTGATGCTGTAGAACTGCTTCCTAGGATGGAAATAAACAGGATTCAACTTAGCTCTGGGAAGGTTGAGTGGCTCCCATTCTTGGACTTTCCATATCTAGTCCTTGATGAGGTTACACCATTCAGGAGTTCTTCCTGGCCTGTTTTGGGAACTGGTATTAGCCATGGGCTGTGAGGGTTTTTGTGTTGTGTGTGATTTAAGATAGGATAGGATAGGACATAAGATAGGACAGGACATAGGATAGGATAGGATAGGATAGGATAGGATAGGATAGGATAGGATAAGATAGAATAGGATAGAATAGAATAGACAGGACAGGACATAGGACAGGAAGGACACAGGATTAGGATAGGATAGGATAGGATAGGATAGGATAGGATAGGATAGGGTAGGGTAGGGTAGGGTAGGGTAGGGTAGGGTAGGTTTAGGGTAGGGTAGGGTAGGTTTAGGGTAGGGTAGGGTAGGGTAGGGTAGGGTAGGGTAGGATAGGATAGGATAGGATAGGATAGGATAGGATAGGATAGGATAGGATAGGATAGGACCAGACAGGACAGGACAGGACAGGACAGGACAGGGGATGGGATGGGATGGGATGGGATGGGATAGGATAGGATAGGATAGGATAGGATAGGATAGGATAGGATAGGACAGGACAAGACAGGACAGGACAGGACAGGACATAAGTAAGGTAACGTAAGGTAAGGTAAAGTAAGGAAAGGTAAGGTAAGGTAAGATAACCTTTATTGCTGTTTTACTGTGAACATATTCTCCCACATTAAAAATGAAATTCTGTTGCCTGCTCTCAAAAGAAAGTATATATCTACCCATACACATATATAACACATATATACACATGCTATATACATATATACCTACACCCTTACATATATACGTACATACATACATACATATATATATATATGTGTGTGTATATATATATATATATATTTGTTTTCTGAGGTTTTCGCGGGTGTTTGTATGTAGGTCTTTGGTTATTCAGGTTTTCTCCCACGTAAAATTGGAAGTGTCTTGGCGACGTTTCGACGAAATCTCATTCGTCATCTTCAGGCTTCAGCTTCGTGCTTCTGGGAGCAATGTGTGATTGCTCCCAGAAGCACGAAGCTGAAGCCTGAAGATGATGAATGAGACTTCGTCGAAACGTCGCCAAGACACTTCCAATTTTACGCGGGAGAAAACCTGAATAACCAAAGACCTACACACACACACACACACACACACACATATATATATATATATATTCCTAGGTTTTCATGGATATAGGTATGTAGGTCTTGGCATTTTCAGGTCTTTTCCCGTGTAAGGTTGAGAGTATCTTGGCGACGTTTCGTCTTGTTGAAATGTCACCAAGATACTCTCAACCTTACACGGGAAAAGACCCAAAAATGACAAGACCTACATATATATATATGTCTGTGTTTGTGTGTGTGTGTGTATCTATATTAATCACTGTCCATTTTGAATACATAGTGGAAAGAGGAAATGTTCATAAAGTTGATGCTATATGGAACAAAGCTGGATCCTTTCCAAGTTTCTTTCTTTGTCCCTTCTTCGGTAGTGTTGGAAGAAATGTCCATTTGGATTTAGTTCCAAGTGGGGAAAAAAACACTGCAAACATGGTGGACAGGAGCACATGGCTTGAGTTCCTGAACAGGAAAAGTGATCACATGCTTCAAGATGTTGGGTGAAGGAGAAAAAAGGGCCGAGATGCTGAGAGTTCCTGAGTTTTATAACCTCTGTTGGGCCCCACCTTAGTGTTTCCTGTTCCTGTATAAGAAATGTATCCTGATTGGTTGTCAGACTTCCAGGGGGCGGGGGGTCTTAGTTAGCCTTGCTGGCTATGTATATCTTCCCAGGTGCCATGTGATAAGTTTCTGTTGCTAGGTGGGTCCTATTATGTCCTTTCTGTTGCAGATGAGATGCTGAGGCCTTAGTGGCCCATTGGCAAAGGTGGGGGAGATGAGTTAGGGTTAGTGGGGGAAAGGAGGAATATTCTTTTAGGGGAAAATATTTCCCTTTTAAATATTTCCTAAAATATTTCATTTTCTAGGAGAGGGGTGGGTTTTAACTTCCTACAGTAGCTTCCCTTCTTCTACCCCTGTCGTTCAAGATCACTCTCACATTCCATGCCATCCCTTCAGCCCCGAATAACAAAATCCGAGGAGGTTTGCA
This sequence comes from Ahaetulla prasina, assembly GCF_028640845.1. Lineage (NCBI taxonomy): Eukaryota > Metazoa > Chordata > Lepidosauria > Squamata > Colubridae > Ahaetulla > Ahaetulla prasina. Next base: position 238,375 of record NC_080544.1, on the reverse strand, counting down.
TCTTCCCTAAAGTCATCAGTATTGTATCGAGGTTGTTTCAGATTAAAATAAAATATGGATTTGGACCAGGGGTAAAATCCAGCAGGTTCTGACGGGTTTTGGAGAACTGGTAGAGGAAATTTTGAGCAGTTTGGAAAACCAGTAGCGGAAATTTTGAGCAGTTCAGAGAACCAGTACCAGAAATTTTGAGCAGTTCGGAGAACCGGTAGCGGAAATTTTGAGCAGTTCAGAGAACCAGTAGCGGAAATTTTGAGCAGTTCAGAGAACCGGTAGCAAAAATTTTGAGCAGTTCGGAGAATTGGATAATGTTGGATATCCATCTGTCTGAGATGGTGTAGGGTTTCCTGCCTGGGCAGGGGTTTGGACTAGAAGGCCTCCAAGGTCCCTTCCAACTCTGTTGTTATTATTATTATTAACCGGTAGCGGAAATTTTGAGCAGTTCAGAGAACTAGTACCAGACATTTTGAGCAGTTCAGAACCAGTAGGAGACATTTTGAGCAGTTCAGAACCAGTAGCAGAAATTTTGAGCAGTTCAGAGAACCGGTAGCAGAAATTTTGAGAAGTTCGGAGAACTGCCAAATACCACCTCTGACTGGCCCCAGAGTGGGGTGGGAATGGAGATTTTGCAGTATCCTTCCCCTAAAGTGGGGTGGGAATGGAGATTTTGCAGTATCCTTCTGCCATGCCCACCAAGCTGTGGCCACAGAACCGGTAGTAAAAAAAAAATGTGGATTTCACCACTGATTTGGACAATAGGATTTCAATGGCCACTTCACCGTAGAGCTTCCTGTAGGTCAGTGTGTTGTGTCTCGTCCGATCACACCACAGCTGGGGCCTTCTTATCTGCTTCCGAACATGGAGGAATGTCCTAGTATGCCTCCCGGCCCCAGCCCTGGCTCCATGCCCAGACAGGCTGAAGAGGAGGAAGTATCTCCAGCCCCCAGCTCTGGCTCCATGCCCAGGCAAACGGAGCAACTAGACCCCTCTACTTCCTCCACAGCATGTGAGCCTGAGGGAGGTCAATTGCCAACAGCTGCAGACTGGAGTGACCCACGCGTCAGAAGACTTGATAGACGGAGGCAACAGAAGGAAGGGAGGGGCAGGCCTGGATAAGTGCTGAGTCATGGAGCCACACCCCATGGCCTATATAAAGGACCTGCTTTCTGGCATTCTCTGAGTCAGGCAAAGTCTAAACATATCTTGCTGAAGTCACTTTCTGGTCTCCTGCCTGCCCTGAGGACTTTGCTAGGACTTTGACAGAGCTGCAGAGGCACGCCTGATTCGGATTTCCCTGACCCGGCCGTCAGCGGAGGAATGGGATACGACACAGTGCTGGAAAAGCATGTAGATCTTTAGAGCAAAATTTGACTCCGTGAGTAGATGCTAGCTACCATTCGACTTCGAACATTTGGATGTTTATTATCGTGTTATGTTGCTTTAACTCCAAAGCATTTCTTGTCTCTTGGACTTCGAGTGCTGCATTCTCTTGGTGTGCCCTTTTTTTTGACATGGGCCCAACACCTATTACTCCTAGCAGATGTACTCACATTAGGACTTGCGAATAGATCCTAGTGTTTCTAATGATATGTTAGCCTCTCGTACTGGCTATGTGTGATTCCTGACCTGTCGTAGCAAAGTGAAGGTCTTTAAAGCCCTGTTTTTGCGGACAACACTTTTTGCTGCGAGAAGCTTAGTTTATTTTTTTAAGCCCGTGGGGTCCCAAACGCCCGTGAAATCCCTGAAATTACAGGATTCACGCCTCGCTAATTCAACCTTAAGCTCACAAGCTCAGCTTTTTCTTGGTAGTATCATATGTTCTCTCGCTCTTTTTTTTTTCTTTGCAACAAGCGATGTTTTAATCTTCATTTGCATTAGCCGTGCTGTGTATGAAAACTTTTGCCGAGTTTTTCTCAAGATACCTTTGGGGTTTTATTTTTGAAAATAAACAACAACAACACCCAAATCACAAAGGCTCTTCACTTCTTTTCTTTCTTTTTTTTAAAATGTTTGTACTTTGCCCCATAGTCTCCCAGAGAGGAGAATGAAAACAACTTCTTCCATTATTTATTCTCGAGTTGTCAGTTTGATTAGTTGCCTCTCAGCCATCTAAAGAGAGCAGTGGATCATTAAATGATGTCCATGGTTAAACGTTGAAGTCCTGCCTTGTGCCTCTTAATGCATAATTGGACTGTCTCTTAATACACGCGGAGGGGCTTGTTTCTGAATATAAAACCTGCCCCTCAACAGGTCAAAAAGATAGGGGAAACCTGCTTGTTGTCTGACTTTGTCTTGCCAAATAATGGAGTCGCTAATCTACTTGATCTCTCCGGAGTCAGATAAAGGAGAAAGTGAAAGATGTGTAGATTTCAAGAATGGAAGGCCCTTGTAAAAGCAATTTCTTTGTAAGGGGTTGGGGTGGGGGGGAAGAAACCTAAAGCAAAAGGCGGTTGGAAACCTTTTAATTAGTACTAATTACCTCAGCAGAAAATGTTGGAGGCTTGAAAGGATTTGTGTCAGCAAGTGAAAGATCAAAGATTGTGGTGCTTGCATTTTAATCTGTTGGCTATAAAAGAAAAGAAAAAAAAAACCGAGGAGGGGGGGGGATGGAGCTCAAGAGAATGACAACCCAGGTGGTTGAAGGCCTTAAGCCCTTCTTTACCGCCAAAGCCTGAGGCCTAGTTCCAATTATATAAGAAGATACTTTAATTTTTCTTTAACTTATTTATTTTTTTAGGTTTTATTTATTTTATTTTTTTTAAATCTTTTTCTGTGGATAGGGACAAGGGATTGTTTCGAGAGACTCTATAGCTGGCTTTTCTTTGGAAATGTTCATTTCATAGGATCCTCTTCTTTTAATCCTATTCTATCCAGTGGATAGGATCTTCTTCTTTTAATCCTCCATCCCTTGTGGGGTGGAGTCTGGGCAATTGAATAGAGCTGAGTGTTTACTGGCCGGATGCGCTTCCTGTCACCAATGCAGAGTTTTGTTCAGCAGATACATTCTCATTGTGCCCAGAGAGAGAAATATCTGCCTCTCCCTAGGATCGAACTCACAGCCTCCTGATTGTGAGACGAGAGCTCCACTTCTAGGCCACCACACCACTCGTGTCTGGTGAATGGGATAAATTTTTTGAAATTAGGGTTTTGAGGTGAAAGGAACACGAGGGTCGGTTAAAGACGTGGGCAGATTGCAATCAGCAAATCAGCACTATCGAAAACTGATGAGGGACCTGAAGCAGGCCCCTCCCCTTTCTGGACCTGATGGCCTCTATCTGTCTTACAGTCCACTTTTTCTGCCCTTGTAGCTCAAAAGAAATAAATGCAGGAAATAGAATAGAAATAGAATAGAAATAGAATAGAATTTTTTATTGGCCAAGTGTGATTGGACACACAATGAATTTGTCTTGGTCAGGGGTGAAATCTAAAAATTTTCCTTACCGGTTCTGTGGGTGTGGCTTAATTGGTGGGCGTGGCTTGGTGGTCAGGTGACTGAATGGGCATGGTCAATAATAATAAATAATAAAAATAATAAAGTATACAAAACTTGGGAGGCACTGGTCTACCTTCTTTAAAAATAGAGGCCCCGGTCTACCAATTGCCTTTTACTGAGAGGCCCCAGTCTACCAATTGCCTTTTACTGAGAGGCACCGGTCTACCTTCTTTAAAAATAGAGGCCCCAGTCTACCAAGTGTCTTTTTTTGACAGGCACCAGTCTACCTTCTTTAAAAATAGAGGCCCCGATCTACCAAGTGCGTTTTTTTGACAGGCACCTGTTTTCTTTAAAAATAGAGGCCCTAGTCTACTAGCTGCCTACAGCGCTGATCAGCTGTAATGCAGCCCTTTGAAGCTTGCCAGGTGAAATGGCTCCACATGCCACTTTGGGCACGTGTGCCATAGATTCACCATCACGGTCCTATATCCTATAAGAGCCTTGGTGGCGCAGTGGTGAGAATGTAGTACTGCAAGCTACTTCTGCTGACTGCTGGCTGCCTGAAATTTGGCAGTTCGAATCTCACCAGGCTCAAGGTTGACTCAGCTTTCCATCCTTCTGAGGTTGGTAAAATGAGGACCCAGACTGTTGGGGGTAATGTGCTGACTTTGTAAACCCCTTAGAGTGGGCTGTAAAGCACTGTGAAGCGGTATATAAGTACTATTGTTATCCTCTTCTATCCATTGTGGACTATCTACAGTGAGACTATGGAACCAACCAACTATTAATTCCCGCAGTCTTAAAATTGATGCCCTCCTTGGATTATTGTGGCCAAGAGCACTTAGTTCAGTATCATCACTTTATTTTGGATATACCTTTTGAGCATGCATGCTGGTCTTTTAGACCAAAATGACAATATAAACAACCCCAAACCAAAAAATAAGCATTTAATGTAAACATGTGCATGCATCTAAAAACATTTTCAATTCTAGTTCTAGAACTGGAACAAAAGGCATCACAAAACAAATCTAGAACCGGGTTCATTTAATCTCCAATCCAACAGCCTCGGAGAATGAGGAGGTCTTATGAAAGGGTAACAGGATTCAGAAGAACAGAAGAACAGAGTTGGAAGGGTCCTTGAAGGTCACTTGATTGATTATACTGTTACTGCAGCTAGAACATCGGTCCTTCAAGAAAATGACTCATGCCCATGCATCTCATGTCTGAGAGTGTGTTCTTGGAAGAAACCCTGGTCTTATTAAGAAAAACATATCTCTGCGGGGACGCGAGCCGTTGCCCAGCTCAGTTCTACCAGGCATGCGTGCGCGTACCTCCCGCCGGCCAGCTGACTTTCGGGATGCACAGGGGGCAGTGGGCATACAGGAGATGTGTGTGCATGCACAGGGGGGTCGTCCGTGCATGCACGTGGGGGGGGTGTCACACATGCATGTGCGGGGGTGGGGGGAGTGCAGGGTGTGTGCGACATGTGCCCCAAAGCCTGTTTTTGGGCTCAGGAGGCTGCTGGGAAGCTTGCTAGGCCCAAAATGGGGCAGGGGGGTCACATGCGCAAGGGCAGAGGAGCATAGGGGTGGTCATGCATGCATGTGCAGGGGGCCCACATTTCATTATGGGTGCTGGCACTCATGCATGCTATTGTGCGCGCTTTCAGCACATGACGAGAATAAGGTTAGCCATCACTGGAATAGGGTCTCCTGCTTGTGCCAGGGATTGGATTAGAAGACCTCCAAGGGCCCTTCCAAGTCCGTTCTTCTGTTCTTCTGAATCCTATTACCCTCTCATACGACTTCCTCGCTCTCCCAGGCTTTTGGATTGGAGGTTAAATGAACCCGGTTCTGGATTTGTTTTGTATTGTGATGTGTTTTGTTCCACTTCTAGAACTAGAATTGAAAATGTTTTTAGATTCACGCACATGTTTACATTAAATTAAAAAAGGGCCTCTGGTGGCTCAGACTGCTAAGACAGTCTGTTATTAACACAGCTGCTTGCAATTACCGCAGGTTCAAGTCCCACCAGGCCCAAGGTTGACTCAGCCTTCCATCCTTTATAAGGTAGGTAAAATGAGGACCCAGATTGTTGGGGGCAATAAGTTGACTTTGCATATAATATACAAATGGATGAAGACTATTGCTTAACATAGTGTAAGCCGCCCTGAGTCTTCAGAGAAGGGCGGGATATAAATGCAAATAAAAAATAAAAATGCTTATTTGTTGGCTTTGGGTTGTTATTTATATTGTTACTTTGGTTTGTTTGGACTGTATCCTCTATTCGCCTTGTTATGTCACTTCTGTTTGATGAGAAGGGAAGCTATAGAAATGGTTTGAATGAATTGTGCACATGAATAATAAATAAATTGTGCCAATACCAGCTTCACCATCATTTCCCATCTCCCCCTGAGGCTACTTCAATCTTATTGATTGTAAGTCTGTATGTTTCTAAATAACTGTTGAAAATTCCTTAGGAATGAAGTAAAATCACCGAGAAAAGGAATTTATGTTGTCAGACACAACTTCACAACTAACAAAAACAAAGCCACAGGAGCTGATTTTAACCTGTAAGCAGGTTTTTTCAAAAACTTTTTTTTTCTCTGGCACTCTTCTTCTTTGTCACCTCCATTGCAGACTGTCTTCTCATCTTTGGGGACACCCTATGAAAGTTCTAGAAATCCTAGTAATGCATGTCCTGGCATGAACATTAAACTGTAACCAGATAATCCTTAGTAATATCACAAGTTCCAAATGTCTTTTTCCCTCACTAGGAATTAAGGCTCATGTAGCTCTTCCTTTCATGCTTTAAAAATGAATAACCTATACTGCACGAATCAAGAAGAGGGCCATGAAAATATTTACAGATCCCTCACATCCTGGACATAAACTGTTTCAACTCCTACCCTCAAAACGACGCTATAGAGCACTGCACACCAGAACAACTAGACACAAGAACGGTTTTTTCCCGAAGGCCATCACTCTGCTAAACAAATAATTCCTTCAACACTGTCAAACTATTTACTAAATCTGCACTACTATTAATCTTCTCATCGTTCCCATCACCAATCTCCTTCCACTTATGACTGTATGACTGTAACTTTGTTGCTGGTAATCCTTATGATTTATATTGATATATTGACCATCATTTGTGTTGTAAAAGTTGTACCTTGATGAATGTATCTTTTCTTTTATGCACACTGAGAGCATATGCACCAAGACAAATTCCTTGTGTGTCCAATCACACTTGGCCAATAAAAAATTCTATTCTATTCTAGTCTATGTTTAGTTTTGGATAAGAGAATGAGGCACCAATTTAGTCTTAATGAGTGAACAGTAACTTCAATAACATCTGGCATAGTGCAGGGTCCTACTTGAGCAGGAGATGGGATTAGAAGACCTCTAAGGTCCCTTCCAACTGCGTTATTCTATTATTCCGTTTGGATTTTCTAAAGCATCAGTCAACATTCATGTTTAATTGCAAACGGTTGTTACTTGTAAACTGTTCCCTGAGATTTAAATGAAGAGGAACTATGACATTATTGATATTGATATTATTATTCATTTTGGCTTTGAAATTTGACAAATTCAGTACATCGTATGTATTAAATTTCTTAATCTGGTAGAGCTATTTTCCGTTCTTATTAAAGCAAGTTAAAAGCGAATGGATGGTTGGATAACTGGGTGCCCAGCTTGATGACTAAATAGATAGGTAGGTATTGTGTGTGCATAACAATATTGCACATTATTTTCCAGGGCTGTTGTTGATTACCAAGTTTTTATATTTTCCAGTCCTCTCACCAATCAACTCAATTTAATTTTATGGCAGTCATAGACATTAACTCTCGTTAATCAATCACTTAACATGTTTTCAACATGCTTTTAAAAACAAAACAAACTGTCTTCCTGTGCAGAACTCTCATCTGTTCCATGGGTTCTTTTCCTTCCTTTGCTGAGAAAACAGTGATTTATAAACCAGGTTGTAGATCGTGGCTTGTGTCTTCTGGTGGGACAGCTTTCAGGGAGGTTCAGCCAGGCAGATCCTTTGTCCGGTTACAGAGATCAAAGAAGTAAAAAAAAAAATGACACCATCAGGATTAAGCCAGGTCAATCAGAGGCAATGGCTTGACATAAAACTCGGCGCTGGAAGGTGATAGGAAGGCAGAGAGGGGTGTTTCCCCCCTTCCCCCTCAAAAAAAGTATGCTTTGTCAAAAGCTTCAGTCCCTTCTCACCTACAGGCCACTTCTGCTGATCCCAGCTCATTAATTGAACTGGAGAGCCGCCTTGACCCGGGCTGGGTTCTTTTGAAGTTGATGTCCTCTGTCGCAGGAGGAAATAATTTTCTGCCTGATTCAATGAGCCATCAGTAGCACTAGCAGGCCCAATGACATGTGAGAATATTAACCTCCTACCTTGAAAAGCTGTGAATCTTGAGAGGCAGTCTATAATCAGCCTCACTCACTCGCCTGTCTCTCCGCTCTACGCGCTCCAATACAAAGCACGGAAAGAAGGCTCCGTGTCAGCCGTTGGGATTCCGTTCAAGCTTTCTTCAGTAGAGGGAGCTTCCCAGGATCCCAACTGTGATCTCCGTCTGCGCAATGCACTATTCGGTTAAGGGCCAAGCAGATGCCTCTCCACGAGGTGTGAAGTTTGATTGCTTATCAGGATGGGTTAGATTTTTGTAGCCGCTTAAGCGTGACTCAGCAGTGCGCCACAGCTACCCACTTCCCCCAAAAAAGCCAATGCCATCCTAGGCTGCATCAACATCACAAGAAGTGCAGCTGACATTGTTAATTTATAGTTTCTATCCCATGATTGCTGCCATTTATCTAACTCCATCATATAACCAAAGTTTTTTGCTGTAGGCCAGCTCATTACTCCAAAGTGAGGACGGAGACAGAACAACCCAGGAGGATCTTCATTGGCTGAAGACGAATTGGTCATGGGAGGAAGGATGGGATGAGGGAAACCATTCTGCATCTTTTTTGTGTGGGAAACATAGTTCTAGCCTGATTTTGTTGGAGCCAGTATCCTTTAGTAAAAGAATCTTATCACTTCAGCCAAATGGACTTGAGGGTCTTTCTTTTTAAGGGACCTACCTGGGACAGATCTGACAAGGAATGAGATTATAACAGTCTTCCAATATTTGAGGGGCATAAAGACGAGGGTGACAATCTATGTTTCCAAAGCAGCAGAGAGCAAGACAAGAAGTAACAGATGGAAACTTATCAAAGAGAGATCCAACCTAGAACTACCCTGTTTCCCTGAAAATAAGACATCCCCTGATAATAAGCCCAATTGGGCTTTTGAGCGCATGCGCTAAAATAAGCCTCACCCCCAAAAATCAGCCCGCCCTGAAAATATTTAAATACAGAGCTGGAAATCAGGTAAGATGGCAAGAGGAGCCCCATCATGCTCCACATGTCCCAAAATAATAAGACCTCCCCGAAAATAAGGCCAAGCACTTATTTCAGGGTTCAAAGAAATATAAGACAGGGTCTTATTTTCAGGGAAACACAGTTAAGAAGAACTTTCTTGACAGGGAGAACAATTAATCAATGGCTCCTTAAGCACATCTCTAGGAGTTTTGCAGTGACAATTTGTTCCCAGGCATAGAGGAAAAGGTGGGGCTTGGAGAAAATCAGAAGTGAATGGTAACTATTCCAGATGTTATTTCTCTCCTTTTCTATCATGTGAAGGTCCATCCATGTTACCCTCTTGCACCTCTGTTTGCTGGTGCCGAAGACTGGTCTTTTATAACCAGTGGTGGGATTCAGCCGGTTATGGCCGGTTCGGGCGAACCAGTAGTTAAATTACTAGCTGGCCCCACCCCTTCCCACCCTGCCCCTTCAGGAGTCCCCACATGCCCCGGTTTTGCTCCCAGGAGGCTGCAGGGAGACCTAATAGGCCCAAAATGGGGCATGGAGGGCAGCGTGCCCCCCCATGGCCTGTTTTTGCTCTTGGGAGTGTGCAGGAGGCTGAGTGCTGCCTATCACACCCCCTGGCCATAGTCACCATGGCTATGCCCACCCAGCTGGTCATTAGGGCTGAGAACCGGTTTGACTCCCACCACTGTTCGTAACTCCTCTCCACTTAGTTTTTTTTTTGTATGAAGTTTATTAAAACTCATCAGTTTATCCTTTTCTTATGGAAGAGGATATGCTTTCTCCATTCATTATAGTTTCTTATCTTGGAGCCGGTCTCAGTTGAATGGCAGCTTTCCATTATGCACACATGAAGCCCATCAGTCCTCCATGGATGGGCCATTCATTAAACATTTATCTTTTGCCCTCTGAGCAGCCCGTCCATTTGCTTGTCACTGCCCAGCCTCGGTTGCTTTGGAAGATGGGAGAAAAATGACTTTTTTTTTTTTTTACATTTATATCCCGCCCTTCTCCGAAGACTCAGGGCGGCTTACAGTGTATAAGGCAATAGTCTCATTCTATTTGTATATTTTACAAAGTCAACTTATTGCCCCCCCAACACTCTGGGTCCTCATTTTACCTACCTTATAAAGGATGGAATGCTGAGTCAACCTTGGGCCGGGCTTGAACCTGCAGTAATTGCAGGCTACTGTGTTCTAATAACAGGCTCCTTACAGCCTGAGCTATTCCGGCCCTTTCTCCTCCTCCTTCCCGCATTTCCTCCCCAGCCCAATCTGTTTGTTGATTGTCTTGTTCCCTCTGTTCTTCTCCTTTAGCTATGAAAGGGAGGAGGTGATGTAATTCTAAAGTTATACATCTGTTATTAAATGCAGCTATCCAAGAAATACTGTACATACAAGGCCAGCAATGTCGGCAAAGCATGCTGAGATCCTTCCTCATCTTGAGGAGTTTACTAATATCTGAAAAAGCCAGAAGAGAGCTATTTTGACTTCATCTTTTGATGTTATCATAGAACTTTAACTTACCAACTTTAAGGGGTTGGCCTTGGTCACTTAAGCATTTTAGGGACTGTCTATCTCAGGGGTTGCCTCACTTCTATATAAGCCCTAACATTTGTTTTTGTTTTTTGTTTTGGAAGATGCTCACTTGGTCAAAGGTGTGTCTGGGAGAAAGTCTAAAGTCCTAGGAACCCACATCACTCTCATGGGACAGTTGAATCTTTTGCTAGCATTTTTTCTGGAACTGGCCGGGTAGAAATGGGCCATTTGTTTCCCTGCATCTTTCTTCAAGTAGTGTAACCTGAAAGATATCTGCAGCAGATCAATAGCCTCAAAAGCTACAGAGAAGTCCACGAGGCTGTATTTCTTTCTGTCTCTTTTCTGAACTATATAAATCCGAAGAAATCCATATCTGACTCAAAAGAGGACCGGAAGTCAAGAGTGACAGGGATCTAGAAAATCAGTGTCACTGATTGATGGGAAAGTCAGCTACCAGCCTATCTATGTTCATCCCCTCCCATGCATCATTCAGGGGCAATGCCTAACCGAAGATTCTTTGAAATGGAATTTAGACTATATTGAACAAAGCTGAGCATCTCTTCCCTACCCAGTCCAGAAGACCAATGGCATGGACAGACAGGCATCTTGCCTATAATCACTAAAGGTGAAGACTAACTCGTCTCCTTCCTTTTTTTTTTACTTTAACGCAGTTTTCTGGCTGATTCCCCCCTCACTCCACTCACACAGAAATCAAGACCTGACTGCCCAATTTTGCACATCAGGCTAGGGTGTCGATTGGCGTTGCCGTCCAGGCCTTGCCGAGAAATTGCCACCTACAAGACTTCTTAAGGATGAAAGAAAAGGGAAGAATGGATTCCGCTTATGGATGATGACCCAATTACGAGACGTGGGTACACGGAAGGCCGGCTTCCTGATTAGTTCAAGGACTGAAAGGGTGGGCAGGAAGGTTCTGAAGAAGGTTGCTTTCTACAGGCTTTTGTCTTGACTGCAGGAGCTCCTAAATCCCTTCGAAGGTTGGAATTGCTTTGCCTGCTCAGCACAGTGTTTTTGTAAGCTAATGAGGGCAAAGCGTGAGCCATGGGCAATGATGCTGCGCTATTAGCTGTGACAGAGAGCTTGATCATAATTATCTTAACGAGGATAGGGTTAATTACAGTGGAAACGTAAAGTTCTTTCTGCCGGGAATCAGGCAGAGCTGAATGCGTTGTGATGTTTTGTCATTTTGATGTGACTTTGGAAATAGCACGGAGGGAAATCTCTTGGCAACCGTTGGCTCCCCTCCGGGGGTGGGTGGGTGGGTGGGTGGGTGGTTAGGAGGGAGGCTGGCAATGAGGTAAGCGAGATGGTACCTGTGGGTGAGATAATGGGCAGCTTTCCTGTCATTAGAGCAGAAAAGAGATCCAACCTGCAAGGCATTTGAGTGAGGCTGATTAGCCTTTAAGCCAACCAGGGAGACATCCTGACTGACATTGCTCCGTAAGCTGGGATACCATTCATGGCACTGAACTGGGGCCTTGCTGCTTTTAATTCACTAAGACAGACAGACAGGTAGGCAGGCAGGCAGGCAGATGATGGATGGATGGATGGATGGATGGATGGATGGATGGATGGAGATGGATAGATGGATAGATGGACAGGAGAGGAGGCAGACAGACAGACAGATAGATGATAGATGGCTGGCTGGCTGACTGGGCAAGCAGGTAGGAAGATAGGCAAACAGGCAGGGAGGCAGGCAGGCAGGAAGACAGGCAAACAGTCAGTCAGGCAGTCATGCAGGCAGTCATGCAGGCAGGCAAACAGGCAGGCAGGTAAGCAAACAGGCAGGCAGGCAAACAGGCAGGCAGGAAGACAATCAAACAGGCAGGGAGGCAGGCAGGAAGACACTCAAACAGGCAGGCAGGCAGGCAGGCAGGAAGACAGGCAAACAGTCAGACAGGCAGGCAGGCAGGCAGGCAAGCAGGCAGGCAGGCAGGAAGACAATCAAACAGGCAGGCAGGAAGACAATCAAACAGGCAGGCAGGCAGGCAGGCAGGCAAACAGGCAGGCAGGCAGGCAGGCAGGGAAACAGGCAGGCAGGCAGGAAGACAGGCAAACAGTCAGACAGACAGGCAGGCAAGCAGGCAGGCAGGGAAACAGGCAGGCAGGAAGACAGGCAGACACTTTGCTTGTAGGCTTTCCTTGCAGGGTTTTTTTTTTTTTTTTGAGAGAGAGAGGTATTAATAACAGAAATATCACACATGCCGGAACAGCGTATTCCTAATAGCCGGCCAAGGAGTGATGCTAATCCCGTCTCCTTTGAAAAGCGTTTTTTTTTCTGCCAAAGCATTTACACCGCTTTTTATAGACGCAGAGAGTTTCGCAGCCTCTGGAGTGAACACTTGTCATTGGGCTGATCTCTGTACAGGAATCAGGAAGCTGAAGTGGATAAAACTCCAGGGTTCAAAGGATCAGATGCCGACTAGGTCTGCAGAAGGATTTGGGAAACCGTTTTCCCTGCTCTTGTTTAAAATGTATTACCAGATGCCCTCCCTTTCCCTCCCCCCTCCCGTTTTGCGTGAGGTTGTGTGCCATCTGTCCAGCCATTTTGGAGGGTTGTATTTTATTTTATTTTTTACTCTTCTGACCATCTTGCTGATCGTTTTGCAGAGTCTCTTCAGGGTATATTATACTTGCATATTTGTATAAGAGGTTTCAATAATGATGTCTGTTTTGAAACGGGACCCGAGCTAAGGTCTTTTTGTATGCAGTAGCGCTAAGAGGTTGGTGGCCTTTTCTGAAACTTCACATTTTGAAAATGTGAAAATAATAATGATAACAAGCACCGCAACAACTATTATTTAATAATATTCTGAATATTGAATATAACCTACCACGGACATTTTGTAGAGAAAGGCTGGGCATTGCTATGTAACATAGGTCTGTTATAAGCTAAAAGTAATTTTGGGGAGGGATTGTTCTTCTAGGTCAGTGGTTCTCAACCTTTATAGTGCTGTGACCCCTTTAATACAATTCCCCACAATGTGGCAACCCCAACCGTAAAATTATTTTTTTTAGGCAGCGATCTCAGTGCGCCTCAGCAGCCACAGAAGGGGGGGGAAATGGCAAACTGTTTTTTTGAATTTATCACGCCTGAAGCCGTATTGGCTAGCGATCTGAACTGCTTGCGATTGCCTTGAGGACGGAGGCATTAAAGCGGAGACTCCTCCCCTATTAAGTTTATCGCGCCTGAAGCCAGATTAGGCTAGCGTTTGGGAGTGATTGCAGCTGGCTTGAGAGGGAGATATCAGAGCAAAGATTTCTCTCTTTTTTAATTCATTGTGCCTGAAGCCGAATTCGCGATTCTTCGACTCGCAAGTATACTTCCCATATTTCTGATGGTCTTAGGCGACCCCTGGTAAATCATCATTTGACCTCCAATGGGGTCGCGACCCACAGGTTGAGAACCGCTATTCTAGGTGATTTACAAAAAAGTTTAGAATACTTTAGAGCAGGGGTCTCCAACCTTGGCAACTTTAAGCCTGGAGGACTGCAACTCCCAGAATTCCCCAGCCAGCTTTGCTGGCTGGAGGGTTCTGAGAGTTGAAGTCCTCCAGGCTTAAAGTTGCCAAGGTTGGAGACCTCTGCTTTAGAGCATGTAATAATATAACAGAATAACAGAGTTGGAAGGGACCTTGTAGGGCATCTCTTCCAACCCCCTGCAGGAGACCCTACACCATTTCTGACAGTTGGCAGTCCAGTCTCTTCTTGAAAGCTTCCAGTGATGAAATGTTCTGACCTAGGCTTCCTGATACAGTAAAAAGCACACAATTAGTCCCCAAAACCCTCTTTTTATTTCAAGGGCTGTGAATTCTGTTTATTCACAGCCCATGCTAAATCACAAAGAGTTTGTAAATAGTCTGACAGAAGTCTGCCACAGTCCTTCGGGATAAGGCTGATAAGCACCTACCTTTATCTCCTTGACATACTGCCAGAGACTTAATTGGCAATTAGCTTTGCAAGGCCACACGGAGCACAGAGTCAAAACGGAGCTTCAGAATGTAAACCGACCAACATCAACAATGTTGCTTTCTGCAAAGGCTCACATGCCTTTGCTCCTCCTTTATGTTTTATGGGAGGGTCCAATCATCTCCAAGCCGTACTCCCGAGTTGCCCCTTTTGTCTTAACTATTCCTGCCTTCTGACAGCTCTGCGCATGCGCGCACTGGGAACAGGCTCCCCCTGTTCCTCTGCCTCTCTGACATCAGACTCTGGAGGCTCCGGAGTCAGAACGTAACTCCCAAATGGCCCTGGCCCCATCTCTGCCTCCGACTCAGAGCCCTCGTCTGAGCCTTCCCCAGCCTCCAGAACTGGCCCATGTTCCTCCCCAGCCTCCTCACTGTCTGAATGCTGCCAGCTCCACAGGCTGCTAGCAGACCACAACATGAAGCTCCCATAACTTCTGAAGGCAACTTCTGTTCCATTGGTTGATTGTTCTCACTGTCAGAAAATTTCTCCTTATTTCTAGGTTGAATCTCTCCTTGTTCAGCTTCCATCCATTATTCCTTGTCTGGCCTTTGGGTGCTTTGAAAAATAGCTTGCCCCCCTCCTCTCTATGACAGCCCCTCAAATATTGGAATACCGCTATCATGTCTCTCCTGGTCCTTCTCTTCACTAGGCTAGCCATGCCCAGTCCCTGTAACCATTCTTCATATGTTTTAGCCTCTAATTCCCTCATCATCTTGGTTGCTCTTCTCTGCACTCTTTCTAGAGTCTCAACATCTTTTTTATATGCAGTGTTCCAGGTGTGGTCTTACTAAGGCATTACAGAGTGTGTTCGTACTTTACATGATCTTGAATTAATCCCTCTGTTAATGCAATTTAGGATTGCACAGGCTTTTTTGGTGACTGCTGCACACTGTTGGCTCATATTTAATTGGTTGTCCACTAAGACTCCAAGATGTAGGTGAAGGCAGCTCTGCTATTGGGTGTTGATGTGGCCATCACATACACTTCATGAGTCATGAACGAGCATCATCTTCTTAGTTTTTCAATGAATTGCTCTTGTTATATTTTTACTTTAAGAAAGCCTTCTAATGTTGTCTGTCTTAAAAGGATCAAGATAACTTGGCTGATTCTGGACATTATATATCTTGGTGAGAAATCCTTCTTTCCCAACCAGAAATGTATAGCAATAGTTTGGGAATGATTTTTTTTTTCTCTTCTGCAATTCTCAGCATCCAAATACTTCATGATGATTATTTATTTATTTATTTATTTATTTGATTTTTATACCGCCCTTCTCCCGAAGGACTTAGGGCGGTGTACAGGCAAAATAAAAACAGACAAGACAATATACAGTATAAAATGCAAGATTAAAAAACTTATTATAATTAGCTTAAAAATTTAAAATGTATAGAAAACTAAGACCCCATTTAAAATTAATAATAAAAATTATAAGATCAATAAAATTTAAGCCAGCCCCGCGCGAATGAAAAGATGTGTCTTCAGTTCGCGGCGAAAGGTCCGAAGGTCAGGTATTTGGCGTAAACCCGGGGTAAGTTCGTTCCAGAGTGTGGGAGCCCCCACAGAGAAGGACCTTCCCCTGGGGGCCGCCAGCCGGCATTGCTTGGCGGACGGCACCCTGAGAAGTCCCTCTCTGTGAGAGCGTACGGGTCGGTGGGAGGCATGTGGTAACAGCAGGTGGTCCCGTAAGTACCAAGGCCCTAAGCCATGGAGCGCTTTAAAGGTCATAACCAAAACCTTAAAGTACACCCGAAAGGCCACAGGTAGCCAGTGTAGTCTGCGCAGGAGCGGTGTTACATGGGAGCTACGCGAAGCTCCCTCTATCACCCGCGCAGCTGCATTCTGGACTAACTGAAGCCTTCAAGTGCACCTCAAGGGGAGCCCCATGTAGAAAGCATTACAATAATCCAAGCGAGAGGTCGGGATGTTTGGTGCATGGTCGGGATTGATCGGGGCCTGCCTAAGTATTCTAATGCGAATAGAACTTGGGGAACTTAGAAGTTGGGGGATTGCTAGCTAGGAGTCAAGCAAGGGCCTAGCTTGGAATCATTGTGCAGTTGCAAGCAAACATAAACGTAACCTCTCCCAAGATCCATGAAGCCTTATTTGGTTGTTCAGGGGAAGGGAAGCAGCCTAGGAAGATTCTTGTAACATGGATGACACTGGTATAGGGCTTGTTGCCTGAGCAGGAGGTTGGACTAGAAGACCTCTAAGGCCCCTTCCAACTCTGTTATTCAGTTAATTGAAACTTTAATTTAATTATAACCCTGGTATTAAATTTTTAAGTGTACTGCTTTCTTGATATGGAACTCAGTGGCTTTGGATTCTTCCCCACCTCCCAAAAAAAGTTGTGCTCTCGTGAAGTACCTATTGCCTCTGAGTGTATATCCACAATGGGTATATGTGTGCATGCATCTTTTTTGATATACTAATTGAGTCATGTCCTTAATCATTAGCTTTGAAAGATCTTTCTCCCTGCATTCCTGTAGACAGCAAAATTCAACTCCCTTAGCAAAAATTAAACTTTGTTGTAAGTTTCCGTTACCCTCTCTTGTGTGCAATAGCCTCCCTGGCTCCTCATTGACTTTATGGGTAAAGTTGCTCCTTCAAACTCTTTAATCCAGATCTTCATTTACTTCCACTTCGCTTTTTAGCCCATTGGTAGCTTGTTCTGTCAAAATGGTGCATGAGATTTCAGATGGGTGTTGTGGCCCGCCAGCTGGCAGTGGAGCTGGTGGCAGAGTCGGACAATGAGGAGGTTGAGGAGGAACTTGGGCCAGTCCTGGAGTCTGGAGAAGGCTCTGATGGATGCTCTGATGGATGCTCAGCGTTGGACACAGAGATAGAGCCAGGGCTGTCCGGCATTTCCCAGCCACCGGAGAGGCAGCTGCCTTTGGAGGCTGTTAAGAGGGAGGAGGAAGAACAGCTGGGGCCTGTTCCAGATGCATGTATGCGCAGAGCAGTTAGGGAGAGGTGAACAACGGAGGACAAGGAGTCGACTTGGGAAGCAAAGCACACGTGGATGCTGAATGGCCCCTCCCTGGCTGGGGAATAAATAGAAAGAAAGGGGAGTGGTTGTCGTAGGAGACAACAGTTCGTATTTCTGGAGATTTTGCTCATTGTGTTTCCTGCCACAAAGACTGCTTGCCAGAAGTTAATGAGCAGCCTTTCAGCTGGGAGCTCAAGGCCTTGCACTTGAATTGATAAGGTCTACTGCTGCAGTTAACTCCTTGCAGGACTTTTGTCTGGACTTTTCCGTGGGTGAATGCCATTAATTCACAAGAGATAAATAAAGAGGGTTTTTTTTACTGGTGAGAAGTCTGTTTCTTGTTTCTGCTAAGGCTGGGTCAGAACAATGGGGGGCGCCACTGTGATGGGGGGGGGGCGGGGTGTCTCTCCTGTGTACTCCTAATAGAGAATGTCTTCTATAGGCCTCGATGAAGGATGCTGAAGAGAAGAAATAATGTCACTGGGCAGTGAATAGTCACCTCCTCCTCCATCTTCTTTAGCCATCACAGCCTATAAAACAGTGAGACAGAGATTAAGTGGTGATTCTCCTTCCTGGTAGGCAGATGAGCTCAGCTGTCATGTCAAGCCCTCTCAGCAGATCTAGGTGTTGGGTAGGTGAACAAACTGCAAATGCGTGTTGATGTGCATGCTTCATATAACATGCTGATTCTTATTTGATTGATGTGGTGCTTCTCCCACATGGGCCTGTGCAAACTTGCAAAGCCACGAAAGGATGAGTTAATGCCGCAATCGTCATACTTGCAATGTGTCAAACCCAGGTTTATGCCCTGCCAACAATTCTACCCAGACTGTTTTTGTTTATTTTACAAATCTCCTTTGTTTACAACCCTGAAAGTTGTGTTGCCATAGTTGAAATATATATATATATATATATTGCCTGCTTCTTTCAATAGGGGTTATGCCTATCTAGGTCCGTGCGAGTGCGCATGTAATTATTTGTTAGGCAAACAAATTATTTGTTATGTGTTACGTGGTGTGAAGTTAATTTTGCCTTTCTCTCCAACACTGACTCTCTTTTGTGCCTTTGAAAAGCTAGCAGAAAAGGCTGGAGCTCTTTGTATGTGTTTGTGTGTGTGTGTGTGTGTGTATTTCTATAGAGAGAGAAATGCTGCTGAGAACAATTCCTGAAGTTGAATTTATTATTGTTAGTGGGTATGATATTTCATGGCAGAAATGATGGATGACAACTTAAATTTGTGTCCTGAGAATGAAGGTGAAGTGTGACAGAGTTATTTGTCTTGGGAATGAAGGTTGGGGGTCAGGCGGGGCTGGGGTGCCTGAAGGCACAAGACGTTGACAAATTCATCCTGCAGGGCTCATATCTGAACCTTTTTTTGTTTTTGTTTTTTTGTTTGGGATCTTGGCTATTCACTAAGCGACCTCCATCTTTCATGCTGCCAGGAAGTGAGCGATGTGTTGCTGCGATGTGTGGCGCACCCTTTCCCGCTAATTCTTGTCATTCAGCTCTCCTGACAGGACAGAAACCCAAGTTCTTGTGGGTTGCTTTCAAAAGGAAGGTTAAAAATACGCATTTCAGCTCATCATCGAGCTCTTGGCTTTGACTAGAGCTGTGATGGCGAACCAATGGCACGCGTGACGCAGGTGGCACGCAGCGCCCTCCCTGTGGGCACGTGAGCCATTGCCCCAAGCTCAGCTCTGCTGTGAATGTGTGTACACCTTCCGCCAGCCAGCTGGTCTTTGGGTCTCTGCCGTGCATGTGCAGGAGGCGGGGCGCATGTGGGGGGACCACATGGGCATGCATGGGGGTGCATGCATGGGGCCATGTTCAGGGCCACGCACACATTCAGGATGCGGGGGACATGCAGGTACCATGGGTGCATGTGTGGGGGTGGGGGCCACCTGTGCATTGTATTTTGGGGGTTCACTCATGTGCTTTGGGCACTCGGTCCAGAAAAGGTTAGCCATCACTGGACTACAGCAGGGGTATCAAACTCAATTTCATTGCGGGGCGCATCAGGGTTGTGTTTGACCTCAGGGGACTGGGGGGGGGGGCATGGCTAGGGGGGGCATGGCCAGCTTGACATCAGGGATACCTATGGTCACCCGAGTGATTCTGCCAGCGAAAACAGGCTCCCGAGCTCCATTTTCAGCTGCTATGGCCTCCTGCAATACTCTGCCAGTGAAAACAGAGCTCGGGAGGGCCGTGTGTGAGCTCCGTTTTCAATGGCAGAGGATTGCAGGAGGCCATGGCAGACGAAAACGGAGTTCGGGAGCCCGTTTTCGCTGGCAGAAGCACCGCGGGCTGGTCCTTTGCTGTTTCCAGGGTGGCCCCATGGGCCAGATCTAAGTACCTCATCGATCTAAGATCTAAGTACCTCTAAGTACGATCCAGGCCCTGGGCTTTGAGTTTGACACCCCTGGACTAAAGGGTCATTTTTTCCCCTTCTTTATTGCAGATCCCTGGAAGGACTGCAGGCCTTCAGCAGCTTGGAAGAGCTCATTCTGGACAACAATCTTCTGCAAAGTGACCTTCGCTTACCCAGCTTGCCACACCTTCATACCCTGATGCTCAATAAGAACCAAATATCCTTTTGAAAACAGACAGGTGGGGGAGACTCCGCCAGCTGCCCGGCCATCTTTCTATGGTAGCCACATGAAAGAAGGTCAAATGTGGTTTAGGCGCAGGTAACAAATACCCTAATCTCCTTTCTCCTCCTTAGCCAGAAGGTTTACAGTGGCTCTTTCATAAGCAGGATGCCTTGGTCTCTTTTCCCTCGAAAACAAGAGGGAGGGAAAGAGGT
Organism: Ahaetulla prasina; assembly: GCF_028640845.1. Taxonomy (NCBI): domain Eukaryota; kingdom Metazoa; phylum Chordata; class Lepidosauria; order Squamata; family Colubridae; genus Ahaetulla; species Ahaetulla prasina. The sequence goes on along the minus strand of NC_080544.1, from coordinate 218,244 downwards.
GTGAGACTGTAGCTCATGGCTCTGAAGGAATCTTCGTTAAGAAAAGTGGAAATAACAGCCAATTTCATTTGGAAAGAAGGAATCCGGCTAGGTTTTTGGTTTTTTTTTGGATTCTGGAGAAGGCTGACCTCTAGTGGAAGACAGGATGCAATGAAACAAGGCAATCCAGAGGTTCGTGCATCCTGAATTCTTGATTTCCTTAGCAGGGTTAGACTCAGCACTCAGGTAACTAGGCTCCAGAACAGCATTTCGGACAGTCGGGGGCTATTTAGCGCCTGGCAAAGAGGGCTGACATGTGGCTACTTTGGCTCTTACAGGCTGCGTTTTGTTCGTTTGAACCATTTGAAGTTTTGAGACATTCCTCTGGATAGATGCAGACACATACCCTTTTCTTGCAAAGACTAATAGCGTGCACAAGAGGTTTAGGAACCGTGCCTGCTCCATTTCCTTCTGAGTGTAGCATAGGCCCGATCTGAAATGGCCAGTCCAGGTTTTTGAGAGATTATCGGGACTGCAAAGCTCTAGCCACGAAACTGTGAGGCCTTGGCAGGGGAGAGAAATAACAGCAATCAAACCGTTAATTCGGTGTTAATGAATGCAATATTTGCATGCTGTAATACTGATTACATACTGATGTGCTCTTCATCAATATGTGTATTGTAATGATAACTATGGTTCTATTTTTTTTCTTAAATCCACAGTTTACTTAAATTGGTTGAGCATCTGTCATTTCAGCCACAGATCTACGAGGTATTATTATTCTTGGCCACATCAACTTTTTTAGAGGGAATATTCTATGCTATGCTATGCTATGCTATGCTATGCTATGCTATGCTATGCTATGCTATTCTTATTCCATTGCATATTCTATTCTATTCTATTCTAGTCTAGTCTAGTCTAGTCTAGTCTAGTCTAGTCTAGTCTAGTCTAGTCTAGTCTAGTCTAGTCTAGTCTAGTCTAGTCTAGTCTAGTCCAGTCCAGTCCAGTCCAGTCCAGTCTAGTCTAGTCTATAATAGAGTGGAGTGGGATGGGATGGGATGGAATGGAATGAAATGGAATAATATAGGATAGGATAGGATAGGATAGGATGTAGAATACAATACAATACAATACAATACAATAGGATAGATTTGAACAGAACAGAATGTAAAATAGAATGTAGAATAAAATAGAATGTGTTTTATATTATATTTATTATAAAATATATATTTTAATAGGATAGGATAGGACAGGACGGAACAGAAAGTAGAAACTGTGGTCACTTATTGGAAAACATCCATTTGTAAAGCAAACTAATGAAAGTGGTCAGCAACTATAGAGAATACAAGATGTTTCCTCCAAATCCAATCTCAAGAATAAGTCACTGAGGGACAGTTGAACAGGACACTTTTGATGGCCGTGCGGAAGACCTGTAAGGATATTGAGACATCTCCAGAGGAAGAGGGTCCCAAAACAGGGAACTGCTGTAGACAAGGTTTTCCTTCAGAGTTGGGCCTCCATTTCGATCTCTTGTGGGAACTTCTCCCTCAGCAGTCATCTCCCTTCACAAATCCATGTTGAGGAAATATCCCCTACGGTAGTTAAAGTATCAGAATTATGTAAAGTCAAATAAATCTAGTAAGACCTGGAGACTGATAGGTGCCAAGGGAAATGGTCGAGATATCAGGGACCTGGGATTCTAACCAGGTTACTTTAAGTCAAATTGACTCAAAAGAGGTAGGTGTGGTTCCAACCTGAAGCGTGGACGCCATTTCTTGCTGGCAGACTGTTCACTGCGTGGTTTGCATCAAATGCTTTAAAAACCCAAGTCAGAGGAGCCCAGGAGACAATCAAAGTCTCTGTTAGAGTTTGCAGCAATCCAACCAGCACACAAGGAAACAATTCAGCAGGATTCATTTATAAAAGAAACTTCTTTATATACAGTAATATAAAGCATGATGCATGTATACAATACCCATGCAGTAGTAGCCAGAAGCTCAGAATCCATAAGCAATAATGCAAGGACAAACCAAGTCTTTTATACATATGTCAAGCTAAGCCACGCCCAGGCTCCAAACTGTCTGACTCACCAAACAGTCCCCATTGGCTGACCTGTTGCCATGTCTATTCCAATTCATGACCTCTTATACACTGATAAGAATCTACAAGAGATTAGAAGTCTAACCTTATGATCAGTACAGTCCAATAAAGGGGAAAAAAGATTTATCTATGGAAATAAATATGATAATAGGGCAATCTGGAGAGTGATTACTTTTTGAGATGTTGCTTCTAAGTCACATTTTTAGCCTTTTCCTCTCACCCCTCTGAGATGACTATACAGGCTAGGAACAGAGGCTGTTTTAGTAACATCTTCATAAGCTTCCTTTGCTGATTATGTTAAGCAGGAATTTAAGAAGGAATTAACTAGACTGAAAGGAATTCCACATAGTAGTGTTAATACCCCTCAAGGCCTATTTGCCTGCAAACCTCTTATCAGGTCAATCTACAGAAGAAATTTTTGAACTGACAAATCCTAGAACGGTTGTGAGGAAAAAGTAACCCAGCCCTGAAGTGCTAGCAACTTCCTAATCAGCTAATAAATTCAGAATAATAGGAATAATTTTACAGAGATCATTGTTTTCCTTTAGCATAACATCTTTTGTAAGTTAGGTTCAGAAGGATGCAAGTAGCTAAGAACCTTCCAGAGTTTTCCATTCATTGTTTAGACCTTAGTTTATAAAAGACACTTCCTTGTCTTCTTCCTTCCTTCCTTCCTTCCTTCTTTCCTTCCTTCCTTCCTTCCCTCCCTCCCTCCCTCTCCCTCTCCCTCGCCTGCTTTCTTTCTTTCTTTCTTTCTTTCTTTCTTTCTTTCTTTCTTTCTTTCTTTCTTTCTTTCTTTCTTTCTTTCTTTCTTTCTTTCTTTCTTTCTTTCTTTCTTTCCTTCCTTCCTTCCTCCTCCTCCTCCCTCTCCCTCTCCCTCTCCTCGCCTGCTTTCTTTCTTTCTTTCTTTCTTTCTTTCTTTCTTTCTTTCTTTCTTTCTTTCTCTCTCTCTCTCTCTCTCTCTCTCTCTCTCTCTCTCTCTCTCTCTTTCCTTCCTTCCTTCCTTCCTTCCTTCCTTCCTTCCTTCCTTCCTTCCTTCCTTCCTTCCTTCCTTCCTTTCCATTGTCTTTTGTTTCATACTGGAGATTCATGCCAATAGGTTCTAGACAACATCTGTCCCATCTCTTATTGAATTCTTCTTCAACACAGCTTCCTCAATACAATTTCACAACTTCAAGGGTGAAAGCAGGACTTTCCCCTTTCCTGTTTCAGATTCTGGGTGAAAGGGCACTTGAAGTAGTAAGAAATGAAACACATTGGACTGTTAGTTACACTACAGAAAATTGTTGGAACTAAGCTGATAGCTTGGGGAACACTTTTGTCAGTGTAGCCCTAGAAAAGCTTTTTTGGATCACCTGAGTTGATGGTTATTTATTCTTCTGCCCTAAAACCAGACCTGTGGATAGTGTTGTGACCCAGGCCCAAGTAGGTAGTAGTAGACGCACTCAGTTCAAAAACAAAAAGACTTTATTAGAACAGCTGAGAACTCATTCTCAGCGTAGTCCAAACTAAATCAAAGCAAATTCTTCATAACACAATTCTTCAGTCTTATCACCAAACTGCCAAAAGCCTTTTCTTGGCAAAAGTTCAAAAGCAGAAGATGCTGACAAGAAATAAATGCAGCAAGACAAGGAGCAAGTCTATCAACGTTGTTTTCCAACGAAGAGCCCAAATGCCGTTGCTGATCTTTTAAGCCTTATGGGAGGGGCCAATCATCTCTTGGCCCTATTCCCGAGTCGTCCTCTTAGCTTTAGCTGCTCTTGCCTTCTGGCAGCTCTTCTCATGTGTGCATTAAGAACAGACTCTTCCTGTTCCTCTGCCTCATTACTGTCAGCCTCTGGAGGCTCCGGAGTCCGCACATCACTCCCCGATGGCCCTGGCTCCATCTCTGCCTCTGATGCAGAGCCCTCATCCAGGCTTTCCCCAGCCTCCAGGATGACCCATGTTCTTCCTCAGCCTCATCGCTGTCCGACTCCGCCGCTAATTCCGCAGACTGCTGGAGGACCACAACAGATAGCAGCATCTATACTGCAGTTCTTTGAAAGATCAGTGTGAGCCAGGCTGGAGTAAAACCTTTTCTGTTCTCCCTATTCTAGAACAGGGACTGTGTGCTTCTCGGTAGCCTCTCCTGAATGAGTCACCATTTTCATTGGTTTTCTCACCTAAGGCAGCCTTTCTCCAGCTTCTCAGTGACTCTTTCTTTGCAGGGATAGGAAAACAGATTCTGAAGGTTTATTCGTTGTGTTGGAAGAAATATCCATCTGGGTTCAGTTCCAAGTGGGGACAAAGACATTGGAAACATGGAGACTGCTTGGAAAGATGGTTTAATGGTGGTCAGGATCACATGGCTTGAGTTCCTGAACAGAAAAAAGGGGCGAGATCCTGTGTGCTCCCTGGCTTTATGCTTTCTCTGAGCTTTGAACTTTCTGGGGCACAGGAAGAATATCCTGATTGGTTGTCAGACTCCCAGGGGGTGGGAGTCTTAGCTAGCCTTGCTGGCTGATGTAATCTTCCCAGGTGTCATGTGGTGAGTTTCTGTTGCTAGATGGGTCCTATTATGTTGCAGATGATGATGGCCCTTTGACAAAGGTGGGGAGAATGAGTTTCTACTTCTGATCCATTGACAAAGGTGGGGGGAAATGAGTGAGCTTAGCTGAGGCTTTAATGGCCCATTGACAAAGGTGGGGGGGAGTCAGGAAGCTGCTTTGTCTTTAAAACATGTTTCTCCATTTCTCATCCAGGGAAATATATTCTGCCTTTTAAATATTTTCTAAAATATTTCATTCTTCTAGGAGGGGGTGGTGCTAAATTCCTACAGTTGTATACTTGAAAAGGAAAATCTAAAATGAAGCCATAAATAAGGGGCATTCAACGAGTCCGCTTGAACAGGAAGCTCATGAGAAATTTCTTCATAGCAGAGGAAGACGATGGAGGAGGAGGAATATAGAATAACAGAGTTGGAAGGGACGTTGGAGGTCTTCTAGTCCAGGGGTCTCCAACCTTGGCAACTTTAAGACTTGTGGACTTCAACTCCCAGAGTTCCTCAGCCAGCTTTGCTCTGGGAGTTGAAGTCCACAAGTCTTAAAGTTGCCAAGGTTGGAGACCCCTGTTCTAGTCCAACCCCCTGCTTAGGCAGGAAACCCTACACCACTTCAGACAAATGGCTATCCAACCCCTTCTTAAAAACTTCCAGTGCTGGAGCATTCACAACTTCTGGAGGCAAGCTGTTCCACTGATTAATTGTTCTCACTGTCAGGAAATTTCTCCTTAGTTCTTCTGAGTTGTTTCTCTCCTTGAGGAGTTTCCACCTATTGCTTCTTGTCCTGCCATCAGGTGCTTTGGAGAATAGCTTGACTCCCTTTTTTTGTGGTAACCCTGAAATATGTGGGGGGGGGGGAGGAGGAAGAGTGGGAGAAGGAAAAAAATGTTAGAAATCTTTACCACTGAAAAAAACAAGATCCCATTTTCCATGTGGTTTTTTTTTTAATCTGTAGGGAAAAGATTTATTTTTTTTGCCCTCTAAAAGGTTAAAAACAAACAAACAAGTTTTTCATAAGAGAGAGAGAATGACTTGTATGTCGTTGCTTCTTTGATCATATTTGGAACGCCTTCTAAATGAAAGCCAAAAGGAATTATTTGTGTTTGAGCTCCGCATCAAGCAAGCACACTTTCGCCCTGCGTATTAAAAAGAGAAGAAACCATCTTCTTTCACCAGGATCTTGTCTTGCATCTCTGCATTTCCTCGTTTGCCTCCAACAAATAAGATGTAAATTGGTATGCATATAGTCAAAGCAAGGCCTTGAAGGGCCAACATCTGTTTCTGCTTTGGGGCAATGCCACGACCCTTTAGTTATTGAGGTGAAAAAGTGGGGAATATTCCATCTGCAAGAGATAACAAAGATAACAGCAACACATACATCAAAGTCAAAGACAAGCAACCGAACCGACCTGAATTTGTTAAGAGAGCCACATAATAATTGTGGTGACAAACTCCAGAAACAAATGGATGAAACAAGGAACAGTTGATTGAAACCAATAATTTTGTGTCAAAAGTTGGAGAAAGGCCTTAATCTTAGGATGAACTTCGCTGTAGAAAAATTAATGTAATTATGATTTGGCAGAGCACATTCATGGATTTGAGATCTATGTGTATACTGTACTTTGTTTGTTTGCTTAGTAGTAAGTAACCAAGATGATTACTTGGGGACTGGAGGCTAAAACATGTGAAGAATGGTTGCAAGAACTGGGCATGGCTAGTCTAGTGAAGAGAAGGACCAGGGGAGACATGATAGCAGTCTTCCAATATTTGAGGGGCTGCCACAGAGAGGAAGGAGTCAAGCTATTTTCCAAGGCACCCGAAGGTCAGACAAGGAATAATGGATGGAAACTGATCAAGGAGAAATTCAACCCAGAAATAAGGAGAAATTTTCTGACAGTGACAACAATCAACCAACAGATCAGAAGTTGCCTTCAGAAATTGTGTGAGCTTCATCACTGGAGGCTTTCAAGAAGAGACTGGACTGCCGTCTGTCAAAAATGGTGCAGGGTCTGCTTAGGCAGGAGGATTGGACTAGATGACCTACAAGGTCCCTTCCAACTCTGTTAATCTATATCTAGTACTAATAGTAGTAATTGAATCCAAGTTTGAGATCATTCTTTCAAATATATTGTTAAATATGTAATCCTATTGCCTCTACAGCTACATCTTGAAACCACATCCTATTCCATCTTTACCCCAAAACTTTACCCCCAAAGTTGGAGGACAAGAATTTCTTTCCTGCTTCTTTAATAGTCCTCTGACCTGGGAGTGGGTGGGAGAGGGCAGTCTGGGAATAGCTGAGAACTACTAACTAGATCTTCATACAATCCTGCTTGTCTGAAAGTCCCAAAAGATTTGTAAGATCCCCATGAAACTCTAATAATCCCCAGTGGCAAATATATAGAACATAGAATAGTAAGAGTTGGATGGGAACTTGGAGGTCTTCTAGTCCAACCCCCTGCTCAACCAGGAGACCCTGTATCATTCTAGAAAAGTGGTTGTCCAGTCTCTTTTTGAAAGCCTCCAATGATGGAGCACCCACAACCCCTGAAGGCAAGCTGTTCAATGGGTTGATTTCTCTCACCATTAGGAAATTTCTCCTTAGTTCTAGGTTGCTTCTCTCTTTTATTGGTTTCCATCCCTTAATTCTTGTCTTGCCTTCAGGTGTTTTGGAGAATAGGTTGACTCTCTCTTCTTTGTGGCAGCCCCTGAAATACTGGAATACTGCTATCATGTTACCCTTCTAGTCCTTTTTTCTCTAGACTGGCCATACCCAATTCCTGTAACCATTCTTTGTATGTTTTATTTTTATCTTATGCAAAAATGCAGCAAATTCAGAAGAATTTACGAATTCCTTTTCACAGAATTTTAGATATAGAGAATGCATTGAATGAGGGGTCCTTGGTGCTCTCTGAGCTTGGTTGTTTCATTACCCAAATTATAGATCATGAGACGCATTCTTTTCCATATTTTTTTTAATTACTTCCTTCTCTTTAAACCAGGTCTTTGTTTAGTCAGTGCTTTAATAGCGGCTCCTTTAGTCAAGCATTTCTGCTAACAAACTTAACCTATTTCCCAAGATGCACCAATGGTATATTGAGGCAGTCATTTGACTCCGTTCCAAAATTCATTTTTCCAACCTGTTGTAATATATTTAGTGATGAATGTTCTGTGGAAGCAACTGCCTGTTGCCATGTTGGAAAAGTTTCATGGCTTCAGCAGTCGCTAACCATTTCCCCATACAGCATCCATCACTTTGTCAAAGTTTTTAATGTTTTGCAGATAGTCGGCTAGGAATGAAAAAGAAGCGAAGAGAAGAACAAGGAGGAAATAAATCCCAGGATCTTTCCATTTAAGCCAAAGAAAGAAAGAAAAAAAGTATTTCTTCTGCAAATAATTAATGTTGTTGTTCTTTAAATGGCTACACACACACACACACACACACTGCATGAGAATATGTGGGTATGTGTACACATGTCCTCATCTGTATATTATAATAATAATAATAATAATAATAATAATCATAATCATAATCATAATCATAATCATAATCATAATCATAATTTAATTTGTATACTGCCTTTCTCCCGAAGGACTCAGGGCAGTTTACAGCCAGAATAAAAATACAGCAATACATACAATATTAAAAACAAACATTAAAAAACTTATTAAATTTGGCCTAATATTAAAATACAAGTAACACTAAAAGTTAATATAAAATTTAAACCCCATAAAATCAGCTAAAAATTGAAATTAAAATTCAATCCAGTCCAGCAAGACGAAACAAATAAGTCTTAAGTTCGCGGCGAAAGGTCCGAAGGTCAGGTATTTGTTGAAGTCCAAGGGGAAGCTCGTTCCATAGGGTGGGAGCCCCCACAGAGAAGGCTCTTCCCCTGGGGGCCGCCAGTCGACATTGTTTGGCTGACGGCACCCTAAGGAGTCCCTCTCTGTGAGAACGCACAGGTCGCTGGGAGATACAAGATGGCAGCAGGCGGTCCCGTAAATATCCTGGTCCTAAGCCATGGAGCGCTTTAAAGGTGGTCACCAATACCTTGAAGCGCACCCGGAAGACAACAGGCAGCCAGTGCAGTCTGCGCAGGATGGGTGTTACATGGGAGCTCCGAACCTCTCCCTCATATATAGTGTGATGTTATATAATAAGATATGCTGGTGGGCGAAGTGTTAATTAAAAGTTTCCCTTTGGTTAATGTCATCAAATCCTTAATCCATGGCTCTGGATTATGCTGTTTGGCAGGAGTGCGAGAGGCACAATGTTGATTAAAAGCTTCCTACGTGTAAACAATACTCCAATCAAGAAACTGCCAAAGGAGCCAACAGCAAACAGCCCAACCAAAGAATCTCTAAGAGACACACACACACACACACACACACCCCAACACTGACAGGGCAAGCCACCAGAATATAAACTGACAGCAAACCCCACTCCTTACTAGCACTGATGATGTTACCTAGTTGGGTCATAAAACAAGAGCAAGAAAACAAGAAAGCTCAGAGAGCACTAAGGACCCCACAGTCCTCCTCTTCTTCTTCTTCTTCTTCCTCCTCCTCTCTGCAAACCCTTTAGCACTGATGGTATTACCTAGTTGAGTCATGAAATGTCTGCAAGAAAACCACCAACCTCAGAGGACCCCACACTCCTCCTCTTCCTCCTCCTCCTCTCAACAATCCTTCCTCCCTTCTAGCACTCATGATGTTACCTAGTTTGCAATGAAACATCTGCAGGAAAACAGCCAGGCTCAGGGAGCACTAAGGACCCCACAGTCCTCCTCCTCTTCCTTCTTCTCCTCCTCTCTGCAAACCCTTTAACACTGATGATGTTACCTAGTTGGGTCATGAAAACCAGCAACTTCCAAGGACCCCACATTCCTCCTCTTCCTCCTCCTCCTCCTCCTCTCTGAAAACCTTCCTCCCTTCTAGCTCTCATGATGTTACCTAGTTTGTAATGAAAGGTCTGCAAGAAAACAACCAAGCTCAGGGAACACCAATGACCCTTCCCCGAACCCTTAATCGGTATCCTTGGTTCATTTTTGGCACAGTGCAGGGGTGAAATGCTCCCGGTTAGGACTGGATCGCCCAATCCGGTAGCGATGGTAGTGGGTGGTTCGGAGAATTGGTAGCAAAAATCCCTGCCCCCACTCCCCGCATGCCCGGCTGAGCCACACAATCATCAGAGGTGTTTTGTTTTGTTTTTACTTTTAAAAGCATTTTTTCTTTGGCCAAAAAAGTGGTTTTAAAAGTTAAAAAAAAAAAAGCCTGTGATGTTCACGCAGCTCAGCTGGGATCGTCTGAACTTTTTAAAAAGCATTTTTTTCTCAACCTCTTCGGCCGAAGAGGCTGTAAAAAAATGCTTTTGAAGGATTCTGGCGATCAGGCAACTCAGCTGGGATCGTCAGAACCCTTTAAAAGCATTTTTTTCTACAAGCTCTTCAGCCGAAGAGGTAATAAAAATGCTTTTAAAAGGCTCCTCTGGCGATCCCAGCTTTGTTTCCTGATCATCAGAGGCTTTTAAAAGCATTTTTTACAACCTCTCGAAGAGGTTGTAAAAAAATGCTTTTAAAGTAAAAAAAAAAAGTTGGCCACACCTACCCAGTCACATTACCCCCATCACCACCAAGCCACGCCCACAGAACCGGTAGTAACAAAGTTTACATTTCACCCCAGGCACGGTGTTTATGAAAAGCTTCCTACTTGTTTATCTATTTATTTATTAAACTTATTTGCCACCCATTTCACAACAAATGGCATTCGAATCCTTGATCCTTGCTTTGGGACCATGCTGGAGGGCAGGGGTGGGAGAGGCGCAATGTTGATTAAAACTTTCCCTGTTGTTTACGGTCACGGAATCCTTAACCCACACCCTTGGATACATAACAGAGCTGGAAGGCTTGCTGGATCACTTGGCTGAAGTAGCACCTTCCCTGGAGTTTCTTAGTTTGCTGGGAAATTCGGCTTGTCCAAATGAGCTGGTCTGCAAAGACAAAGATGAGGGAGACTACCAGAGATACAGGTGAGTACCTTGGACTTTGCCTGTGGTTAACTGCGGCTCCTGAGATGAAATAGAAAATAATTTAGGGGAACTGATGGTCTATTAAATGTTACCAGCTATGACACAGGACTCTTTTAGATGAAAGTACAACTCAATCAAGGGAGCAAGATGCTCCAGATCCAAGATCCCATATTTCAAAGATGCTTTATGAGATCTTAAACTAAGGTGTACTTCCTCTACCTTCTCTCATGCAGGGGGGAAACCAGTGTACCCCATTTTCCCAAAGCTAAGGAAATAGAAAGAAGAGGGGGAGGGGTGTATTGTCCCACTGAAAACAGGGAATGAGTTCCATGAGTTTAGACTTGCTAGGATCTCTCACTGCCTGATATAAAGGTATCCAATCCAGAGTGTCAGAGTTTGCAGCCGTAATCATATCTAGAAAGCACACACAGATAACTGATCCAGCAGGATTCATTAACTTCTCTTTATACCAGGGGTCTCCAACCTTGGCAACTTTAAGCCTGGAGGACTTCAACTCCGAGAATTCCCCAGCCAGCTTTGAAGTCCTCCAGGCTTAAAGTTGCCAAGGTTTATAGAGACCCCTGCTTTATATATAATATAACACATAAGTAAATGTATAATACTAATGGCAGGTTCTTCCAATGTGCGTAGTAGTTACAAGCAAACACAGGCAAGAGGAGAGAAATTTTCAGTTTCAGTCAGCAGACCAGTTTCAGTTTCAGAGCTGAACTAAGCCACGCCCAGGCTCCTTACTGTCTCAGCTCCCATTGGCTGCCCTCGTTACTAAAGCCCTATTCATTGGCTGACCTTGTTACCAAGTCTCTGCCAGCCATGAATACATTTGACACAGGGATCATCACACACTGGACTATGAAGAACAATTATATTGCATTGTGGGAAGAAATATCCATCTGGTTCACTTCCAAGCTGGGAGAAAGCAGAACCACATGGGTTTGCGATTCTGGGCAGCCGACCACATGGAGTTGAAAGGGAGTCGGCTTATACCTTCTTTTGCACTTGAACTTCCTGTTCCTGTGCAAGAACATGTATTCTATTGGTTATTGTTAGATTATTATGGAGTCATGTTGAGGTTATGTAGAGGACATAACTGGCTCTATAGACAAAAGAGGAAATGTAAATCCTAGGTGCTTGTCTAAGCTAATTTTGCCAACCTTTTTTTGTTGTTGCTTATCTGAGTGGCTGCCTTTATCCAGCCTTTTGGAATGGATTACCAAATCTGCATTTCTAAAAGCTGACCTCTTTAGTTTTTGCTTATATCTGGTTTCTGGATAGGCTGGTCCAATCTTACTTAATGGGCACAAAATATTTGCTGGGGGCTATGAAGAAATACTGAGTCTACTTTCTGTCTTTAAAAACACACACACGTTTCTCCATTAGGGAAATATAATATTCTGCCTTTTTAATATTTCCCAAAATATTTCATTCTTCTGGGGGGGGGGTGCTGACTTTCTACAGCATCACTTACTAAGTCACTTTTGGGTTGAAAGGATTAGCCGGTGACATCACCATTGCCCAGGGGACACCCAGTTGGCAGCTCCTTTCATGTCCCTGGAAGGAGCTGGAATGAAGGACGGGAGCTCACCCTAGCCCACAGCAGGACTTGGGTCTCGAACGTGGACTTGCTAACCTTCAACCCAGGGTCCTAGCCATGCAAGCCACTGTGGTCCTATAGAACAATTATATACAACATACAGATAGATGACCCTCGGAAAGCAATCTGATAGTAACTTCCCCTGTGCAGATTTCGTTAACATCCCCTCCATTGTATAAATTGTTCACCTCCATACAGTGCCTTTGAGCCAGGGTGGCACAGTGGTTAGAGTGCAGTACTGCAGGCTACTTCTACTGACCGCTTGGCTACCTGCAATCTCACCAGGCTCAAGGTTGACTCAGCCTTCCATTCTTCCGAGGTGGGTAAAATGAGGACCCGGATTGTTGGGGGCCAGATGCTGACTCTGTAAACTGCTTAGAGAGGGCTGTAAAGCACTGTGAAGTGGTATATAAGTCTAAGGGCTATTGCTATTGCATTCCGCCAGCTTTTCTTTGAGCCAAGATTTTGCAAATTCTATCCTCCTCATAATAGATTCCCTACCAAAGCAGCCATTCATTGCAAACCACTGACTCAGCAAAGTTCTCTTGGAAACAGCAGCACCACCCAAACTCTCAACAGCCTCCTGCATTTCCATAAATTATCACACAAGGCAGCACCAAGCATCACCAATTATGCTTTCGGGTTCCAGCCCTTTCTTTAAAAAAAAAGGCTACATCAAATTGATAGCAGAATAGGTGCATGCATGATTTCATATTAGCATTCAAGGAAACAAGCAGAAGAAAAAAGGGGCCTAGAATATGCAACGGAGCTCCCCAAAATTTGGAATGAATTGTTTTGAAAGTCCGCTTTCCATTTGTAATCGTTAAGCCAACCAAGTTCTGTTTCTCTCTAGCCCTGTCTGGTATAATTGGCTGCCAGTGTTAAAGAATCCTCAGAGCAGGCAGAAAGATAGGAATTATTACTGCACTTTCAAAGAAAACCATGCATGCTGTGCATAATTTGTACCTCTTCAGTTGTCTTAAGGTGATATAGTCTATGTATATGTGGGGTACGTGAGCTCTTTTAGACACAATAACAATATCAGCACAGAACAGTTTGGGATTTTATGCCTGTTGAATCTCCATGCTTCGTTGTGCCTGTGGGGGAGGCTGTATTGTACACGTTAATTACTTTCTATTTTTCCCATCAGAGTTTCAGCTTTTAAAGCACTGGTCAAGGCTAAGCCTATTTTCTTGTCTGAAATCTTAAATTATTCTTTAGGGAATAGCCCAGTTTCCAATTCTCACATGTGTTTACATTTGAGCAGCATACTTCCAGGGCATTCTTAGGTCCACCAAAACCAGAGCTATATAAGGACTTGAATTGCTCACCCTTGAAGTCTTAAACGATCTTCAAGAAAGCACGGTTGGACCCAACGGCAATGCCAATTGTTGTCCTGTTTTCAAGTTTGCCCCCTGTTTTTGATAAGGTTGTTCAGAAGCGGTTGGGCTATTGGAGGAAGCAGATTGTGTGTGTTCCCCCTTTTCAATATGGGGTCACATTTGGGAATAGTGCTGAGAGATGGCATTGGTTGGATTTGCTAATGATCTCTGGTAGGACCAGGACAGAGACTCTCTTTGGCTTCTTAGAATAGAATAAATTTTTTTATTGGCCAAGTGTGATTGGACACACAAGGAATTTGTCTTGGTGCATATGCTCTCAGTGTACATAAAAGAAAAGATACGTTCATCAAGGTACAACATTTACAACACAAATGATGGTCAATATATCAATATAAATCATAAGGATTGCCAGCAACAAAGTTACAGTCATACAGTCATAAGTGGAAAGAGATTGGTGATGGGAACGATGAGAAGATTAATAGTAGTGCAGATTTAGTAAATAGTTTGACAGTGTTGAGGGAATTATTTGTTTAGCAGAGTGATGGCCTTCTGGAAAAAACTGTTCTTGTGTCTAGTTGTTCTGTTGTGCAGTGCTCTATAGCGTCGTTTTGAGGGTAGGAGTTGAAACAGTTTATGTCCTGGATGTGAGGGATCTGTAAATATTTTCACGGCCCTCTTCTTGATTCGTGCAGTATACAGGTCCTCAATGGAAGGCAGGTTGGTAGCAATTATTTTTTCTGCAGTTCTAATTATCCTCTGAAGTCTGTGTCTTTCTTGTTGGGTTGCAGAACTGAATCAGACAGTTATAGAGGTGCAAATGACAGACTCAATAATTCCTCTGTAGAACTGAATCAGCAGCTCCTTGGTGTCGTGTCCCACTCCTCCGCTGACGGCTGGGTCCGGGAAATCCGAATCAGGCGTGCCTCTGCAGCTCTGCCCAAAGTCCTAGCAAAGTCCTCAGAGCAGGCAGGAGACCAGTAAGTGACTTCAGCAAGATAAGTTTGACTTTTGCCTGACTCAGAGACTGCCAGAAAGTAGATCCTTTATATAGGCCATGGGGTGTGGCTCCATGACTCAGCACTCATTAAGGCCTGCCCCTCCCTTCCCTCTGCAGCCTCCGCCTCTCCAATCTTCTGATGCGAGGGTCACACCAATCAGCTGTTGGTAATAAACCCTCCTCAGGCTCACCTGCTGTGGAGGAGGGGGAGGGGTCTAGCTGCTCCGTTTGCCTGGGCATGGAGTCAGGGCTGGGGCAGGGAGATTCTCCTTCTGCAGTTTGTGTGGGCATGGAGCCAGGACTGGGACCGGGAGGCATACATTCCTCAGTGTGCGGGAGCAGGTAAGAAGGCCCCGGCTGCTCTGAGGGTGGGCAAGACACAACACTTGGGCAGTTTGAGCTTCCTGAGTTGGCGCAGAAAGAACATTCTTTGTTGTCCTTTTTTAATGATGTTTTTGATGTTAGCTGTCCATTTTAGATCTTGCGATATGATAGAACCTAGAAATTTAAAGGTTTCTACTGTTGATACTGTGTTGTCTAGTACTGTGAGAGGTTGAAGTATGGAAGGGTTCCTCCTAAAATGTTCTACCACCATTTCTATGGTTTTGAATGTGTTCAGTTCCAGATTGTTTTGGTTGTACTACAAGGCTAGTCGTTCGACCTCTCGTCTATATGCGGATTCGTCATTGTCTCAAATGAGACCAATCACTGTTTTGTCATCTGCGAACTTCAGTAGCTTAACAGATGGATCATTGGAGATGCAGTCATTGGTATACAGAGAGAAGAGAAGTGGGGAGAGCACACAGCCTTGGGGGCCCCCTGTGCTAATTGTACAGGTATCTGATGTGATCCTGCTTAGCTTCACCTGCTGCTTCCTGTTTGTTAGGAAGCTTGTGATCCACTTACAAGTCTGTTCCGGTACCTGTAGCTGGTTTAGCTTAATTAGAAGAATGTCTGGAATGATGGTACTGAATGCTGAACTAAAGTCTTCAAAAAGGACCTTTTCTTGGTGACCTTCTATATCATCAGTCATAGCATTCTTCTAGACCTGCTCAGGTGGTTAGGAATGGGATGCATGGTGCTGTAGAGGTTCCCTTTCACCCAGGGTAAATTCCCATCAGTGTTTCTGGGATGGGGAAAGAGGTCTAGATATAAGCCCCTCCTGTTCTGACCCAGGCTTCCCTAAAAAGCACGAAGCAGCGTCTTGGTCCCGGCAAAACCCCTTTTATTTACATGACTGTGAATTCCTTTCATTCACAGTTGGCAAGGCCTGGCAAACAGTCTTTCAAAGGAATATTTATCAACACAGACCGTATCTAGCTTGGAATGCTGCCATGGAAATAGTTTCCAAATGCAGTGCAAGGCAAAACTTGGCACAGAGTCTCTGAGAGTCTCACACAGATCTTCCCACTCTTGAAATGACCCACCAAACAAATTGTTTTCTGCAAAAGCCCACTCCCCATTCACGTCTCTTTTGTTTCCTATGGGAGGGGCCAATCACCTCTAAGGTGTGGCTGTCACGGTTCCAAGCAACACCCCCAATGAAATCAAACTCCTCTTGTAATTCCTCAAACCTAACTTTTATTAGAGATGTCATATTGGCACATCTGGGAAAAACCCGAATCTGAGAGCTTCTGGGTTTTCCTCACCCAAATGAAAGTTCAAGACCTTGCCCACTTCTCCCACATGTCCACCACTGCTCGAATAAGTTCCTTCAGGAACAGTAGACATCCTCCACTTTCTTCTCTGCACAGCTGTGAGACACCATGGCTTTGAACTTCTCTGTAAAGTTTTGTTATGTCTAATTTACTTCACTCATGCAATCCTCCCTCCCAACTTCCCACGGTAGGATTGTGGCAGGCCTGAATCCTCAAGGCACAAAGGTAATATGGCTTCCAGGCATGACAGTGGCTTTACTCCCAAGTCGACCCTGCTTCAAGTTGTTCTTCTCTTCTGGCAGCTCTGTGCATGCGCCCCCTGAGAATAGGCTCAGCTGTTCCTCTGCCTCACTGTTGTCTAGCTCCCTCTCTGCCTCCAATGCAGAGCCCTCGTCTGACCTTTCCCCAGCCCCCGGGACTGGCCCATGTTCCTCCCCAACCTCCTCACTGTCCGACTCTGTTGACAGCTTCGCTGGCCGCTGGCAGGCCACAATACCTTGCCGAAGAGCCAGCGCTGTCCAAAGACGTCTCTGTGGTCATGTGGCTGGCATGACTAAATGCCAAAGGCGTATGGAACACTGTTACCTTCTCACCAAAGGTGGTCCCTATTTTTCTACTTGCATTTTTTACGTGCTTTTGAACTGCTAGGTTGGCAGAAGCTGAGACAAGTAACAGGAGTTCACCCCATTATGGTGAAGGATTGGAACTACTGAAATGCCGACATTTTGATCGACAAGCTCAGTGTCTTAGCCACTGAGCCACCTTGTCCGTCATATATATGTATGTATATATGTATGTATATGTACATACATATATGAATTAGAATCAGAATTTTTTTATTGGCCAAGTGTGATTGGACACACAAGGAATGTGTATGTATGTATGTATGTATGTATGTATGTATGTATGTATGTATGTAAGTATGTATATATTTTATATATTTTGTAAATGCTCCAACACTGGAAATTTTTAAGAAAATGTTGGATAACCATCTGTCTGAAATGGTGTAGGGTTTCCTGCCTGGGCAGGGGGTTGGACTAGAAGGCCTCCAAGGTCCCTTCCAACTCTGTTGTTGTTGTTGTTGTTATTGTTATTGTTATTATTATTATATGTGCATGTGTGTGTGTGTGTGTGTGTGTATAGACACAAGCAAAAAATTTACTTAACTGAAATTTAACCCTGATTCTTCATACCTGACAGTTTCTGACTACATTCAGTCCGATGATCAGAAGTGACACATGGCTTTGGGGTGGAAGTTCAAATGGCATAGGGCTATTCTAGAGCAGGGGTCCCCAACCCCCAGTACATGGACCAACACCAGGCCTCGGCATGCCAGAAACTGGGTCGCATAAACAAGTGAAGCCCCATCCATGCAAAATGACGCCCCTTCTAGTCTGCAGATAAACCTCTCTCCATGGAACCGGTCCCTGGTGCCCAAAAAGTTGGTGCGGGCACTGTCTAGAGCAGGGGTCTGCAACCTTAAACACTCAAAAGAGCCATTTGGACCTGTTTTCTAGAGAAAAGAAAACACCGGGAGCCACAAATCCCTTCCCATGCCTGACTATTTCTTCCGCAAAACTAGCATATATAGTTGAATTAAACATTCTGTTTTCTTCTGAAACTTTTCTTGGATTTATCCATAATTGGCCTATCGGGGGTTGAAAAGCTCAAGAAATCGTTTGCTGGTGGGTGTCACACATTGGTGGTTGTGACACATATTTTCAGTGACAGGGAGCCACAGCAGAGGGGTGAAAGAGCCACATGCGGCTCCAGAGCCACAGGTTGCTGACCCCTGGCCTAGTGTTTGGTATACTTTGTTAGCTCTCTCAAAGGGGCAGGAATAACAGAATAACATAATTGAAATGGACCTTGGCAATGGACCATAGACTAGAATAGAATAACAGAGCTGGAAAGGACCTTGTAGGTCATCTAGTCCAAAGTTCCCCAAACTTTCCAGGTTGGTGGTCTGGATCGGGGGGGCAGGGGGAAAGAGGGGATGATTTTGTGGGAGGGGCAAGTGTATGTGTGCTTCTGATTATTGCACGAGTAGGGCCAGCCCTTCCTGTGATCCACTGGCGATTGGCCCGCAGTCCGGTAGTGGGCCATGTACCTGTCATGTCCCACTCCTCCACTGACGGCCGGGTCAGGGAAATCCGAATCAGGCGTGCCTCTGCAGCTCTGCCAAAGTCCTAGCAAAGTCCTCAAGGCAGGCAGGAGACCAGAAAGTGACTTCAGCAAGATATGTTTAGACTTTGCCTGACTCAGAGACTGCCAGAAAGCAGGTCCTTTATATAGGCCATGGGGTGTGGCTCCATGACTCAGCACTTATCCAGGCCTGCCCCTCCCTTCCTTCTGACGCCGCCGCCTATCAATTCTTCTGAAGCGAGGGTCACTCCAATCGGCAGCTGTTGGTAATTGACCTTCCTCAGGCTCACATGCTGTGGAGGAGGGGGAGGGGTCTAGTTGCTCCGTTTGCCTGGGCATGGAGCTGGGGGCTGGAGATACTTGCTCTTCTTCAGCCTGTCTGGACATGGAGCCAGGGCTGGGGCCGGGAGATGCCCCCTCCTCAGCCTGTCTGGGCATGGAGCCAGGGGCTGGGGCCGAAAGGCATGCTAGGACATTCTTCAGCGTTCGGAAGCAGATAAGCAGACCCCAGCTGTGGTGAGATTGGGCGAGACACAACAGTACCACAGGTTGGGTCACCCCTGGTCCAGCCCAACCCCTTCCACAAGCAGGAGACCCTATACCATTCCAGATAGTCTCTTCTTAAGGAACCTCCAGTGATGAAGCACCCACAACTTCTGGTGGCAAGAAGTTCCACTGGTTAATTGTTCTCGCTGTCAGGAAATTTCTCCTTAGTTCTAGGTTGCTAGGAATGTCATAGAAGGTTTACAGGTGGAACTCAAGAAGACTCAGGTTGACGGATCCCTGTGTTTGAAATGCAGAAAATTCACATCCTTCACCACCGTGTCTTTCTCTATGTTCCATATCCATCATTTCTCCCTTCGCCCATCACATTTGATGACTTAATGATAACTAAGACAAAACAACAACCACCAGCTAATTTCCTATACAGGTTGTCCTCAACTTCTGACCACAACTTAGCCCAAAATGGATGTTGCTAAGTGAGAAATTTGTTAAGAGAGTTTTGCCCCATTTTACGACTTTTCTCACCACATTTCTTAAGTGAATTGCTGCAGTTCTTAAGTTAGTCACATGATTGTTAAGTGAACCTGGTTTCCCCATTGACTTTGCTTGTCAGAAGGTCACTAAAGGGGATCACATGATTCCAGGACATTGCAACTCTCAGAAATGTGAGTCAGTTGTCAAGCACCCTAATATAAATCATGTGTCCATGGGGATGCTAACCATTGGTTCATTAAGTGTGAAAAATGGTCATTAGGTCATTTGGGTATGTCTAGCCTAGTGATGTGGTACTGCAGTGGCTAAGACGCTGAGCTTGTCGATCGAAAGGTCGGCAGTTCAGCGGTTCGAATCCCTAGTGCTGCGTACCGGAGTGAGCTCCTGTTACTTGTCCCAGCTTCTGCCAACCTAGCAGTTCGAAAGCATGTAAAAAATGCAAGTAAAAAAATAGGGACCACCTTTGGTGGGAAGGTAACAGCGTTCCGTGCGCCTTTGGCGTCGAGACATGCCAGCCACATGACCATGGAGACATCTTGGAACAGCGCTGGCTCTTTGGCTTAGAAACAGAGATGAGCACTGCCCCCTAGAGCTGGGAAAGACTAGCATACATGTGCGAGGGGAACCTTTACCTTTACCTAATCTAGTGAAGAGAAGGACTAGGGCAGGGGTCTCCAACCTTGGTCCCTTTAAGACTTGTGGACTTCAACTCACAGAGTCCCTCAGCCAGCAAGGCTGGCTGAGGAACTCGGGGAGTTGAAGTCCACAACTCTTAAAGTTGCCAAGGTTGGAGACCCCTGGACTAGGGGAAAGATGATAGCAGTGTTCCAATATTTGAAGGGCTGCCACAAAGAAGACAAGGTCAACCTTTTTGCCAAAACACCAGAAGGCAAGAGAAGAAGAAATGGATGGAAGCTTGCTAAGAGACACCCAATCTAGAACTAAGAAATTTCCTGAGGGTGAGAACAATTAACCAGTGGAACGGCTCATCTTCAAAAGTTGTGGATGCTCCATCACTGGCGCTTTTTAAGAAGAGATTGGACAGACATTTGTCCAGAATGGTATAAGGTCTCCCGCTTGTGCAAGGGGTTGGACTAGAAGACCTCCAAGGTCCCTTCCAACTCTGTTATTCTGTTATTCTGAATCTGTTTTCTGAATTGGCCTTTGAACCAGATTTGGGATCACTGCCAAATCTACCACATCTGTGGTATCTACTAGCATAAGGGAAATAAATACTACTACTGGCATATCACACATATATTCTGAGAAGCTGCATCCAAAAAGGTAATTATATTATTTCGTAGTATAAGATATATGACCTGTACCATAATGTCTTCAACAAGTGATATAGTTTCAAATCTGGAAAGGATAACACTGTTGTTTCATTTATGCTCAGCACGTGAGCGATAATGACTTCCACGTTCAGGGTTTCCGATTTTTTTTAAAAAATAAATAAATTTAAAACTATAGTCTAGAGATTTGTTTGCATATTCACATGCCAATTTCTGCGTTTGGGCTAAATACCTTCGCGCCACCTTACCCTTAAACTGTAAAGCACCAAAATCCAAAAATGTGGTTTCATAGTGTAATTTATGAGATATTTTCACCGGCAGAATTCCTTAAAAATGAATGATATCTTTGTAGTTTACTGTTTTTCATTTTAAGGACATTTTTCTGACAATGCCTAACCTATTAATCATTTAAGCAAAAGGAGCTCCTTAAAGGAACTGTTCAGAGGCGAGCCTCCATGGTTCATTTAATGCTGTCTAGGAAAAAAAAAACCAGCAACCCTTGTTGAGTGACATTCTCTGCAGTTATGTGATGTAATATTTATAATATGTCACACAGCCATACATCAAAACAAACATGTCTGTTGTTGCATTTGTTAGCAAAATGTTGATTGTTGAAAAGGAAAAGAGGGTCAGGATAAGCTTTGGTGCATTATTTATGGCAGGTCATTATATGAAACCTTGGGAAACTCTAGCCAATTGGGGGAATATTGTTTCTCTTGGCCTAAACTTTTCCGGGTTATTTTAAATTAATTTGATTGTGATTTGTATTGTATCAGATTCCATGGAAATCCAAGTTAATGTCTCTGTTGCTTTCTGCTTTTTTCTGTAGGTTAGCATTTCTTGTTTTCCTTGCAAACTAAGGCAAGTGTTAAGCAAAATGCATAATATCACGTGAATAGTATCAAATTTGTCAAGGCACCATGACTAGGGGGCTAGTATTTAATAAGCAACATCTAAAAAGTAATGATCAAAGATTAAATAAACAAAATAGGACTAAAATTCAACATCGATATGACTGAGGGGCAAACAAATATCAAACCATATATTTTTAATCTCATATCAAATGCTTTCCATCTATAAAGAAATAAAAACATAGGAATGGATTTCTTTTTCTGTTCTTCCTTCCTCCCCCGTGCAAAATCTTAAGACTTCAACACCAATTAGTATTTATAAAACCATCTGCAACTATTTATCATAAGGTGCTGGGTTGTGATGCTCCTTAATTTATGAATGTATCCTGAATGAATGAGCCATTCTGAAGTCTGTGCTGGTTTTTGTTCAATCCGCCCTTGGTGCGGATTATATGATGTGAGCCTAAAAGCAGAATAATGTGAAATAAAAATAAATATGATGTAAGCCTAAAAGCAGAATAATGTGAAATAAAAATAAAATAATGAGTTCTACCTAGGGGAAAACAGGAACTGTTATTCAAGAAATAGCAATACTGCTTGACTAAGCAAAACAAGGAGCAGGGACTGCAATATTTGGCGCATAAGGATAAACAACAGCCCGATTATGTAATGAGCAAACAATCAAATATACTTATTTATGCAGTATTCAACCAGTTAGGGTACCACTTCCTTGATTGCACTGTTACTCCGGTAGCCATTAAAAAAAAAAATTGCACCAATTTTTCATGCCATGTTTTGACATGAGATGGATCCCTAGTGATCAGATGATGTCATAGAGTGGCTAGGAAACAGGATGAGACTGCCAACTCTGAGCAATCCCATTTATCTCAATGGCCTCTTAGAATGGGGGAAATGTTGTTCCAAGACATTGAATGAGGAAGAAAGAAGGACACAGCCTAGTGGTATCCAGAGACTGACATTGCATGGTTATGTTTTGGTCAGTGGTGGGTTTCACATTACGTTACTACCGGTTCGGCGCATGTGTGCACACACTTGCTTCGTGCACATGCGCGTCTGCCTTCTACATATGCACCCGGCCTTCCGTGCATGTGCTTTGCTCAAGCATGCACCTTCTGTGCATGTGCTCGGCCTCAAAAACATGCCTGGATAGGATGGCATAGAGCTTGGGGGGGGGCAGTCCACCCGCGATTTCTGCTACCGGTTCGGGAAAATCGGTCCAAACCGGCTGAAATACCACCTCTGGTTTTAGTAGCACAAAACATAACCATGCAAAAGACTTTCTGGCACAGTCTTCTTCACCTCCTCTTCAAATACGTCTCATAGATGGCATACAATTTTTTCAGTGGTGGGAAAGCTTCCACAAATAAATTGTTTGGCCATTCCTAAATCTGTACATGACAGCATCCTCTCGTATATAGTGTGCAGGCATTCAGAGACTCCTGTAGACACTGAGAACCCCAAAACAGGCTCGAAAAATCCCCAGGAACGGAAGCCATTTTGTAGAGTTGTAACCATTGGAAAGCTCTAACCGGAGCAACCTACTAAGTCCCTCCCTTTGTTGCCTAAAAGGATAAATGCCTGTTAGTAACGTTTAACCTCCTTCCTGTGACTGGCCCCCATGTGAAATGAAACTTCCTGAATTGACTGAGCTCTATGCATTGCCAATTTTCTAAGGACATTATAGACTGGAGGAGAGGTTTCTCAGGCAGAGATAAATTGGCCTTGAAAGACTTGCTTGGGATATGTGGTGGTTTTTTTTCCTCTCTCCAGAACACACTGCTTTCTCTTACCAGGGTAGATAATAACCTTCTCTGACAAATCTGTGCAAAGGAAAAGAGGAAGGAGGAGGAGGAGAATAAGAAGAAAGAGAGAAAGAGAGAGAGGTGTTGGTAGATTTCCTAGCCTTCAGGAACGCTGAAGGGAGTCCAGAGCTGACATTAAATGTTCTATACATCAAATGTAAAACAGAGATGGATCCTTTTTCATTAAGCAGCGGTCCCTTAACTAGCAATTTTCTAAGTTGAAAGCCGTTGCAGTATGTCATGCAATTTATAGATCCCGGTGCCTGCCATAAAATGTTTTATGATAGCTTCATTCCCGTGTTATTAGTGGCTGTCTGCTTCTGAGAGGCACAGCCATTTGATAATAGTCTTAAAGCACCCCAAATTACTTACCTGCGAGCCACATTCCAGATCGTGTTTTGTTGACAGTTTGAATAAGTTTCATGTCCTTGTGTTATACTTTGCCTTCAAAACAAAGTGTTGGGAAATCCTCAATAACTCCTTGGCAGCTGACAGAGGCCTATCATTGGGTTTAACCCTCGGGAGGGGTAGGTTATCTTGGGGAGTTAACCTTTTTGCATTGTTAACTGGAGTGTTTTATGCACAGGCAACTGTTGTGATAACCCCGTAACCGAAGCCATACATCACAGTAAAGAGATCTGGAGTGACAAATAACTCTGGATAAAATTTACAAGGCCTGAATGTATATTGTTCTTGGGTGTTCTTGAGGTTTTTCCGCCTTTTCGTTTTTCATAAGAATTAGGGTTGTGTTTAGACTACAGTTTTGTCTTCAAATGGAGATACACTGTTTATTTTATTTAATACCCATGCTCCGTTTTCTAGTAGAAGAACGAGAAAATAGTATTCATAGATTAAGGCTGCATGTGTGGGAATAGAGTCTTTAGTAAATTTATGCAACTGTAACTGATTCTATGTGGAAAATGCACTTATAGAGTTGATTTAGATGTTTACATATCCTATTGACCAGGATCTCCAACCTTGGTCCCTTTAAGACTTGTGGACTTCAACTCCCAGAGTTCCTCAGCCAGAGTCCCTCAGCTTTGCTGGCTGAGGGACTCTGGGAGTTGAAGTCCACAAGTCTTAAAGGGACCAAGGTTAGAGACCCCTGCGATTGACCATTTCTCCAACCTTCTCCTATATTGACTTAAGCATGGAGCTTGTGGTTTGATCCTGGTTAGTCCTGTATCCATACATAGTGCATGTGAGAAGGGAGAAATGAGGGAGTAGTAGTTGTGTTTTTCATTCCCTGCTCCATAAATCAAAATATATATGTTAGTGATGCATTTACAGCAGTCCTGATTGTTACAGCATTCATTTCTTCTTTGTTGTTACTTTACTTTTCTCCAACTTCTTATCTGCCTTTTCCCCCCTCTTCCTATTTTTTTTTTTTCATTTCTCTTTCCTTTCTCT
The DNA here is from genome assembly GCF_028640845.1 of Ahaetulla prasina. Lineage (NCBI taxonomy): Eukaryota > Metazoa > Chordata > Lepidosauria > Squamata > Colubridae > Ahaetulla > Ahaetulla prasina. Next base: position 193,471 of record NC_080544.1, on the reverse strand, counting down.
CTTTCTCTTTTCAATCTCTCTGTTCCAAGAATAGTTGCAGGAATTGGGTAGGGCCAGTTTAGAGAAAAAGAAAGACTAGGAGGGACATGATAGCAGTGTTCCTGTATTTGAGGGGGTGTCACAAAGAAGAGTGGGAGGTCAACCAATTCTCCAAAGCACCAGAAGGCAAGGCAAGAAACAATGGATGGAAACTAATCAAGGACAGAAGCAATCTGGAATTAAGGAGAAACTTCCTGACAGTGAGGACAATTAATCAGTGGGACAGCTTGCCTTCAGAAGTTGTGGCTGTTTCATCCCTGGAGGTTTTTAAGAAAAGACTGGGCAGCCACTTGTCTGTAATGGTATAGGGTCTTGTGCTTGAGCAGGGGGTTGGACTAAAAGACCTCCGAGTTTCAGATCCATTCTGATTGATTGATTGATTAATTGATTGATTGATTGATTGATTGATTGAAAGGAATTACACTGGATCTTCCACCACTTCTGAATCCCTGGGAAATGTACCTGAAATTAATTTGGGCTTTTTGATGACTTTCTGATTTGGAGTGGTAGCTATGATGCTACTCCATGTTGTCTTAATCCAGAGGGGGTTGCCCAATGAACCTCTGTAAGAGGAAAGATGGGGACCCTGATCCTGTCTCCCGGGCAGAGGGGATTTGAGTGCCTTTGAGAAAGGATTGGAAAGGAAGAGCAGCTGCAGATGTCAGTTGCTTCTCTGTCCCTCAAAATGACATCATGATACAAGAGGCATCGGCACCGATGACAAGGCGGCTTTTAATGTCTGTTGCTAATTGCCTTTCATACTTCATTGTCCTCTCTTGTGTAACATCTGCCTTGCCAAGATGACTGGGAAAGCTTTCCTGTCCATCATCCATTTGCCATTCAATGCTTCACTCCTGTTTCCCGGGATGTGAGAATCGCTTGTTCTCTTTGTTTCGGGGACAGAATTTTAGACATTCTCCGCCTTGTGGAAAGCCTTCGTGACTTAATAGTTCTGCTGCAAAGATACATCTTCTTTTGATGGAGCCACGAAAGGTTCAAATGTGAGTCTTCGGCCCAAAGTTGGCGAAGAGATGACATGAGGCTGCCGGAATCTGTCACGGGAGTTTCGTGACGGCCCCGTTTCTCGAAGCCATCTTTCACGATGTCGTTCGGCCTTTGCTGATTTGGTAATCCTGCGTGTTTTCTGCACCTGAATATTAATCTTTTTTCACCTTCCATTGATGTGGGTGTTTGTAGTCCTCCCAAAAGCTTTGCTCTTGACATATTGTTTCCTTCTGTTCACGGATTTGAAAGAAGCCCTTGTACTCTGGGCCCTTTTGGCACAGTAACACAAGAGGAGGTATTGTCTTCCCCTGAAAGATAAGAGACATCAGAGGCCCACAGCAGCTGAAAAGGCCGTTTGGAGAAGTTAAGAGATGTGTGTGAGAGCATATTTCAATATCCCAAGATATCAAACAATGCCGAACAATTGTCTGGCTCAGGACACTGTTACACTTTAAAAAGAGGCCTCCCTTCATTTTTTTTTTTTTTACGGGACTGTTATTCCATCGTGGAAGTGACATGGCTGAATGTTGTGATCAGGTTGCTAATGGATTTTAGCCTAGGTCAGGGAGCATATACGATTTCATGATGACTTTTTACAATCTCCCCATCTTTAGACGAAGTAGGGGGGGATTTGTCTTTTTTGTTTGGTCTGCTTGTCAAAGGACTAAATAATTAATTAAAGGGTGACCACTTGCTTCTCCAACTTGGAAGGGACCCAATAATGAGTTTAGACAGGCTTTTAAAAAAAGAAGAAGACTTCTTAGCGTTTTCTTGAGAAAAGTTGAGTGTTCCATTACTGCCCAGTTCCCTACTCTTATTTATGGAGTTCAGACATATAAAAATGAACCTATGAAATGATCACTCTTGATATTTCAGCCCCTGGATATGTGAGGCAGCCAGTTCTATATGCCTGTGAATCAGGCTGATTTCTGGAATGATGGTCTATATAAATTTGGCGTTTGCGAGGAACATTATCAATCACCTTTCTGTTTCCTGCCAGGAATGGATCTGGCATTTCCTTTCCCAGTCTCCAGTAAGTCTGTTTCATATCTCAATGCCTGGCTGTAAATAGCAACTACTTGAGATGAGTTGATATTATCACCTTTCAGGGCCGGGTTTTGGGGTTTTTTTAACGTTGATTTATGCCAGAGCATGGCATGTTCTGTCCACTTTTTTTGTGTGAATAAAACAACATGTATGGGTCAGTGCTTTAAGCTTCCAGTTCTTAAGAGAAACTTTAGAGGAAACTGAAGAAGGATCTAAAAAGCAAATATCAACCAAGTGTGTTCCTCAGAATAGAATAAAATAGAATTCTTTATTGGCCAAGTGTGATTGGACATACAAGGAATTTGTCTTTGGTGCATATGCTCTCAGTGTACATAAGGAGAATAAAATACAGTCATCAAGAATAAAAAGATACAACACTTAGTGACAGTCAAGGTTACTAATAAGCCATCAAATCGTACTAGGAAACAAATCGTACTAGGAAATAAAAACAATATAATTGAAAGATACAAGCAACATGGTTATAGTTATAAGTGGGAAGAGATCAGTGGTGGGATTCAAGTAATTTAACAACCGGTTCTCTGCCCTAATGATTTCTTCCAACAACCAGTTTGCCGAACTGCTCAGAAAGTTAACAACCGGTTCTCCCGAAGTGGTGCGAACTGGCTGAATCCCACCACTGGAAGAGATTGATACTAGTAAGGAAGATAAGAAGAATAGTAATACAGTCTTAGTAAATTATTTGACAGTGTTTTGGGAATTAGTTGTTTAGCAGAGTGATGGCATTCGGGGAAAAAACTGTCCTTGTGTCTTTTTGTTCTGGTGTGCAGTGCCCTACAGCACTGTTGTTTTGAGGGTAGAAGTTGGAACAATTTATGTCCAGGATGTGAGGGGGTCTGTAAATATTTTCACAGCCCTCTTTTTGACTCCTCAATGGAAGGCAGATTGGTAGCAATTGTTTTTTCTGCAGTTCTAATTATCCGTTGAAGTCTGTGAAGACAAAACAACAACAACAACCTACTGTGAAGTTTTTGAAGACAAAAGATTCTGTGCACTTCTCCAGTAGTGCAAATCTTAAATCGCTGAGAAGTATCACCAATCTTATTAAAAAGATTTCTCTTGCCTCAAATGTTGTATTTAAGCTTTGATTTCTAGCAGAATAATAGTGTTGGAAGGGACCTTGTAGGTCTTCTAGTCCAGCCCTCTGGTCAAACAGAAGATCATATACCATTTTCAGACAAATGGTTGTACGGTCTCCTTTTTAAAAACCTCCAGGGATGGAGCGCCCACAATTTCTGGTGGCAAGCAGTTCCACTGATAATTGTTCCCACTGTCAGGAAATTTCTCCTTAGTTCTAGGTTGGTTCTCTCCTTGATTAGTTTCCATCTATCTCTTATGGTTCTGCCCTTGAGTGCTTTGGAGAATAGGTTGACCGCCCCCCTCTTCTTTGTGGCATCCCCTCAAATATTGGAACTCTGCTATCATGTCACTCTTATGCATTCAACAAAACTTGCCTCTCTGGTAATGTTACCTAATTTGGGTAATGAAACCTCTGCAAGAAAACAACCAAACTCAGAGAGCATCAAGGATCTCTTATTCAGCTTCACTTTTTTTGTCTCTTAAGCAGGGGTGGGATTTATGACTTATTTATGACCACTTATAATAGATAATAGAATTTTTATTGGCCAAGTGTGATTGGACACACAAGGTATTTGTCTTGGTGCATATGCTCTCAGTGTACATAAAAGAAAAGATACGTTCATCAAGGTACAACATTTACAACACAATTGATGGTCAATATATCAATATAAATCATAAGGATTGCCAGCAACAAGTTACAGTCATACAGTCATAAGTGGAAAGAGATTGGTGATGGGAACGATGAGAAGATTAATAGTAGTGCAGATTCAGTAAATAGTTTGAAAGTGTTGAGGGAATTATTTGTTTAGCAGAGTGATGGCCTTCGGGAAAAAACTGTTCTTGTGTCTAGTTGTTCTGGTGTGCAGTGCTTATGGCGTCGTTTTGAGGGTAGAAGTTGAAACAGTTTATGTCCTGGATGTGAGGGATCTGTAAATATTTTCACGGCTCTCTTCTTGATTTGTGCAGTATACAGGTCCTCAATGGAAGGCAGGTTGGTAGCCATTATTTTTTCTGCAGTTCTAATTATCCTCTGAAGTCTGTGTTTTTCTTGTTGGGTTGCAGACCCGAACCAGACAGTTATAGAGATGCAAATGACAGACTCAATAATTCCTCTGTAGAACTGGATCAGTAGCTCCTTGGGCAGTTTGAGCTTACTGAGTTGGCGCAGAAAGAACATTCTTTGTTGTCCTTTTTTGATGATGTTTTTGATGTTAGCTGTCCATTTTAGATCTTGCGATATGATAGAACCTAGAAATTTAAAGGTTTCTACTGTTGATACTGTGTTGTCTAGTATTGTGAGAGGTGGAAGTATGGAAGGGTTTTTCCTAAAGTCTACCACCATTTCTATGGTTTTGAGTGTGTTCAGTTCCAGATTGTTTTGGTTGCACCACAAGGCTAGTCGTTCGACCTTATGACTTATGACTTATGACTATGACTGTAACTTTGTTGCTGGTAATCCTTATGATTTATATTGATATTGATTGTTCCTGATTGCTTATTTGTACCCTATGATTATCATTAAGTGTTGCATCATTAAGTGTTTATTTTATACCCTATGACCATCATTTGTGTTGTAATCGTTGTACCTTGATGAAGGTATCTTTTCTTTTATGTACACTGAGAGCATATGCACCAAGACAAATTCCTTGTGTGTCCAATCACACTTGGCCAATAAAAAATTCTATTCTATTCTATTTACTTACCTTCCCTACCGGTTCACAAATGTGAGTGCTTGCTTCGCATGCGCCACCTTCCACGCATGCTCGGCCTTCCGTGCATGCTCTTTGCTCACGTGTGTGCCTTCCGCACATGTGCAAGGCCTCCAAAACATGGAAAAATAGGACGGCATTACAACCGGGCAGGTGGGCGGAGACTACTGCAGTCGTCACTACCAGTTTGCCCAAACCGGACAGAACCTGCTGAATTCCCACCACTGCAGGTTCTGTCATAGCTTTATTTTTTTGGAAGAAAATAAAGCAAATGTATTAAGCGAGCATGAACTTCTGTGTGTTCCTCTGTTGAGGTGCAACTGTCTTTTAAACACTGCTGCATGTTGGTCTCATCCAATAGCAGCAGGCATGTGTCTGTTTTTTGCCACTCTAAAGTAGGCTGGAAAAAGACTACAAAAATCAGGAGGGTTGCAAAGAGAAGCCAAATCACAATGCCCGGTCCAGTCAGATCACCCGAAACCGCAGCACACAAAATGACCCGTGTGTTTTGTTCTGTTTTGGAAAATTATTCTGAAGTTGAAATGTTTTGCACATTCCAAAGAGATCCTAGGGAAAAGATTATCTCGCGTATGATGTCCCCGAAGAAACTTAGCTGAGGTTAATTTTGGGGTAATTTAAGAATCTGTTATAAATGTTGTTGTTTTTTTTAACTTCCTGTCCACCCTCCATTCTCAAGATTCCTGGGGTTGTTTAACATTTGATTGTTTTGTTGCTGTGGATATTTTTTTTTTAAAAAATTATTTTCCCCTCAGCTGCTCAAGTGATTTTTTTTTGTTTTGACTGATATCCAAGATCGTCTCAAGAGTGTTATTGACTAGCAAAGGAATGGACAAGCTAAGGAAATTTTGGGGAAAAAAAAGTCTAGTTGAAAAAGAAGGAATAATGAAATGCTGGCAGTTACCCTGCTGCTTAAAGAACACAACAAATAATGAGTGCAGTCATTTAAACACAAATCAAGAGTAATAAATAAAATATCTTGGTCCAAGTTAGCCCACACAAGTTTTTATCTTTGCTGCAGGCAAGATTACACTCAGAAAAGGTTTGCTGCTGTGCCCTTAGCAACCTTGGAAGAAAATATAACCATAATCCTAATTCCAAAGTTATTTGTTCATGCAAAGCTGAAGAAATTGAGTCTTTGGGACACTTGTTATAAAGGCTTTTTGAGATGTTACACTTGGCACGTATTTTTTTTTCTTTTCTTTTTGGTTAAAATCCATGATAGGACTCAGGAAATTGAGAGGCTGTTTCTTCAGTCGGTGTACGGGTTTATGAATAATGTAGTTATGTTTTGTTTTAGTGCCACCTTAATAGAACAATCATGTGCAGCATTTTAAGAGGATTACAGAGTAATTAACGAGGAAAAGGTACACAGGTAGTTCTCGGCTTAAACCCCTGGGATCAGAATTTCCTAAGCAAGGTGGGTTAAGCGAGTCACCTGATTTTGTGACCTTTTTGCCATGGTTGTTAAGAGACTCACTGCATCCCTACACAAACTAACTCTTCTCCATAAATAGGCCCACTGTTCTCCCAGCTGATGGCCTTCAGAGGCAATCCCACTGTCATCAAAGCTAATAGCCCTTGATCCCTAGGACCTTCTCAAAGTGGTCCAACCGTTTTCTGAAGCCAGCCATGTCGGTGGCAAGCCCCACATCTCAGGACAGACATCCTTCTTGTCTTGTATGATTTGTTTTGATGCATCTTGTTTATAAGGTCCGTTGCCCTTCTTCGCGTTCACATTTCCTTTGTGAACGAAATGAAGGGAAACTCTTCTTGCTCATCGTGTTTGCTCAGAAATGGCTTGGCTTTGAACTCATCCTCACTCAAGATAGGCCTGATTTTCCAGTTGAAGTTCCTGTCTCTTTAGCTCTTACCCACCCTAGCTAAATATTCTCAGTTGCACTGGCCATCACGACGCTTCAACCCGCATAGTGATAGAACAACCATGTAATCATCCACATTATGGAAGAGTTTCTGTGGATAAAATGGTGTATGGATCAGGATTATTCCTGTACAGGCAGGAAACTGGTTGCTTGCTTGCAAAGACTCAACCTATAGGAAGTTTTGAATATTATGTATCATATACAAGATTGTGAAAAATGTGGCAAGAAAGAATAAAATGGTTTATTCCGTGAATTGCTGCCTATTGAAGCAGAGAGAAAGGAAGGAAGGAAAGAAGGAAGGAAGGAAGGAAGGAAGGAAGGAAGAAAGGAAGGAAGGAAGGGGGAGAGAGAGAGGAAGGAAGGAAGAGAAAGAAAGAGAGAGAGAGAGAGAGAGAGAGAGAGAGAAAGAAAGAAAGAAAGAAAGAAAGAAAGAAAGAAAGAAAGAAAGAAAGAAAAGAAGAGGGAGGAGGGAGGAAAGAATGAAAGAAGGTAGAAAAAAGGAAGGAATGAAGGGGAAAAATAAATAAAGAGAAAGAGAAAGAAAGAAAAAGAAAGAAAAGAAAGAAAGAAGGAGGAAAGATGGAAAGGAAAGAAAGAAAAGAGAAAGAGAGAAAGAGGAAAGAAAGAAGGTAGAAAAGAAGGAATGAAGGAAAAATAAATAAAAAGAAAGAAAGAAAGAAAAAAGAAAGAAAGAAAAGAAAAGAAAAGAAAAGAAAAGAAAAAGACGGAGGGAGGGGGAAGGGAAGGGAAGGAAGGAAGGAAGGAAGGAAGGAAGGAAGGAAGGAAGGAAGGAAGGAAGGAAGGAAGGCTGGCTGGCTATTGAAATAGAGATCCGTCATAAAATACACTCATCTTAAATACTTTAACTGGGAAAATGACATTTTAAGTTGAAAGAATTTCCTGACCTCTGAAACCTATATTTCTTTGTTTTATTAGGCATTTTGTCCTGCATAAATTAACCAACCTGAAGTTCCTGGATTCTCGAAAAGTCAGCAGCAAGGAACGTGAAGAGGCCCTTGTGAGGGGAGCCTTTATGAAAGTCGTGAAGCCCCCGGATAAGAAGGTAAGCCACTCAAAATGGCATTTGTGTGAATGGAGACAACTCGGTTTCAACTTTTTTTTGCCTGGCTTTGTTCCTCATCTGAAAATAAAGCTAGACGGCAAGAACGAATGTCCACGTTTTATTCAACTGGCTAAAGTTGGCCTTCTCTTTTTTTCAACCGCTTTGTTCTTTTGATTATGTTGCGTGTGGTCATTTAAGGAATTGGTGACCGTCAGCAAGAATTTGCGGTATCTGTGAGGGGGAAAAAATCAATTTGTTGCATACATTTATTACATTTACTTTGTACCGAAATTAATGTTCGCCGTGTATGCAGTTGACTTTATAACATTTATCACCTTGTTTTGATCACCTTTAATCCACCAAGTCATGTTAATTTTAGAGGTTAGTGCTCACTTTCCAAGCAACAGCTATGTCATTGATATAGAATAGAATAGAATAGAATAGAATAGAATAGAATTTTTTTATTGGCCAAGTGTGATTGGACACACAAGGAATTTGTCTTGGTGCATATGCTCTCAGTGTACATAAAAGAAAAGATACGTTCATCAAGGTACAACATTTACAACACAATTGATGATCAATATATCAATATAAATCATAAGGATTGCCAGCAACAAGTTATAGTCATACAGTCATAAGTGGAAAGAGATTGGTGATGGGAACTATGAAACGATTAATAGTAGTGCAGATTCAGTAAATAGTCTGACAGTGTTGAGGGAATTATTTGTTTAGCAGAGTGATGGCCTTCGGGAAAAAACTGTTCTTGTGTCTAGTTGTTCTGGTGTGCAGTGCTCTATAGCGTCGTTTTGAGGGTAGGAGTTGAAACAGTTTATGTCCAGGATGCGAGGGATCTGCAAATATTTTCACAGCCCTCTTCTTGATTCGTGCAGTATACAGGTCCTCAATGGAAGGCAAGTTGGTAGCAATTATTTTTTCTGCAGTTCTAATTATCCTCTGAAGTCTGTGTTTTTCTTGTTGGTTTGCAGAACCGAACCAGACAGTTATAGAGGTGCAAATGACAGACTCAATAATTCCTCTGTAGAATTGGTCCAGCAGCTCCTTGGGCAGTTTGAGCTTACTGAGTTGTCGCAGAAAAAACATTCTTTGTTGTCCTTTTTTAATGATGTTTTTGATGTTAGCTGTCCATTTGAGATCTTGCGATATGATAGAACCCAGAAATTTGAAGGTTTCTACTGTTGATACTATGTTGTCAAGTATTGTGAGAGGTGGAAGTATGGAAGGGTTTTTCCTAAAGTCTACCACCACTTCTACGGTTTTGAGTGTGTTCAGTTCCAGATTGTTTTGGTTGCACCACAAGGCTAGTCGTTCGACCTCTCGTCTATATCGTTTTAAAAAATAATTTGCTGGGTGAAATCCAGAAACCAGCAAATATTACTTTCTCAGATTTAGTTTTCTTTGGGTTTGTTGTTTTTTTTTAATTTGCTGATTTGTGTTACCTCTTAACCTGCTTTTGAGAAGTGGGAAAACTCTGAGAGCCGGGCAGGAGGAAGAATTGGCAAAAATTATGCTTCTGCTCATTTACTCATTCTTGGATTTAGTAGTGTATTTATTTCAACGTCTATTGAAAGTGCTATAAATAGTAGTACTATTTATTTATTTCAACTTCTGTACACTGTGGACAAATACGCCTATGGTTTGTACAGGTAGACCTCAACTTTACAATGGTTCCTTTAGTGACCATTCAAAGTGACAACGGAGCTGAAAAAAGTGACTTATCCAGTGGTGGGATTCAGCCGGTTCTGTCCGGATTGCACGAACCGGTAGCAGCAACCTTGGGAGACTCTGCCTACCTACCCAAACATAATGCACGACTACTGCGCATGCGCAGAAGGCCGTGCGCATGTGCAGAGGTGGTGCGTCCGCTCACATTTGCAAACCGATAAGGAAGGGAAGTGAATCCCACCTCTGGTTATGACCATTTTTCACACTTACAACTGTTGTAGCATCCTGATGGTCACGTGATCAAAATTTGGAACCTTGGCAACTGATTCGTATTTATGACGGTTGCAGTTTGCCGGGGTTGCGGGATCCCCTTTTGTGACCTTCTGACAAGCAAAGTCTACAAGGACGCCAGATTCACTTAACAGCCGTGTTCCTAACTTTACAATTGCAGTGATTCACTTAATGACGGTGGCAAGGAAGGTCGTAAAATGGGGCAAAACTCACTTAACAATTGTCTCAGATGGCAACATACATCTTGGGCTCAATTGTGGTCATAAGTTGAGGACTACCTGTAAGAAGAGGCAAGAAGACAATTAATCCTCATTTCTATTAATCCTTTAATAGTTCTTATTAGACAATTGGGCTCACACTTTACTACTGTCTTAAAATATTCTTAACCCTCATGTAGTGTGGTTAACTTGTTCGCATGTGCGATGTCCTAGTCGGGGGCTGTGTAACATAGTAAGAAGCAAAGTGTGATATTAAAGGACAGTTAGCAGACGATAGTTTCTGGAAGAGCGAGTTTTTGTGCAACTTGAATATTTTTTAGATTTAGTAACTTTTTGTAAAAGATAGCTACTCCACCTCCCCTGTGGGTTTCACGATCCGCCTGGAAAACATGATATTCTCTTACTGAGATGATGGAGTCAGGGAGGGATGAGTTTCGCCATGTTTCACAGACAAATATAATGTCAAATGTACCAGTATTTAATAAGAGGAGAAATTCAGGCATTTTGTTTACAATGCTTCTTGCATTTATTAGTTTGCGTTTAAGTTCAGTAGTGGTTGGTAATAAGGGGTGTGCGTACCTAGTTTTGGATGACGGGTGGTTGAAAGTTCTGTATGAGGGATGGTTGGGTGTTTTGGGTGATGGAGGGTTGGATGTTGGGCAATTGATTGTAGGTTTTACTTTTTATACAGTCAGCGTGGTAGTGGATGTATAGGTTAGATTCGCCTTCGTCTTGGTGTCTTTTGAGCTCTGTGCAGAGTTCACAGGACCGAATCCATTGTAGTAATGATAGATCAGGCTATGATCAAAGTTTGCTGTGGTTGGGGTTGGTTCTGGCAATTGAATTTATAGTATAAATGAACTTTCGTTAATAAGTGAAATTGTTTGCTTTTAGCAAATGGCTTCTTCCATTCCTAAATCTTGCAACAGGCAGATATTATAGATATTATCACTCCTCTTTGGTAGTGATAGCAAATTATAACTGCTATATTTTTATAACAGTGGACATCAAGCCCCAATGTACTAATATCACCCTATTTTAAATCTGAATACTGTATCTGAAAGTTTTCAACCTGGTTGACACATAAGCTCTTTTAAAGGGATCTTAATCAAGGAAAGAAGTGAGTTTAAGGACAGTTTCTAATTTATAGTCTCTTTCTTAAATCCATTGTCAAAGAGAAGATTTTTAAAACTCACTGGGTAATCTGAAGTCTTGCGGCTTTTTCCAATCATTCCATTCCACATTGTAAACAATATCATTTTTGAATTAGTTATCTGCTAAACCCTAAATCTCTGAAACATGTATTTATTTCTCCAATCCTTTTAGTGCTCAGTTCCAGTTTAATGTTTTGGGTAGGTTTTTCTCAAATTGCTTGCTGTGGAATTGCTAGGTCTTAGCTAATCTATTACCTTTTGTAAGCATTTTAGGTATCATGAGCAAATGCCTCTTTGTGTTCAGTAGAATTATTATTATTATGCTTTATTATATGTTGGTTGATCTGAGAAAAGTCTGGAGTTGGCTTGAATCTGTTAAAATGATTTGTTGCATAAAATCTGTATGTGTAAATCCTTACATCTGCCATACTGACTACTCTGGAAGTTGTTGCTAGGATGACTGTAAGTACTCTAATGATTATCATTATGGCAGCCCCATATTACTAATCTTGGCTCAGAAAAGTTTACAAAACATTTAGAAACCATCAGCCATACAAAAAAAAAAAAAAAAAAGTCCCATCTTTAGAAAGAAGAAGCCAAACTTCAAAACAAAATTTGTCCAGCTCCGAAAAACAAACTGACTCTAGAGTAGCTAAAAAGGTAAAGGTTCCCCTTGCACATACGTGCTAGTCGTTGCTGACTCTAGGGGGCGGTGCTCATCTCCGTTTCAAAGCCGAAGAGCCAGCACTGTCCGAAGACATCTCCATGGTCATGTGGCCGGCATGACTCAATGCCAAAGGCACACGGAACGCTGTTACTTTCCCACCAAGGTGGTCCCTATTTTTTCTACTTGCATTTTTACGTGCTTTCGAAACTGCTAGGTTGGCAGAAGCTGGGACAAGTCACGGGAGCTCACCCCGTTACATGGCAGCACTAGGGATTCGAACCACTGAGCTGCCAACCTTTCAATTGACAAGCTCAACGTCCTAACCCCTGAGCCACTGCGTCCCTCTCCTAGAGTAGCTACTATCCTATAAATGCCTGAATTAGCAGAATAGTCTTCAGTTGTCCTCTAAAAGAAGATTTTCTCAAGAGAGAGGTCTGCAAGATTTTGTTCCTGGATTTGCACACTGTAAGACAAACCGACCATGAGAATAATCTCTCCAGGTCTCTGGAAACTGTGCATAATTTGGATATTATTTGAAGAAAGTGAGCTTTGAAATCCTAAGATGTCACTCATCTTAGAATGGGGCAGGTCCTTCTCTTACCGGTTGCAGCTTCTGGACCATTTTTGAGGTTATGAGGCTACAGCTGTAAAAGAATCCATAGCAAAGTTGACTTTGGGAAGGTCTACAGACACCATCGCTTCTGTAATAAATCATGCTTTGTAGAAATGTTTGATGCAACATCAGGTATGTTCAGATACATAAGACCAGAGGTGGTATTCAGCCGGTTTGGACTGGTTCGGGCGAACCGGTAGTGGAAATTTTGAGTAGTTCAGAGAACTGGCAAATATCATCTCTGGCTGGCCCCGCCCTCCAGCCCCCACCGTTCCCTGTCCTATATTCCCTTGTTGTTTAGCTCAGCTGATTTGCGCGGCAGAGTGGATTTCTATAGAATAGAATTTTCTATAGAATTTCTATAGAATTTCTATAGAATTTTTTTTTTTAATTGGCCAAGTGTGATTGGACACACAAGGAATTTGTCTTGGTGCATATGCTCTCAGTGTACATAAAAGAAAAGATACGTTCATCAAGGTACAACATTTACAACACAATTGATGATCAATATATCAATATAAATCATAAGGATTGCCAGCAACAAGTTATAGTCATACAGTCATAAGTGGAAAGAGATTGGTGATGGGAACTATGAAATGATTAATAGTAGTGCAGATTCAGTAAATAGTCTGACAGTGTTGAGGGAATTATTTGTTTAGCAGAGTGATGGCCTTTGGGAAAAAACTGTTCTTGTGTCTAGTTGTTCTGGTGTGCAGTGCTCTATAGCGTCGTTTTGAGGGTAGGAGTTGAAACAGTTTATGTCCAGGATGCGAGGGATCTGCAAATATTTTCACGGCCCTCTTCTTGATTCGTGCAGTATACAGGTCCTCAATGGAAGGCAAGTTGGTAGCAATTATTTTTTCTGCAGTTCTAATTATCCTCTGAAGTCTGTGTTTTTCTTGTTGGGTTGCAGAACCGAACCAGACAGTTATAGAGATGCAAATGACAGACTCACTAATTCCTCTGTAGAACTGGATCAGCAGCTCCTTGGGCAGTTTGAGCTTACTGAGTGGGGCAGAAAGAACATTCTTTGTTGTCCTTTTTTAATGATGTTTTTGATGTTAGCTGTCCATTTGAGATCTTGCGATATGATAGAACCCAGAAATTTGAAGGTTTCTACTGTTGATACTGTGTTGTCAAGTATTGTGAGAGGTGGAAGTATGGAAGGGTTTTTCCTAAAGTCTACCACCATTTCTACGGTTTTGAGTGTGTTCAGTTCCAGATTGTTTTGGTTGCACCACAAGGCTAGTCGTTCGACCTCTCGTCTATATGCGGATTCGTCATTGTCTCGAATGAGACCAATCACTGTTGTGTTTCCGTGCCTCCGCTGAGCTAAACAACAGCTCAGCTCACCAGCGTTGACACCGAGGGCGGTCTTTGAGTGCTCCCACATGCACGTGCAAAGCGCTCTCTCATCGAACCGGTAGGAAAAGATTTGGAATCCCACCACTGCATAAAATGTCCATATTTGTTCTGCTGCCAGTAGGATTTCAATACTACAATAGTGCAGTCTGTTTCTCCCTGACCATATTCTTACACCTTAATTGACTTCATTGTAGAACATGACTTTACGGTTAAAAAAAGAAAAAGGTTATTACTTTATGCTGGTCTAGGACCTCCAGTAACGATTGACTGGTTGGGGTTGTTTACCCCTGTTCCTCATTAGATCCGTATTCATTTCAAATCTGAAAGGTAAAGGTAAAGGTTTCCCTCGCACATACATGCTAGTCATTGCCGACTCTAGGGGGCGGTGCTCATCTCCGTTTCAAAGCCAAAGAGCCAGCGCTGTCCGAAGACGTCTCCATGGTCATGTGGCCAGCATGACTCAACGTCAAAGGCTCACGGAACGCTGTTACCTTCCCACCAAAGGTGGTCCCTATTTTTTCTACTTGCATTTTTACATGCTTTTGAAACTGCTAGGTTGGCAGAATCTGGGACAAGTAACGGGAGCTCACCCCGTTACACGGCAGCACTAGGGATTCGAACCGCTGAGCTGCTGACCTTTTGATCGACAAGCTCAATGTCCTAGCCCCTGAGTCACCGCATCCCTATATTTCAAATCTACGTCTATATAGAAACATGGGCGTTGAGAGGAATTTGTGAGATTTGGTACACAAATAATTATCAGAGGGAAAAATGAAGTATTCGTGAAAACATTAATTGGCTTGACACGGAACTGTGCTTTTTTTGAACTCCGCGTTGCCTTTACTCTATTTTCACAAAGTGTCTAAATTTAAGTCTAATTTTATGGCGCTACATTGGCAGCCGAGAACATGTTCAGAAGGGGTGGGGGAAGTACCGACATAAGAGCAGGGTTACTCCACAAGAAGTGCGTTCATTTCACTCTTGACGTCAGGATCTTTAGAGAGCACCTTATCCTCTCTAAAAGCAACAGGGAGAATGAGACACAAGGCAGAATATTTTTCCTTCAACTGGCTTATGTTTACTTATTGGGTTGCAGAACCGAACCAGACAGTTATAGAGGTGCAAATGACAGACTCAATAATTCCTCTGTAGAACTGGATCAGCAGCTCCTTGGGCAGTTTGAGCTTACTGAGTTGGCGCAGAAAGAACATTCTTTGTTGTCCTTTTTTAATGATGTTTTTGATGTTAGCTGTCCATTTGAGATCTTGCGATATGATAGAACCCAGAAATTTGAAGGTTTCTACTGTTGATACTGTGTTGTCAAGTATTGTGAGAGGTGGAAGTATGGAAGGGTTTTTCCTAAAGTCTACCACCATTTCTACGGTTTTGAGTGTGTTCAGTTCCAGATTGTTTTGGTTGCACCACAAGGCTAGTCGTTCGACCTCTCGTCTATATGCGGATTCGTCATTGTCTCGAATGAGACCAATCACTGTTGTGTTTCCGTGCTTCAGCTGAGCTAAACAACAGCTCAGCTCACCAGCGTTGACACCGAGGGCGGTCTTTGAGTGCTCCCGCATGCACGTGCAAAGAGCTCTCTCATAGAACTGGTAGGAAAAGATTTGGAATCCCACCACTGCATAAAATGTCCATATTTGTTCTGCTGCCAGTAGGATTTCAATACTACAATAGTGCAGTCTGTTTCTCCCTGACCATATTCTTACACCTTAATTGACTTCATTGTAGAACATGACTTTACGGTTAAAAAAAGAAAAAGGTTATTACTTTATGCTGGTCTAAGACCTCCAGTAACGATTGACTGGTTGGGGTTGTTTACCTCATTCCTCATTAGATCCGTATTCATTTTAAATCTGAAAGGTAAAGGTAAAGGTTCCCCTCGCACATACGTGCTAGTTGTTGCCGATTCTAGGGGGCGGTGCTCATCTCCATTTCAAAGCCGAAGCGCCAGCACTGTCCAAAGACATCTCCATGGTCATGTGGCCAGCATGACTCATCGTCAAAGGCTCACGGAACGCTGTTACCTTCCCACCAAAGGTGGTCCCTATTTTTTCTACTTGCATTTTTACATGCTTTCGAAACTGCTAGGTTGGCAGAAGCTGGGACAAGTAACGGGAGCTCGCCCTATTACACGGCAGCACTAGGGATTCGAACCGCTGAGCTGCCGACCTTTTGAGCGACAAGCTCAATGTCCTAGCCCCTGAGCCACCGCGTCCCTATATTTTAAATCTACGTCTACATAGAAACATGGGCGTTGAGAGGAATTTGTGAGTTTTGGTACACAAATAATTATCAGAGGGAAAAATGAAGTATTCTTGAAAACATTAATTGGCTTGACACCGAACTGTGCTTTTTTTGAACTCCGCGTTGCCTTTAGTCTATTTTCACAAAGTGTCTAAATTTAAGTCTAATTTTATGGCGCTACATTGGCAGCCGAGAACATGTTCAGAAGGGGTGGGGGAAGTGCCGACACAAGAGCAGGGTTACTCCACAAGAAGTGCGTTCATTTCACTCTTGACGTCAGGATCTTTAGAGAGCACCTTATCCTCTCTAAAAGCAACAGGGAGAATGAGACACAAGGCAGAATATTTTTCCTTCAACTGGCTTATGTTTACTTATATGCAAAAGTAACGAGCAAACACCCGACGTTTGAGGAAACGATAAATATTTAATTTTGCCTAACTCCCTGCCTTCCTCTGATTTTTTTTTGTTTTTTAATTCTCTTCTTTTATTTTATGTTTTCTTAGCGGAATGCTTTTCCCTTTGCTTCATTTCATCTTTTGTAGCTTCAAGTCTGTTTGTGATGGGACTGTCATGATGGGGAAGGTACAGCTCCGTTCATTAGAAAACAGCTTAACTTAGCAATGCCCGGCTTTCTCTTGCTGTGTGAAATGAGTTGAACTTCATTACCCAGCGATGTTTATATTTAGAAATGTCAAAATATTGAACATCCGTCTGATGCTTGACTTAAAATAAAAATAAAAAGAGAGCCTGCAAGTCTTGCTAGGCAAGGGGCATTGTGCCAAACAAGGGAGCTTCAATTAATGACCGTACCACAAGCTCTTTTTTTTTTCTGGCATAAGGGTTGATCAAAGTAGAAGAGGCCTGTCCGGTGTGAAGTATGTTGCTGTGTCTGACAGCTCTTCACATCAGAATGACAGCTCAAGAATACGACAGTCAAAGTTGCTTAATTATGTCTCGGCTTTGTAATTATTCATCTCTGTTCCTGCACTTGTCATTTCGCTGACATAATTATTTAGAGCTGTGCCCTCGTTCTGCAGAAGCATGTACAGGAGTACCAGCAGTGAGTAACAGGTGCAGAGGAGGAGGGAGAGTAGAGAGAAAGAGGGAGAGGGGAGAGGGAGGGAGGGGGAGAGAAAAGAAGGGAGGGAAAGAGAGAGAGAGGAAAAGAGGGAGAGAGAAGCAGGGAGGGAGAGAGAGAGAGGAAGAAGGAGGGAGAGAGAGAAGAAGAAGGGAGGGAGGGAAAGAGAGGGAGGGAGAGGGGGGAAGGGAGTGAGGGAGAGAGAGGGGAGAGAAAGGAGGAAGGATAGAGAGAGAGGGAGAGAAAGAGAAGGAGGGAGAAAGGGAGGTAGGGAGAGTGCGGGAAGTGAGGGAGGGGGAGGGAACGAGAGAAGGAGGGAAAGAGAGAGGGACGAAGAGAGAGAGAGAGCATCCATTTTGATGTAGAATGCCAAGTCCATTCTCCTGTTTGTAAAGGAATACAACTCTTTCCTGCCAACCACTGTCAATAGGAATGCTCTAAGTATTCTCCAAACAAGAGGGTTTTCTTATATATAATTTGCATTTTCAGCAAATATTTCCAGAATATCCACAATAAAAATCTCATTTGGATCAAAGTCTATGTTTGATAAGCTTGGTAGAAAACATCCATGACGTTTCCTTGACATCAGTGCTTTGCAATTGCCTTCTTCTGGAATTCTGATTCTAGTTTATTAGGCAGGGATTTTCCTGATCGTCTCCCACCCAGATCCTACATAGCTTCTTTCAGATCAATTTAAGTGAAGTAGCTGCTGTCCTGTAGCTAAGTTACACAACTAGACAAAAAACTATGACCCAAGAGAATGATTGATTGCTTCATTTATTGTTTGTATAACCCTTTTAATTATTAAGGCATTTGCTGGGATTTTTTTTTTTATATGTCTACTCAAGTATCTTTTTCCATATAATTCTTGTAGTCTTCTTAAAGTCCATTTTCAGATCGGTCTGAGTCTTTACCAGTAAAACTTGTTCCTCTTCCATAACATCTTTTAAACACAATCTATCTATGGCAGCAGATATTCTTAAAATTAAATACTGGCTTCATTGTTCAAAAAATATCCTTCTGTATACCAAACGTTAAAAAATTTTTGTGTCGTTTTGTCTGAGTAATTTAAGTGTTCCTCACCCTTAATCGTAATCTTTTTTTTTCTTCTGGTTCTCTCCGGTGTCCCAATTTTCAAAGTCCCATCTGATGTTTGTTTGTTTTTCGAAGGTATTCAAAACAAAAGCATTTTGGCAAGGAAAGCATTCTAGTAATCAATTTCAAAATCTTATTTCAAATTTAATCTGGGTCCTTAGTCAACTGGTAACTTTCAAAAATGAGAGTTCTAATCAACCTTTTAAGGTATGCGGTGGCTCAAGGGCTAAGACAGCTGAGCTTGTCGATCAAAAGGTCGGCAGTTCAGCAGTTCGAATCCCTAGAGCTTCCGGGTAATGGGGTGAGCTCCCGTTACTAGTCCCAGCTTCTGCCAACCTAGCAGTTTCAAAAGCATGTAAAAATGCAAGTAGAAAAAATAGGGACCACCTTTGGTGGGAAGGTAACAGTGTTCCGTGAGCCTTTGGCATTGAGTCATGCCGGCCACATGACCACAGAGACGTCTTCGGATGGTGCTGGCTCTTCGGCTTTGAAACGGAGATGAGCACCGCCCCCTAGAATCGGCAACGACTAGCACGTATGTGCGAGGGGAACCTTTACCTTTACCTTTAATCAATCTTTTGCTGTTTGTTCCATTTTTTAAAAAAAATCCTTAAACTTTTATTTAAAACGTATTTCGCTAAAGAACTCACCCAGTATTTTCAGACTAGTTGATCCAAAGGTTTCTGATACTTGAAAAACAGCTAACAAGCCATTTCCAAAGGTGAGTAGAAAAGAAATTATGTGACCCTTGTATCTATAAGATGCCAACTGTGGTTCGAGCAACATGGCTACTCCCGTGTCACCCATAACTCTAAAACTGCTGAGAAAAAAAAATATTGCAGACTCCTCATGAAGAGCAACTGTCGGGAGCACTTATGGGCAATCTCGAATCTTCACCTTATCCAGGGAGGCATTATGAAGATCCGGTTCTTTGCTGTGCAGCTGTCAGGAATGCCTCCTTTCAATACTCAAGAAAGAAAAACCCCAACTCCATTGTTTGTAGAGAAAGGTACTTCTACTGAGTATGAACTGAAAGCAAACAAAATGAAAGCAAGCTCTGAGGTATTTGGCGCGGAATACACATATAAGAAATATGCCCCAGCCCTCCTTCCTGTAGTCCAGTCAGTCTTGTCCAATCCACATCCCCCCTAGGTGGCACATGGGTGCATCTTCAGATGGTTTCATACCTCTGGCATGCTCGGGCCGTTAACCTTGACTGTTATCAGCCCGCCTTCCAACTCACAAACACATTTGAAGAAAACTCTCAAATTCTCCTCCAGCACTCCTCCCCCCACCCCTTACCACAACAGCTGTAACAAGCAAAGCAGTAAATGCATAAATCAGGAGACAGACTACTCAGAGCAATAAAACAATAAACTTGTAGCGAGTGGAGACTGACAGCAGCAGTCAGTCCATTTTTAGCAGAGCCATCTTCAATTCAACACTTCTTGCCTGGAGATCTTAATTATTTCTTTTTCTCTGTGTTGTAAAAAACAAGTGTGGTGGTTAAATGTATTTGCGTACATTAAAATAATAGGCATATTCTCAAATCTTCTCAATTCCATTCGTGAGACTGGGAGGAGAAAATATTACATTGATTTATAAACTTATCATAGTCTGCATGTTGTCATTACCCATCTCAAACTCAAAGGAGATCCCCTCCATCTTGTGTCCTGCCCAGAGCATTTCTTTTGCATTTTTTATTTCATTTTTTTTGGTTTCATTGATGACCAAAGGAACTCTGTTACTTAAGATGAATAAGAATTTTTTTTAAAAAAAAGGGGGGGGGAGAAAATGAGATATTTTGAAGTTGAAGATAGGCTAGATCAGGAGTATCA
The DNA here is from genome assembly GCF_028640845.1 of Ahaetulla prasina. Lineage (NCBI taxonomy): Eukaryota > Metazoa > Chordata > Lepidosauria > Squamata > Colubridae > Ahaetulla > Ahaetulla prasina. The sequence goes on along the minus strand of NC_080544.1, from coordinate 173,348 downwards.
AAATGGCGGCCTGAGGGACGGATTTGTCATTTGCAGGCCACGCCCCCCCAAGGCAAAAAAAATTACAATACATCACATGACATCAACGTGAGGCAGCGAGTTTGACACCCATGGGCTAGATGGAGGGCATAAACGTGAATATGTTTAAGGGCAAAACAAGGCTTTTTGTGGTAGAATGAAAGAAGTTGGCATCAGGATCTATTTTGTGAGGGCATTCTATGACTTTGAAGAATTAACTCGGGTCCCTTGAAGTCACTGCAAGTCTTAAAGAATCCAATTTGTCCCTAATACCCAGAGGTGGGCTGCTGCTGGTTCAGACCGGTTCGCACGAACCAGCAGTTCTGACCACCAGCTGGGCCCGACCACCCACCCTGGTGCTATCCCGTCCTATATATCTCACTCTCTGGCTTGCTTGCCCTGCCCACGCAGCCCAGCTGATTTCTGCATCTCGCCCACTCTACTCACCGCAGCTGCCCAAGAAGGTGTGTTGAAAGCTGTATGCATGAAATCGCTGTGTGTCTGAAGCTGCACGCAAACACGGAAGGTGCGAGCGAAGTGTGCATATGCGCACAAACTCGCATTTTTGGTTCTGCACTAGGCAAACCAGTTGTTAAGTTAGGTGAAGCCCACCTCTTCTAATACCTCTCCAAACCATTCCAAAATCCAGAACCCAAACACATTGAATGTTCTGATCCCACTTATTCTAGAACCCTAAAGAGATACTGGCAGACCAACATACAGTTTAAAGAACTGTATGTTATTTGAGGATAAGAAGGAACTGTGGAGGGGAAAAAACTAGATAGTTAAGAGTGATGAGCAAGTTGAGTGATTTTGCCAGTTCAGGTCTGAATACAGAAGATAGGAGCAAATTGAAAGCTCTGTTCAGCAAGATGGATGGTTATCTTGTCAACTGATAAACAGATCAAGGAAGAAAAGCTTGGGGACTCCAAGGAGCCGGGTGTAGTAGTCTTAGACATATTGAGTTTAAGACTATGATGAACCGTCTAAGTAGATATATCAGAGAAGCCCTTGGAGTTTTAGATTTGGGGAATACCTTGATCAAACGCCTGCAAAGAATATAAATCTTTCCATTACCCATCGTTCAGTTACAACTGTCCAGTTACCTTTTGAAAACCACGTTTGGGACACCTTGATCAATGTTCAAATGAAACAATGGATGGAAACCAGTGGTGGAATTCAATTTTTTTTTACTACAGGTTCTGTGGGCGTGGCTTGGTGGGCATGGTGTTGCTTGGTGGGCGTGGCTTGGTGGATGTGGCAGGGGAAGGATACTGCAAAATCCCCATTCCCTCCACACTCCAGGGGAAGGATAATGCAAAATCCTCATTCCCTCCCCACTTCTGGGTGAAGGATATAGTAACATCTCCATTCCCTCCCCACTCTATTGCTCAGGCAATAGAGAAGCCTGTTATTAGAACACAGAGCCTGCAATTACTGCAGGTTCGAGCCCGGCCCAAGGTTGACTCAGCCTTCCACCCTTTTATAAGATAGGTAAAATGAGGACCCAGATTGTTGGGGGGGGCAATAAGTTGACTTTGTAAAAAAAAAATATACAAATAGAATGAGACTATTGCCTTATACACTGTAAGCCGCCCTGAGTCTTCGGAGAAGGGCGGGGTATAAATGTAAACAAAAAAACACACAAAAAACTCTGGGGCAAGACAGAGATGGTATTTGCCGGTTCTCTCAACTACTCAAAATTTCCACTACTGGTTTTCCAGAACCTGCTGAATAGCACTCCTGATGGAAACTAACCATTACCAAGGACAGAAGCAACCTAGAACTAAGGAGAAACTTCCTGACGGTGAGAGCAATTAACTAATGGAATAGCTTGCCTTCAAAAGTTGTGGATGCTCCATCACTGGAAGTTTTGAAGAAGAGATTGGACAACCATTTGTCTGAAATGTACAGAGTTTCCTGCTTAAGCAGCGGGTTGGACTAGAAGACCTCCAAGGTCCCTTCCAACTCTATTCGTCTCTGTTCTATATTCTCTGTTCATATTCGATGTTCTATGTTATTTTCTTTTCTTGCAAGAGTTTCTAAGAGTTAAATCCTTTTGGAGGAGCACAGGTGTATTTTTTCCCCCCAGAGTTTATCCAGAGGAAGGAAAGATATGCACATTAAAGTATTGTTGCTAATGAACTTTTAATAATCTTTTTAAAATAATGGTCTGCTCAACAAAACAACAAAAGAGATAGGCTGTTGCAAAACAAGCCAACATGGCATTCAGCAGAAGTAAATATGCTTGGGATGAACATTTAGGCACAAATGTATAGACAGTATTGATCGTGCCTGATGACCTTTGGTGAATCATTGATTACGGTCTCCTTCTGGACCAGCTCAAGTAATTGAGAGTGGGGGCACTGAATTACTATTCTCCTTCTCTTTCTCTGGGTGATTCCAGTCATGTTGACATGAAAAAGAGGTTGAACTTGCAGCCCTTCACCTGCAGAGTATCTCAGAGTCTGCCACCATCATCCCTCATGCCTAACAGCCTAATAACAGCTGATGCCATCACATCACACCATGATTTCTAGAGAGTGTAAGGAGACAGACTGAGATGCTCTATTTGTAGGGTTTCAGTTAGTCCCTGCTGGAGATTGGATGCTGGACTAGATTTTCTGATCTATTAGTACAATATTAAAGATAGACAGACAGACAGACAGACAGACGGACGGACGGACAGACGGACGGACGGATGGATGGATGATATAGAGAGATTTAGATACAGAGATATAGATATAGAGAGATACAGATACGGATAGATAAATGGATGGATGATGGATGGATGGATGGATGATATAGAGAGATTTAGATACAGAGATATAGATATAGAGAGATATAGAGAGATGGATAGATAGATGGATGGATGGATAGATAGATAGATAGATAGATAGATAGATAGATAGATAGATAGATAGATAGATGGATGATATAGAGAGATTTAGATACAGATATAAATATAGAGAGATACGGATACGGATAGATAAATGGATGGATGGATGGATGGATGATATAGAAAGATTTAGATACAGAGATATAGATATAGTGAGATATAGACAGATGGATAGATGGATGGATGGATAGATAGATAGATAGATAGATGGATGGATGGATGGATGGATGGATGGATGGATGGATGGATGGATGATATAGAGATGGATATAGATAGATGGATAGATGGATGGATGGATAGATAGATAGATAGATAGATAGATGGATGGATGGATGGATGGATGGATGGATGATATAGAGAGATTTAGATACAGAGATATAGATATAGAGAGATATAGAGAGATGGATAGATAGATGGATGGATGGATGGATAGATAGATAGATAGATAGATAGATAGATAGATAGATAGATGGATGGATGGATGGATGATATAGAGAGATTTAGATACAGAGATATAGAGCGATACAGATATGGGTGGGTGGGTAGGTAGGTAGGATCGGTAGGAAGATGATGATATGGATAGACAGACAGACAGACAGACAGACAGACAGACAGACAGACAGTTATAGATGTATTTACATACACACGTACATACATGTGCGTATACACAATACACTTGTAGACATATGCCTGCATGAGCAAGAAGCATTCTTCTAGTCAAGAAAGCAAAGAGGAACTTGAAAATATTTAGGGGTTTTAGGGTTTTAAAGATTGAAAATGTTTTATGGTAAAATCATTCCCTGTACAGATTGAAACCAAAGCAGGATTTGTAAAGTCAAACAATAAAAATGTTCTGTCCTCCTTCGCCTCCGTCCGAGCGATGGCTTAATTAGCCGGCACTATCAGCTCTAGCAGCAAAATATCGAGCGTCTGCCAAGTGTCTCTGTTATCTCCCTCGACGCCGATGAGTCACCCAGGAACAAACTTCAGCTCTTAGTTAATCAGTTGATTTGCCTGCTACGAAGAGGCACAGCAGTTCTTGCTGCCTTTATATCCTGTGGGGTGTAGCTCCATGACTCAGCACTTCCTAGGTCTGCCCCACCCCTGCTTCTGTTTTTCCCTCCTCTCCTGCCTATGAAACCTAGGGTCCAACCAAGCCTGATTGCCATCAGCTGGGTCTGAAGGCGTGGCCTGAGGGGGAAAAGAGTCAGGGGACGGAGGCCTCGTTATCTCTTCCACCTGGCCTGCCTCTGGCTCCTGGAGCTGAGCCAGGGAAGCCGGTGCTCCCGAGGTAAGTCCTGACGGCCCTTCCCCCTCACTTTCCAAGTCACTTTTTGGCAGGGGGCCCGGCTCCAAGTCACTTTCTGGCAGGAGGCTTGGCTCAGGGGGCGCAGACACAACAAAAGGGTTGTGTTTATGTTGTAGATATCATTGTTCAATTGAATGTACAGTGGTTCCCGTTGCTTTCTATGGGCATAGAAACTACAAAACCAGTGTCTCCCCTAGGATGGTTTCCAATCTGATCCAGAAACGCCTGAGCTGTCAGGCATGAAAGACCAGGTCCACACACGAAGCTGGTTTATTGCTAAAAGCCTATACACAGGAATCTTCTCCACTAATGGTCACACCTGGTAAAGATAGAAAAGGACCAAGGAAGGTTGGTGTCAGGGTTCCAAGGAACACCCCCAACAAAATAAAACTCTGAGGCTTGAGATTCCTCAAAGTTCCAATTTATTAGAGATGTCATGTTGGCATAGCTGGGAAAACCCGAAACCGAAAGCTTCCAGGTTTTCCACACCCAGTTGACAGTTCACAGCCCTGCTTCACACCCATTGTCCAATCAACTCTTCACACTCAATTGGATACAGTCTTCAGGCAGTCTCCATCAGATGCAGGCAAAAGTCCTTGAATACGGAATGTTGTTATGACTAACTTTCTACTGCTCCAACAACAACCCCCTCCCAACTTCCCCAGCTAAAATATGTGGCAGTTAAGAAGCAAAAAGAAAATTGCCTTCCAAAACTGACAGTTGGATTTGTGACTACATAGGAATTCAAGGCTGATTCCTACTTTCACTCTGCCCCCAGATTCTGCCTTTCCTTCTCCTACCAACTTGTCTTTGGACAGCTTGCCTTATAATCACTATTTCCAGCTCTTCCTTTTATTTCACAGCGATAGGTCAACTCAAGGGGGCTCATGAAAGGGAGTATCATCCTCTGCTCTGAATTCCTTGTTTTTATTACTTTGAAATCTCTCTCATTCATTGGGGCATGTGCTTTTTTTTAAGTGTCAAACAGAAAGGGCCTTTCTAGACTGCAGCAAATCAATAATCCCGAGAACATTAAAAGAAAATGTAATACCCAGTTCTGAACCTTAAGATAAATATATACATTTTTCCAGCTCCTTATATCCTTCACTGCTGATATACATCTTGAAAGTTTGGACTTCTGAGAATGAGCACTCTGGCTTTTATCCGTGTCACTTAAATGAGCTATCAGGAACAGTTAAAACCAAGCTAATATACACAAGGGGGGGGGGGGGAAGGAGAACAGCTGGTATCTCTCTCGGATTTTTTTTTTAAAAAAAGAACAACGTTTGGACTTTCTAGTTATGGTTATCCATTCTGCCATTACATGGCTGGGATAATGGTGCGGATGAAAAAGTCAGACCAATTGTAGAGGATGCTGTCATCGGGGTGATCCTGGAGACCATCTGTATGTCTACCCCGCGAGTATCAGGAGGAGTCAGAGGGACTCCGATGATTTTGAGCAATGATGGTTAGTGAAGAGGGGTGAGAAAAAGCTGGTGTTTAACCCTGATGGTCAGCTCAGTGAGCAAGACTGGCTCCCACGGTTCAATTTTTGGTCTCCCATTTGTAGACTTCTGCTTAGCCATTTTAGGAAAAAGAATAAGTCTAGATAGTCTTTTTTTTAATTTTTTACTGAAGTTTATTATAAAATGCAAAGAAAACAAAGATAACTAGGGAATAAATAGGGAAGGGAACACAGAACTAGAATACTAGAGTTGGGAGGGATCTTAGAGGTCTAGTCCAACCCCCTGCTCAAGCAGGAGACCCTATACCAGGGGTCTGTAAACTTGGCTCTTTTAAAACTTGTGGACTTCAACTCCCAGAGTTCCTCAGGCAGCTTCGCTGGCTGAGGAACTCTGGGAGTTGAACTCCACAAGTCTTGAAAGAGCCAAGTTTGCAGACCCCTGCCCTAGACCATTCCAGACAAGTGGCTGTCCAGTCTCTTCTTAAAAGCCTCCAGTGATGGAGAACCCACAACTTCTGAAGGCAAGACCTTCCACTGGTTAATTGTCCCCAATATTAATTTCCTTCCATTTTTTCTTGTCTTGCCTTCTGGTGCTTTGGAGAATAGTTTGATTCCCTCTTCTTTGTGGCAGCCCTTCAAATATTGGAATACTGCTGTCATGTCACCCCTAGTCCTTCTTTTCACTGTTCTGGCCATTCCCAGTTCCAGCAACCGTTCATCATATGTTTTAGCCTCCATCTCCCTAATCATCTTTGTTGCTCTTTTCTTCCCTCTTTTCAGAGTTTCAACATGTTTTCATATCGTGGTGACCAAAACTGGATGTAATATTCCCAGTATGGTCTTACCAAGGCTTTATGATCTTGATCCCATCCCTCTATTAATGCAGCCTAGGATTGCATTGGTGTTTTTGGTGGCTGAAGTACACTGCAGCACATTGGCAAAAAAAAAAAAAAAGTCAGGGGAAGGGAACTCGAGGTAAAAGGGAAAGGAAAACAAGCAGTGATTTCCAACTTTTTTCAGTGCAGTAGAATACAAAATAAAGTTACAACCTCAATTTTTTATTTTACACCTTTAGTGAGTATTAACCATTTCTATAACATCAGACTAATCTAATCATCAAAAGCCAAAATCAAAGTTTCATATATATATATATATATATTATTTATTTTATTTATTTATTTTGTCACAACAGTATATATAAGCATAAGCATGAAATAACTATACGACATATAAGTATATATAATTATAAATAATTATACGAGTTGGATATGATCAAGGGGAACATTAGGACAGGAATGGTAGGCACGCTGGTGCTCTTATGCACACCCCTTACAGACCTCTTAGGAATGGGATGAGGTCAATAGTAGATAGTCTTTGGTTAAAGCTTTATAAATATATTAATATATATGAAGTTAATTTTTCCGTCTCTGCCAGCTCCCTTAGTTTGTCCATCCATTCTTGCATTGTGGGAATTCCATCGTGTCTTTGCCAATCTTTCCACATTTAGAATTCTCACAGGAGTCAACATATATAACAACAAAACTCATTTTTTGTCAATGTCTTTGTCAAAGATAAGCCTAGATCACGGGTATCAAACTCGTCACGACACACTGTCATCATGTGACGTATCACGACTTTTTCCCCCTTAGCTAAACAGGGGGTGGCCGTGGCCAGTGCGTGATGCATGCCACAAGTTTGACGCTCAGTCTTGATACTCTGATCCAGCTGGACCATTTTTTTACCAAGTGATGTTTTATGTTTACGAACATCAAAATATTGATCATGGTCACAGGAGTGGAATGGGACAACTCACCGCAGGATATAATTTAACAATTCATTTTAATCCACTTAAAATAAAATTTAAAATCTTTCAATTTTTGTCATTTACATTTCATTCTCTTCTCTGAAGACTCTTTTATTCCGTCGAGCTGGGCTAGCCTGATTAAGTAATTTTAAATGGGGTTTTAGTTTTTATAGTACTTAGTTTTAAATTTGGCCGCTATTTATATAAATTTTTAGTTTTGTTTTTATTGTATATTTATTGTATTTTAAATTGGCTGTTAACCGCCCTGAGTCCTTTTTAATAAATAAAATAAATAAATAAATTCTGACCCTCATTTTGCATTCTTTCTTTAATTATTTTATTCTACCCTTTCTTTGATATTAGTGTAACTCTTGCTGGCAGTGAGTTGTTCCATAGTGAGTTGGATGCAGCCAATTGTGATAGACCCCTTAGGAGTGACTTACTTAAAATAGGATGGGAATGTAACAGCTTTTCTATGTAACAGGTTAACTTGGGGTGTCGGAGGGGTGACAGAATCATGGCCACAAACAATTAAAGATCAACTGTTTTTCTAAATGGAGCATCTTAATTTACAGGCAAAAGATGAATATTATTTATTTACTTTGGAGGGGTGGAGTCTAGGTTTCTGGTACATACGTATATTTATCTACATGCAAATATACATTGTTCTGACCCAGCCTTAGCAGAAGCAAGAAACAGACTCCTTGTCACAAAAAACCCCTATTTATTAATCTCTTGTGAATTAATGGCATTCACCCACCGAAAAATCCAAGCAAGAGTCTTGAAAGGAGATAAATGCAGCAACAGACCTTATTAGTTCCTTGTGAAAATTACAAGGCTGTGAGCTCCCAGCCAAAAGGCTGCAAATTAAGCAGTCTTTGATGCACGAAACACAATGAGCAAAATCTTCAAAAATACGAACTGTTGTCTCCTACGACAACCACTCCCCTTTCCTTTTATTTGTTCCCCACCCAGGGAGGGGCCATTCAGCATCCATGTGTGCTTTGCTTCCTGAGCCGACTCCTTGTCCTCCGTTGTTCACCTCTCCTAACTGCTCTGCGCATACGTGTATCTGGAACAGGCCTCGGCTCTTCTTCCTCCTCACTCATCTCAGCCTCCAAATCAGGGTAAAATGCTCCTGGTTTGGACCGGATTGCGCGATCCGGTAGCGATGGGGGCAGGTAGTTCAAAGAACCGGTAGCAAAAATCCCTGGCTCCCCCCCCACTGCCCACGCCTCACTGTTCTTCTTCTCTGTCCCTGAAGCGCTCGGTGGTGATATAGCTGCAAACGGCCTTAAATGACTGCCACGGCACTTCAAAGGGCCGCACTACAGCTGATCAGCGCTGTAGTATTTTTAAAGAAGGTAGACCGGGGCCTGTCAGTAAAAGGCAATTGGTAGACCAGGGTCTGTTTTTAAAGAAGGTAGACCGGGGCCTATTAGTAAAAGGCAATTGGTAGACCGGGCCTCTATTTTTAAAGAAAGTAGACCGGTGCCTCCCAAGTTTTGTATACTTTATTATTTTTATTATTTATTATTATTGACCATGCCTATTTAGTCACCTGACCACCAAGCCACACCCACCAATTAAGCCACGCCCACAGAACCGGTAGGAAAATTTTTTAGATTTCACCCCTGCTCCAAAGGCAGCTTTCCCTCTCTGGGGAATGTCGGACGGCCCTGGCCCTATCACTGCATCCAATGCAGAGCATCCATTAGAGCCTTCCCCAGACTCCAGAACTGGCCCAAGTTCCTCCCCAACCTCCTCATCGTTCAAGGCTGCCACCAGCTCCGCTGCGGCTGGCGGGCCACAACACACATTTCTTTCAAGATGGCAAAGTTTCTAGGATTAATTTTAGTTGGATTTAACAAATCTGGATTGACAGAAAGGGAGGCAGAACATAGCATGAGACTTTTGTCTACAGTTTTTATTTTTTCTTCTGTTTACTGTTTGAGGGGAGGTTCACCTTCCCTCTAGGTAAATGAATGTTTGCTTATGCGTTGTCATGAAGACAACACAACCCAGTTATATGACTGCTTCAGCGGTGCAGAAATGTAATTTTTCATCAGAGTTTGACAAAGTTGGCAATCTGTATTGCTTCTTCCTTTTGAAGATACTCCTGTAGGGCCTTTGAAGCATTAAATTACTGCTGCTTTTGTATTGCTAACGTACAATCTGAAAATTAATGGGTACAAGCCAGCCACACAAAATATTAGTGAAATGTCAGTTTCAACCTGGAAATTTAATCAAGGGACTTATTTTCACTGGGTTTTTTTTAGTACGATGAAGGAAGGAAGTAAATACTGTGTTTTAAAAATAAAATAAATTAAGAGACCGTTTCTCCCTCCCCTGCAGCATAGTGTAGATAAATGTGCTGCGTAGATCACATAACTGCTACAAACAGCATGCTGTGTAGGCCAAATGCCTTCTAATGCACTAAAATTAAGAAATAGTGTGCTTTGAAAATGATTTATGAGCGTGGTTAAACTGCCAGATTTACAAAGAAATAGTTCAGAACATGGGAAGCCTCCTGAGTCAGGTCAAAAATGAATTTGACCATGATTTAAACTGCTACTTTTCTTACATGACATTTAATATGTGTACATTGGAGGGCCATATGTCTTTAATAAAATAGCATTAAGTTTTAAATATGATATGGATGCAGTCAGTTTCTAAATTCATAGCCTTTTCCACAATTCCAAAATGTTAACCAATAAAGGGAGCCCTACATGCAATAAAACATAAACTTTACAAAATAGATTTTTATTAAAACAGCCAGACAGTTGGCAGTTGGGTTCTAATGTAATAAATTGTCCAAGATAGGGTGGGTTTATCAGTCATTGTTTACACTGAAAGCAATTTGGACCAGACTACTAATTAAAACTGAAGACCAAAGTGTTCTTACTGAATCCAATCCCTGAGTACTTGTTTGGCAAACTATAATTTCACGTAGCTATCTAATGCTAATGGAGACGTTTAGCAATAAATTGTTCCTCTAATATGCCTAGATATGACATAGCTTCTAATTCTGAGAAGGAAGGCACACTAGAAAGAAGCAACGGGGCACTGTGGAGAGATTGCATTATTAGCTGGTTGTTGCAAACTAATAATGCAAAACTCCCCACATCCAAAGAACATCTGCATATGGAAATTGTAACAGCCCAGTTAGTTCAGCTGCCAAGGTGATCTGTCCTTGCATGATTCAAACTGTGTTCTGGGGAACATGATTAGTAATGATCTATCATTACTTAATTAATTAATTAATTACTTAATGGCTGTATAAAAGGAGGCGTAGAATGAAATTCATGTGAAGGATTAGTACCGCTTTATAAATCCTTAGTAAGGCCACACCTGGAATGTAGCACACCTTGAGTATGTCTACCTGATCATTTATCTGTTGTGGTCCACCAGCAGCCTGTGGAGCTGGCAGCGAAGTTGGACAGTGAGGAGGCTGGGGAGGACAATGGGCCAGTCCTGGGCTCTGGGGAAGGCCCGGATGAGAAAATGTGAGCGCGCATGTGCATGTGCTTGCTTCGTTCGCACACACCCCATCCACGCATGTGCATAGCCTTCTGTGCATGCGCTTTGCTCGCTCGTGCACCTACCACACATGCGCCCGGCCTCAAAAACGTGCCTAAATAGGACAGCATAGAGGTGGGGGTGGGTGAGCGGGTGGGCAGGCTCACTCGCAATTTCCACTACCGGTTCGGGCAAACCGGTTTGAACCAGCTGAATACCACCTCTGCTTATGACCTACTGCAACTGTTAGTGAAAACCAATGTTTTAAAAAGCATTGGAGGCAAACAAATCACTTGGTTTATAAGCGAAATCTGCCACTACGAGCAGCTGGGATGGCCACAGAAAGCCATTCCTTCAAGTCAGGAAACCAGAACTTCACCGCTGGGTTTTGAATATGCCTAGATAAATCATTTTTGGACGGCTTTCTGTCCAAGCGATACTTCAAGGCTAACTCTTTGTGGTTCCAGACGCTTAAATAAAAATCTTAACTGGTGCTATTGCTCGGTGTTACTTCAAAAGCAAAGCTTTGTTTTCCAGAATTATGGGTCGCCCAGGCCATCCCAAAAATTATTAACAGCATGTAATCCTGCTCAGTGTGAAAGTGAGTTTAGTCTGTTAGCCAAATCTTTACATAATACCAGTCACTCCACCTAAGAAAGCACAAATATGTCATTGTTCTCAACAGGCAATTTAATGCAACCATAGAGAGCAGAATAAGAGCAAAGAAGATTACAAGCTAGTTGATCGTGTTTTTATTTCTCTCTTAAATTTCGCTCTGCCTTTCTCTACGGTTGTACTTGTTTAAAGATTGCATACAGCTGTGCTGTCTACATGATTTGGAAAGCAAATCAGCCTGAGTTTGAAGTTTCAATGGGTGCACTTTTTTTTATAAAGGATTTTATACATTTATTGGAAATACACATTTTCTCTGAGCAAAGCTGAACCTATAATTTTTGTTGCTTGCGGCTTTTTTTTGTTTTTGTTGTTTCTTTGATAGATTTAAAATTTTGCTCACTTATACTTGCTACCCTGGTGTGCCATTCTGTTCACAAAAGGTCTATTAAAGTTAATTATTCTCTGGGCCCTTTTTTTTTTCCCCTCTCAAAGGAGATTATTGGAGTTAACAAAAAAGATGTATTTATTGGTTAGGAGAAGCTGGGGGGGGGGAACCGTACAACATTGTGTGCAAATAATATATGGCTGCCTTCTGTAAATGAAACTTCCTGAGAAGTTGACGGATTAAAATTCAGGTGTGTTGAGTGCTAAACCGAATAAACGTTTGATTTGAACAATTCTGAAGTGAGCTTTTTACCACTCAGGTTCTGAACGTTACAGATCCTCGGATTAATTCCCTTTTTCCTTTGCTAGGAATTTCTGCCAGGTTGAATTCACTCGGTCTCATTTAGCTTTGTGGAGAGAGGTCATAACGTGAGCCTCATTGAAACGGAAAGCATTTTTGAGGAGCCTTTTCCAGTCAGCGGTTAATACAGACAGTCCTACATTTAATAACGGTTCATTTAGTGACCATTCCAAGTTGCAACAGCCCTGGAAAAAAGTGACGCGTGGCCATTTTTCATGCTTAGAACGGCATCCCCATGGTCACATGATCAAAACTCAGATGCTTGGCAACTGACTCACATTTATGAGAGTTGCAGCATCCCGTGGTCATGTGATCACATGTTGCGACCTTCTGATAAGCAAAGTCAATGGGAAAGCGTGGTGGCCTGTTGGCCGCCAGCCCCTCCAGCAGCCAAATCAGAGGAGGAGGAGGAGGAGGCCTGAGAATCAGGATCAGCATCAAGGCAACCTGAGAGCTCTGAGGGGAAACAGGGAATGGAGCTGGCAGAGAGAGAGAGACAGAGGGGGAGCCTCGACTGTCCGTCAGCCCTCAGATGGAGAGTCAACAGCCCCCAGGTCTGGAGGTGGCTGATGGGGAAGAGGAAAAACAGCTGGGTCTAGTGCCTGATGCGTGGATTGCAGAAGGCAGAGGAGAGGAGAGCAGTGGAAATCTGTGGGCTGGTCCTTGGGAAGGAAGACCCACTGCTGCCAGCGAAGCCCCACCCTAGCTCTGGGGATAAAAGGCAGGGTGTGGAGATGAATAGGTGTGGCAGACAACTATTCATCTCCCTGCCGGACAAACTTGTTAGCCTGCTGTGTGAGAGAGAGAGACTTTTTGCTGGGGTTGCTGACACTACTAATAAAGGGAGCATTTGTTTAACTACAGAGGTTTTTGTCATGTTTGGGAGCCGGGTCAAAACAGGAAGCCCGATTCACTTAACAACCATGTCACTAACTTGACAACTGCACTGATTCACTTAATAATGGTGGCAAGAAAAGCTGTAACATGGGGCAAAACTCTCTTAGTGCCGCACTTAGAAACACACATTTCGGGCTCAATTGCAGTCGTAAACCAAGGACTTCCTGCAGCGTGCTGTTGAAGACGTATGTCGGCTTATTGGTAAACTAGTAATGGCCAATCTTATTCTTAAAACAGAGTGAAAGTTGTCCGCAGATTTGTCCCCAAACTTGGGGTTATGCCCAAGATTAAAATGTTTTTTTTTTAATATCATTAAGAGAGCAGTTCTTGGTCTCGCCTACTTAATTGGGTACAGATCTGATCTTTATAGGATCACAAAAATGTCTCTAATGCGGTCTGAACTTACTGGAAAAAAATAATAATTTGGTGATAGTTACAGCGAGCTGATCACACAGAATTCTACAATCTTTCCCTGCTTTGGCATCCTTTTCTTAATAATTCTATTCCACTATTTCTTTGATATTAGTGTAACTCTTGTCCTGCAGCAAGTTGTCCCACGGTGAGTTGGCTGTGGTGAGTTGACCGCAGAAAGTTGCCTGTGGCAAGTTGGCCACGGCGAGCTGTCATAGACCGATAGTTCAGAGGTGGGTTTCAGCAGGTTTAGACCAATTCTGGACGGTAGGCGGGTGGGTGAGCCCACTTGCGATTTCTGCTACAGGTTCGGGCGAATCGGTCCGAACCAGCTGAATACCACCTCTGATTAGTTCCCATCCATTCCTTCTTGTCCTGCCTCTGGAACTTTGGAAAATAAGTTGACCCCATCTTCTTTGTGGCAGCCAGAGATAGGTTTCAGCAGGTTCTGATCAGTTCTGGAGAACCGGTAGCGGAAATTTTAAGTAGTTCAGAGGACTGGTAAGTACCACCTCTGACTGGCCCTGCCCCCATCTATTCTCTGCCTCCTGAGTCCCAGCTGATCAGGAGGAAATGGGGATTTTGCTGTAACCTTTCCCTGGAGTGGGGAGGAAATGGAGATTTTACAGTATCCTTCCCCTGCCATGCCCACCAAGCCACGCCACGCCCACCAGGCCACACCCACAGAACCGGTAGTAAAAAAATTTGAAACCGACCACTGTGATAGTGGTTAGAGGTGACCAAATTCAACATGTGGCCCAAGAATAAATCAACATGGCTTAGCCATGACCAATGCTTTTGCAGTCACATTCGACATAATTTATAGACCAAGGCTGGCCAGTTGGACAAACACTGCATACTTCTTTCTAATTTTCCTAGTATTTTTTTAAAAAAAATATATGATCGCCTGTTCTATCATGAAACAATTCTTTTGATCGCAGTCTCAGGAAAACACATTCATTCCATCCCCCCAATCCCCCGTAACTCCTCTTGGGCTTTCATTTAAGTGAATTCAAAGTATGAAAATGGGCATTGTTAGACACTTCTTTTTTTTTAAAAAAAAGCCAACAATTAGTTGAGTCAGTTATTCTTTAACCTGTCAGGAATGTCAAACCTGTTGTAACTTTAATTTCAGTGATGAGAGAGGCAAACAGAAAGGTTAATTTTATGTTTCAGAACCACAGTAATTCTGCTTCGGGCTATGCACAAGGTCCTAATAGAACATGCAATGTAAAATGCTCCCTCTTGTAGAGTTGAGTTGAAGTTGCCATGTTCTCTGGAAGGTGAACAGCTGTAGTTTGTTATCATTCTTGGGACATGTGCTTGCTACACCTATGTGAGGCTTTACTTTGAGAGCCTTTGAGTTATCTGGAAGATATGACTTCTTCAACTTTTGAAGCAGGAGTCTTAGTCTAAACCAGTGTACTTAGTGCATTTGTCCTCTTAACAGAATAACAGAGTTGGAAAGGACATTGTACGTCATCTAGTTCAACCCTCCACCCAAGCAGGAGACACTACACCATTTCTGACAGATGGCAATCCAGTCTCTTCTTGAAAGCTTCCAGGGATGAAGCTCCCACAATGTCTGAAGGCAAGCTGCTCCATAGGTTGATTGTTCTCACTGTCAGAAAATTTCTTTTTATTTTCAGGCTGAATCTCTCTGTCAGGGTTCCAAGTAACACCCCCAACGAAAGAAGACTCCGAGGCTGGAAGTTCCTCAAAGTTCCATTTTATTAGAGATGTCCTATTGGCACATCTGGGAAAACCCGAATCTGAAAGCTTCCAGGTTTTCCCCACCCAAAGGAAAGTCCAAGTCCCTGCCCAGCACCCACATATCCATCACATGGTCCAATCCAAGCACCGTCCCAACTGGAGATGCCTCCCAGTTTCATCCGTCCAGGTGCAGGGCAAGATGGCCTTGACTCTCTGAGAAAGGAATGTTATTAAGTCTAGATATCTCCCCAACTCCATACAACCCCACCTCCCAGTTTCTCACCACACTCAATGTGGCAGCCCTGAAGATCCAGAGTAAAAGATGGCTTCCAGGGCTGATACTCTCCTTGGTCAGCTTCCATCCATTATGCCTTGTCTGGCCTTTGGGACCTTTGGAAAATAGCTTGACCTCCTTCTCTCTATGGCAGCCCCTCAGATATTGGAAGACTGTTTTCATGTCTCCTGGTCCTTCTCTTCACTAGACTAGACATCCCCAGTTCCCACTACTGTCATATGTTTTAGTCCCCAGTTCCCTAATCATCCTGGTTGCACTCTGCACTCTTTCTAGAGTCCTTTGGGGGCTTTGCTGGAGCTCAGTGGCTCATGTGGTTAGGACACTGGGGCGATGATGAGCAAGCCCACGTATGAGACCCAAGCGCTGCTGCATGATAGAGTGAGCTCCTGTCATTTGCTCCAGCTCCTGTCCATCAAGTAGTTCGAAAGCATGCATTTGCAAGTAAATGAGGATAGGTACCACTTCAGTGGGCACATTAATGGGGATATGATGTTGGAAGCCCCCAACCAGGCATACACTTAAGGCAATCGTGATGTCACTGGCTGATCCTCTCAACCTTTACTTAGGTCTAATGTAGACATCTATCCAAAGAGGTTCCATAAAAGCCACTGAACACAATGATTACACAATGTCTACCTGAAGGACACCGGTATTTATGCTTTGCTGTTGGAAGAGGACCTCAATTTTCCTTCAAAATTTCCTAAAGAACATTTCAAAACTTAAAGACATTAAAGTAGAGGTCTTTGCAGGCTTCATACATTCATACATTCCTAAGAGGTCTATAAGGGGCGTGCATAAGAGCACAAGAGTGCCTACCATTCCTGTCCTATTGTTTCCTTTCTTTATATTCAATTAATTTAGTTATTACATACTCATACTTATATATATACTTATATACTGTATAGTTATTTCATGCTTACGCTAATATATACTGTGTGACAAAATAAATAAATAAATAAATAAATAAATAAATAAATAAATAAATAAATAAATAAATAAATACTCATTTCATGTGAAGCAAGGTAGATCTTTTAAAAGCCCACTCTGAAGATGTATGTTGCAGGAAAAAATAATGATACATTACATGTCAGTGTAATGTTGCATTTTAGGAAGGCAAACATTTTGTAAAAATCATTTGCATTTATAGTCTGTGTGTTTGTACACACACACACACACACACACACACACACACTCACATATATATGAATAAGGATGGCACAGTGGCTAAGACACTGAGTTTGTCGATTGAAAGGTTAGGGTGAGTTCCCGTTATTTGTCCCAGCTTCTGCCAACCTAGCAGTTAAAAATGTAGCTAGAAAAATAGGAACCACCTTTGGTGGGAAGGTAACAGGGTTCCATGTGCCTTTGGGGTTTAGTCATGCTGGCCACATGACCACGGAGTTGTCTTCCGACAGCGCTGGCTCTTTGGCTTTGAAACAGAGATGAGCACTGCCCCTAGAGTCGGGAACAACTAGCACATATATGCGAGGGGAACCTTTACCTTTATATATATATAAAATGTATACATATATACA
This sequence comes from Ahaetulla prasina, assembly GCF_028640845.1. Lineage (NCBI taxonomy): Eukaryota > Metazoa > Chordata > Lepidosauria > Squamata > Colubridae > Ahaetulla > Ahaetulla prasina. Next base: position 156,123 of record NC_080544.1, on the reverse strand, counting down.
TTCATACAGTTTGAGGCACAGTGAGGCAAAGTGAGAATTAATACTCATAAATAGCAATAGCCCTTAGACTTATATACCGCTTCACAGTGCTTTACAGCCCTCTCTAAGTGGTTTACAGAGTCAGTATATTGCTCCCATTAGTCTGGGTCTTTGTTTGACCAACCTCAAGAGGATGGAAGGCCAAGTCAACCTAGAGCCGGTCAGGATCGAACTCCCGGCAGTGGGCAGATTTAAATTGCAATACTTCAAATTCAGACTTCAATAAAGCATATTGAACCAGCTGAACATTTACTTAACTTATTGACATAAAGACTCTGCATTATGCAGCAGGTGAAGCTAAGCAAGATCACATCAAATACCTGTATAATTAGCACAGGGGCCCCCCAAGACTGTGTGCTCTCCCCACTTCTCTTCTCTCTGTATACCAATGACTGCATCTCCAATGATCCATCTGTTAAGCTACTGAAGTTCGCAGATGACACAACAGTGATTGGTCTCATTCGAGACAATGACGAATCCACATATAGACAAGAGGTCGAACGACTAGCCTTGTGGTGCAACCAAAACAATCTGGAACTGAACACACTCAAAACCATAGAAATGGTGGTAGACTTTAGGAGAAACCCTTCCATACTTCCACCTCTCACAATACTTGACAACACAGTATCAACAGTAGAAACCTTCAAATTTCTGGGTTCTATCATATCGCAAGATCTCAAATGGACAGCTAACATCAAAAACATCATTAAAAAAGGACAACAAAGAATGTTCTTTCTGCCAACCCAGTAAGCTCAAACTGCCCAAGGAGCTGCTGATCCAATTCTACAGAGGAATTATTGAGTCTGTCATTTGCACCTCTATAACTGTCTGGTTCGGTTCTGCAACCCAACAAGAAAAACACAGACTTCAGAGGATAATTAGAACTGCAGAAAAAATAATTGCTACCAACCTGCCTTCCATTGAGGACCTGTATACTGCACGAATCAAGAAGAGGGCCGTGAAAATATTTGCAGATCCCTCGCATCCTGGACATAAACTGTTTCAACTCCTACCCTCAAAACGACGCTATAGAGCACTGCACACCAGAACAACTAGACACAAGAACAGTTTTTCCCCGAAGGCCATCACTCTGCTAAACAAATAATTCCCTCAACACTGTCAGACTATTTACTGAATCTGCACTACTATTAATCGTTTCATAGTTCCCATCACCAATCTCTTTCCACTTATGACTGTATGACTATAACTTGTTGCTGGCAATCCTTATGATTTATATTGATATATTGACCATCAATTGTGTTGTAAATGTTGTACCTTGATGAACGTATCTTTTCTTTTATGTACACTGAGAGCATATGCACCAAGACAAATTCCTTGTGTGTCCAATCACACTTGGCCAATAAAAAAAAAAAATTCTATTCTATTCTATTCTATAAGGTAGGACAAAGAGGCATAAAAGAAATCTCTTGATGTCTTTCTATTTGAATTAGCCTCAGATTTCTAGAGTAATTGCCCGTCCCATTTCCATCACACTAGCACAATATGCATTATGATATTGAACATTTTCCCCAAATCATCTATTTTATCATCATTAAGAGTTTTATTTAAGAGCCCTGGTGGCGCAGTGGTTAGAATGCAGTATTGAAGGCTAACTCTGCTCAGTGCCAGGAGTTCGATCCTTACAACTCAAGGTTGACTTAGCCTTCTATCCTTCTGAGGTCAGTAAAATGAGGACCTGGATTGTTGGGGGAAACAGGCTGACTCTATAAATCACTTATAAAGGGCTGTAAAGCACTGTGAAGCGGTATCTAATTCTAGGTGCTATTATTGTTGCTATTTCCCTATCTTGAATCTCTAAAACCAATAATGACAAAAGTTCTTTTAAACCACCCTTGCTCTTGAAATCTGCAACACCAAAGATGGGGATAGCAAAGAAAACAAACCTATAAAAAGTATTGTGTTCTATACAATATTAGCTAAGAACTTGCAAAAGAAAATTTCCGAGACAAAATAACCATCCAAGGCTGTGACCTGCAAGCCAACCACTGTCCCCTCAATTTAAACAATAAAATAAATAATTTAAGGTCAACCTGAATACTGAGAATTATATAAGACATGAATTGCGAGAATCCAGACGACCACTAGATGATTGCAAAGTGATACAAGCAGTGGTGGGATTCAGCCAGTTCACACCACTTCGGGAGAACCGGTTGTTAACATTCTGAACAATTTGTTAAACTGATTTTTGGAAGAAATCATTAGGGCAGAGAACCGGTTGTTAAATTACTTGAATCCCACCACTGGATACAAGTATTTTAAATTCTTAATTCTCTGCCTTTGGGTTTTGCTAGCCCAGAGCTGGTAGTCTTACCAACTGTTTGTAGATACATTTCTTTTTTCTTTCTCTCTCTCTCTCTCTTCCTCTCCCTCCCTCCCTCCCTCCCTTCCTCCCTTCCTTTTTTCTTTCTTTCTTTTTTCTTTCTTTTTTCTTTCTCTCTCTTTCCTTCCTTCCTCCTTCCTTCCTTCATTTTTTCTTTCTTTCTTTCTTTCTTTCTTTCTTTCTTTCTTTCTTTCTTTCTTTCTTTCTTTCTCCCTCCCTCCCTCCCTCCCTCCCTTTCTTTCTTTCTCTTTCTTTCTGCCTTCCTGCCTTCTTCTTCCCCTCCCTCCCTTCCCATCTCTCTCCAGCTCACTTAAATTCTGGAACCAAATTGTGGCAACAAACAACAAACAAGGCTTCTCTTCTTCTCTTCTTAGTCTTTATATAATTAAAACCTCTGTTCTAGGGCTCCAGTTTACTCTAAGCAACAGCATTTTATAATCTCAGGCTTTTTTCTGCTGCCTTTCAGTACTTTTCAAACATGTTAGAAATGGTGTGGATGGAATCATACCATTTCACTGGAGTGGGAATATGCTAACTGATCCTTTCCAACTGTGTGATTTTTATGACAGCTGCAATTTACTCCAATAAGTCAGACAGAGCTATTCTTAGGTTAAGAAACCACATGAAGATAACTTCTGGCTATGACTAAAGTTGGCAAGGGAACCTGGAGAAATTAACCATATCATTTGGATAATCACAATGCATTTAGTTTGCCCAAATAAATTATCTATCTATCTATCTATCTATCTATCTATCTATCTATCTATCTATCTATCTATCTATCTATCTATCATCTATCTATCAATTTATCTATCTATCTCATCTATCATCTATCTATCTAATCTATCTATCATCTATCTATCTATCTATCTATCTATCTATCTATCTATCTATCATCTATCTATCTATCTATCTATCTATCTATCTATCTATCTATCTATCTGTTGATTTATCTATCATCTATCTATCTATCTATCTATCTATCTATCATTTATCTATCATCTATCTATCTATCTATCTAGATCTATCTATCTATCTATCTATCTATCTATCTATCTATCTATCTATCTATCTATCTATCTATCTAATCAACTACCGTGTTTCCTCAAAAATAAGACCCTGTCTTATATTTTTTTGAACCCTGAAATAAGTACTTAGCCTTATTGCCATGCGCTCAAAAGCCCGATTGGGCTTATTATCAGGGGATGTCTTATTTTGGGAAAAACAGGGTATCTATCTGTAAAATTATTATAATCATAATTCCTCCCTTATGGGACAAAGCATCTGTATGTATTTATAATAACATATCTAAGAAGTAATCATTCATATATATATATATTTACAAGAAAAGAGCAAATAAGAAATATTGGGTGACATTGAACCTGTTTTGACTTAGCAGTTATTCTGCTAAAAGAATTCCAAAGTCTTGGAGAGTTTTTCCTCTTCGTGTGTTGTATTACTTTTGAACAAAATCTGAAATGTGATATTTTAGATGACATGGGAGGTATACAATTCTTATTATTATCTGCTAAAGCACGGGTCTCCAACCTTGGCCACTTTAAGCCTGGCGGATTTCAAATCCTCATTTCCTCCTGATCAGCAGGGATTTGGGAGGCAGAGAATAGATGGGGTGGGGCCAGTCAAAATTTTTACTACCGGTTCTCTGAACTACTCAAAATTTCTGCTACCGTTCTCCAGAACTGGTCAGAACCTGCTGAAAAACCACCTCTGGCTACCACAAAGAAGAGGGGGTCAACTTATTTTCCAAAATTCCACAGGCCAGGACAAGAAGGAATGGATAGGAACTTAATCAGAGGTAGTATTCAGCTGGTTCAGACCGGTTCGACCAAACCTGTAGCGGAAATCACAAGTGGTCCTGCCCACCTGCCCACCCATCCTGGCTCTATGCTGTCCTATTTAGGAAGGTTTTTAAGGCTGGGTGCATGTGCGGAAGGCAGGTGCGCCCATGAACCGGGCGTGCACACGCACAAAGCAAGCGGGCATGTGCGCAGTGAACCGGTAGTAACATAATGCGAAAACAATGCTGGAACTAATCAAGGATAGAAGCAACCTGGAATTAAGGAGAAACTTCCTAACAGAGAGGACTATTAAAAAGTGGGAAGCCTGCCTTCAGAAGCTGTGGGTGCTCCATCATTGGAGTCTTTTAAGAAAAGACTGGACATTCAAATGATATAGGATCTCCTGCTTGAGCAGAGGGTTGGACTAGAACAAAGTTCTCCAACCTGGGCAACTTTAAGCCTAGAGGACTTCAACTCCCAGAGTTGAAGTCCTCCAAGCTTAAAGTTGCCCAGGTTGGAGAACCCTGGACTAGAAGACCTCCAAGGTCCCTTCCAGGTCTATGCTGATTGATTGATTGATTGATTGATTGATTGATTGAAGCTGTGCTTGACTGCAGTGCCCATGGTCCCTGACCAATGAGAAGAACACTGCTGCACAGTTCTTCCTTTCATTCAGAGAACACACAGATCCAACATCGAGACTGTTAGAGACTGTCAGTATTATTAGTTTGCTCTAAGTAGCTTTTAATGACCTTTTCATGATCCGTTGCTGAAGTTGAGACAACTCCAGTCGTTGTTTGAAGTTGTCCTTCTTTATTTGGGGGATGGGGATGGGCTGGATGTTCTCCTTTACAGCAGATGCCTTCCACCTTTGCAAACAGGCATGAGAGAGAAACAGGAGACCCTGCAGAAGGAGAATGAAATTAACTGTGGCCTTGGAAAGCAATTCTACTGTTTGGTTTCCATAAATCAAATATTTAATGTTGCAGTTAACGTCTATCTTATTAGGGGAGAAAGCATGTGCTGATAGATTGGTGGGAGCTAATGGCCATTCTTGCAGGATCCTTTGAAGAGTTAAATTTTAATTCTGTGTTTCATGGTAATTGAGGAGGCCAGATTCTTCCTCAGGAGGGAAGCAATAAAGCTACTTTCCCCAATTAAATTCCAACTGCCATTGGCTGCTGCATAAGCCGAATGCCATCCAGGCTAAGGGACTATTCTCAGTGGTAATGAGTTGGCAGATAGTTGGCCATCCTGTTGTTTTCTGGACTCTTGATTTAGTAAATCCCTAGTTGAGGGTTTGAGTTGATTTCAATTATCAAATCTCTAGACCCCCTCACAACCCACCCGCCCCCCTGTTTTAATACTTGGCGCTGAAAGTAATTTGGAGCCAAAATGCATTTGTTAGCCTCGTTCCCCAAAAGACATTAGTCGAATATAAACACAGAAGTTTAACAGGATATGTTATTTATGCATGTACAATTCTCTGGAAAGACTGCTTGCCAATTCAAATTTTCTCTTTCTCTAAAAAAAAAATATGAAATATAGGAATGCTCTCTCCCGCTGAAGAATTTCCAGCTTGCGAATAAGGTGGAAATAAAGTCCCGATTCAGGAAATAATTATGTATTTTGCAAGCTGAAAAAAAATGGGCATCAAAACATAAATTACTCTTTCCAGTGTGTTGACAAGACATCTGAATTAATCCACAAAAGTAATTTAAAGCACATGTGTGTATAAAATGCATATGGATATGTGTGTGTGTGTGTGTGTGTGTGTGTGTGTGTGTGTGTGTATACACATATATACACACTTTCTCATGCACACAGAATCCATTTTAAAAATTGATTTTTATTAGAACTCATATAAGTGTTCCAGTTTTTGACAGCAGAAATAATTATTCCATAGGTATGAAATAACCACAGTGTATCACTCAGTTTTTTTACTGTCTGACTGGGATACTACTTCTGGGATAGAAGGCAGGGATTATAAAAGAAGAAGTGAAATCCAATGACAGAAATCAAGTTGCAATATCAAAGAATCGTGGACTTGGAAGGGACCTAAAAGGTCATCAAATCCGACACTCTGCACACTGCAGGATTCACTATATCATCTCTGATGGATGATTATTCTGTTTGAAAACCTCCAGTTTTCAATATATACAAATCTGTGTATACATTTACAGCATCAAGACATATCCAGACAGACAGACAGACAGATAGACAGATCTATCTACTTACCTACCTATCTATCTATCTATCTATCTATCTATCTATCTATCTATCTATCTATCTATCTATCTATCATCTATCTATCTATCTACCTATCTACCTACCTACCTACCTATCTATCTATCTATCACCTACCTACCTACCTATCTACCTATCTACCTATCTACCTACTTACCTATCTATCTATCTATCTATCTATCTATCTATCTATCTATCTATCTATCTATCTATCTATCTATCTATCTATCTATCTATCTATCTACCTACCTACCTATCTACCTACTTACCTATCTACCTGCCTGCCTGCCTGCCACCCACCCATCCACCCACTTACCCACCCACCCACCCACCTGCACCCACCTACCTACCTATCTATCTATCTACCTACCTACCTACCTACCTACCTACCTATCTACCTACTTACCTACCTACCTATCTATCTATCTATCTATCTATCTATCTATCTATCTATCTATCTATCTATCTATCTATCTATTTATCTATCTATCATCCATCCACCTAGCTACCTACCTATCATCCACCTATCTACCTACCTACATCTATCTATCTATATCTACCTACTTACCTACCTACCGAATAGGACGTGGTGGCTCACTGGCTAAGAAGCTGAACTTGTCGATCGAAAGGTCGGCAGTTCAACGGTTCGAATCCCTAGTGCCGCGTAACGGGGTGAGCTCCCGTTACTTGTCCCAGCTTCTGCCAACCTAGCAGTTCGAAAGCACGTAAAAAATGCAAGTAGAGAAATAGGGACCACCTTTGGTGGGAAGGGAAGAGCGTTCCATGCGCCTTTGGTGTTGGGTCATGCGGGCCACATGACCTTCGGACAGCGCTGGCTCTTCGGCTTAGAAACGGAGATGAGCACTGCCCCTTTAGTTGGGAACGACTAGCACATATGTGCAAGGGGAACCTTTACCTTTACCTTTACCTTTACCTTATTTACCTACCATACAAGTACTTGTATTTTCTTTCATCAGACTAGTCCATTTTGCCATTTCAGCCAACTCCGTCAACTTCTGCAACCATTCATCCATGGTGGGAATCGAAGTGCCTTTCCATTTTTGAGCGTACTAATAGTCTTGCTGCTGTATATAGTATAGTATATACTATATAGTATATAGTAACAAAAGTTCCAATTTTTTTCCTCCAAGTCTTAATTGAGGCCAAAATTTCCCAAGCACCAGTTAAGTGACCTTTGCCTCGTTTTACAAGCTTTTTCTTTTTGACACGGTGAAAAGAATTGTTGTTAAGTGAATCATATGGTCATTAAGCAAATCTGGCTTCTCTCATTGACTTGCTTGCCAAAAGCCAGCTAGGAAGGTTACGAATGGTGATCATGTGACCCCAGGATGGTGCAACGCGGGATCTGCAAACTTGGCTCTTTTAAGACTTGTGGACTTCAACTCCCAGAGTTCTTTGCTGGCTGAGGAACTCTGGGAGTGAAGTCTACAAGTCTTAAAAGAGCCAAGTTTGCAGACCCCGGGATGGTGCAACTGTCACAAACCCACCCCAGTTGCCAAACACCCGGATTTCGATCACATAACCCAGGGGCTGCTGCAACAGTTGTGAGTGTGAAAAACCAGTCATGAGCAGTGATGGTATTTAGCCGGTTCGGACAGGTTCGGGCGAACCATTTGTAGCGACCTGCTATTGGCCTCGCCTACCCGTCCTGGTGCTATGCCATCCTATTTAGCCACATTTTCTAAGCCATGTGTATGTGTGCAAGCCGTGCATGCAAGCAAAGCACATATGTGGAAGGCCGGGCACATGCATGGAAGCTGCGCATGCAATTTTTTGGTGTTATTATAACTTTGAACGGTCACTCAAAGAATGGCTGTAAGTCAATTACTATCTGTAGTCTTCCTGCCTTTGCGCAAATCTGTTACATGTTTGGACTGAAGCCCTGGCTTCGACGTTATAGCATGAATTATATACTACAGCTAAAATTATAAGCAGCTGAATGTGACATGTACGTGTACTATTTAAGTAGATTTGCCAGGCAGTCATGTTCTGCTATAACTCCCTGTTGGAATATATAATCAAATGTAAAACTAGATTTCACCTCTGCATGGGTCATGAAATTAGCTTCAGAACGGCCTCAGAAAGATATGTTTTTAGATTCCCTTTTATTATATATGAAGCAAATGCTTTTTGAATGAAAAATTAATAGTTTCAGACAAGATCAAAGTTGATTCATTTAAAGATACAAAGAACACATTGTGCGATCCCTAAAGCAATATACTCTACATACTGTAGAGTCAGTATTTTATTTTATTTTATTTTCTTTAGGAGGGGAAAACAACCTAAACCTTCAGATAATTTAGACCATAAATATTGTCTTATGTCTCTGGGACTTGTCCCACATTAAAGGAAAATACCATTATGCAAGAAGCAGTTCAAGTACAAACTTTAATAAATATACATCTTCACTTCTATATAAGCGAGCTTTCTGGTACATTAACAGCATCTTTCATTTATTTTCAGTTTTGTGTAATTTATTTGGTGTGGTGCCTCTGTTGGGCTCTAGCCATCTAAAATAAATGTTACAATAATGAATCTGATTTAAATGCAGTATTTCAAAGAAATCCCCTCTTAATATCCTGCTGGAAGGCTTCTTTCCAAGAATTCAAGATGGGAAAATGGTGGTTTTACAAATATGTGCTTGAATTTCAGGGCCGTGGTATAAAGCATGAGGGTTAATGTGGAATTCTGGAGTTTTTCTATTTCTTAAGATGGGACTGACTCAGAGGTGGGCTTCACATACTATAATACTGTAATAACTTCTTCACATACTGTAATAACTGCCCAGCACCGGAAATATGAGCACCGCACTTGCATGCAGCGTCGCAAAACACAGCAATTTGCTCGCGCACCATATCAACATATATGCAGCATCGAAAACACAGCAATATAGGACGGGACCTGCTGGTCGCTACTGCCGGTTCGCCCGAACCGGTCCAAACCGGCTGAATCCCACCACTGGTCTAACTATTCATTACAGTTGTAGTTTTCAAACCTGTATCTAAAGAAGTCTATGAAGGGCCACCAAATTTTCTTGTTCTGATTCTACGTGCTTGGTCATATAAAACTGGTCATGTGCTCTCTGAGCTTGGTTGTTTTCTTGCGGATTTTTCATTACCCAACTAGGTAATATCATCAGTTCTAGCTTTCATGCAGAAGCAGTTGTTGTTGTTCCTAGGCAGGGACTTGCCTACGTGCAAATTTATCCCATTGTGTGCTTGCTGAAACGTTTGTTGCTGTGGTACCGGTAGAAGATAATTTTTGTAGGGTTGAACTGATCGATCCTTGATGCTCTTTGGGGGCTTGATTTCATTACCCAACTAGGTAACATCATCAATGCTAGTTGGTCTGATTCTGAGAGGCCTTTCCAGATCTGGGTGTCTTATAGTCCTCCAGATGAAGTTCCTGGAAAAGATTCTAAATATTCCACCATAAATGAATCATAGAACTATAGAAAAGCTCAAAGGTTCTCTAGTTTAACTTCTTACCAAGGCAAAGTATCCACTACTGCTTTGAATGAATGAATAAAGATAAGGTAACTTTATTGTTGTTGTTTTTACTAAGAGCACACTGGTCCACATTAAAAATGAAATTCTACTGCCTGCTCTCAAGAGAAAAAGTGTATATCTAGCCATACATAACACATACACACATGTTGTATACATACATAAATATATACCTGCACCCCCCCCACACACACACCACTGTCCGTCTTGAATACATAGTGGAAGGAGGAAACTTGAGAGTTCACAAGCCATTCAGAATGAATGAATGAATGAATGAATGAATGAATGAATGAATGAATGAATGAATGAATGAATGAAGCAGGCAGGCAGGCAGCCAACAAACCAACCAACCAACCAATCAACCAACCAACCAACCAACCAACCAATTTTGTACCACTAGTGAACAAATTAAGAGTTTTCCACTGTTTAGCCTAAGTTCCCATTTTGGATTTAAACTTACTGTTTAAGATCTCTTTAGAATGACATCAAATTTGTTCCATTTGAAAATGGTCGTTATCACTGTACCTCCTTGCCTCATCACTGCACATAGTCTCCCCCTTTTGGTATTCCGTGCTACTTTTACCTTTGCCTAAATGTTGTGACTCAACATGGCTAAAGGAAAATCATTTGTTGAGAAGTAATTGGTGGACCCTTTGGGGATACAGGACTGTATAACTGTTCCTGTTCCTTAGACTCACATTAATGTCTAATTAAGCTTTCAGTGTTTAATTGCAAAATATGGACCTGGGATCCAATATCTTTTGTCAGTGAATTTTTAAAAGAACTGTTGTAATCTAATTGCTTCCTCTGTAGTTTTTGACCATAAGAGATACAATATCCAGTTTGGTCGCTGTGTGTGTAAACTTTTAAAAGCTCTGTTATGATGCAACGTTGCCTGGGAATACCATCATGAAGATTATATCTATCTATCTATCTATCTATCTATCTATCTATCTATCTATCTATCTATTATCTATCTATCTATCCATCCATCCATCCATCCATCCATCCATCTATCTATCTATCTTCTATCTATATTTGCTAATGCTCTACTTGTGTTTGTATGTATAACATGTTTTATTAATGTTCTATATCAGTGACTGAATGACCTCTGTAGAAGTCATATGATAAACAAGCAAACAAACAAATAAACAAACAAACTACAATCCTTAGACTCTGGTTTGGAGACTCAGATGAAAGGATGACACACAAAATATATTCTTTGGTGGTTCCTTCTCAGAAGGTAAGGCAAGCCAATAGTTTAGTCTTCTGCTCTCTTTCTACCCTGTTTTCCCCAAAATAAGACATCCCCTGATAATAAGCCCAATTGGGCTTTTGAGCACATGGCAATAAGGCCAAGTGCTTATTCCAGGGTTCAAATATATATATATATATAAGATAGGGTTTTATTTTCAGGAAAACATGGTATGTTTTGTTGAATAAGAATAGCTGTTATGAATCTAAACACGGGGGACCACGGACCTACCAAGGGAGAATTCAGCTCTAAGATTTTTGGCTGGTTAATTTAGGTGGACCTAGCATTGGTTGTATTATTTATGGAACAGGTGTTTATCCTTAAAACCATAACATTTCTTAGGAAAATGAGAGACAATTGCCAGTTGTTCCACCATGGATTGAAATCTTGCCCATATTATGCAAACTTTATGAATGTGTGTAGGGATAAGGGCTTTTTTTTTTCCTGGAGAGCTGTGTTATTGTTTTGGCTCCAAATTGTTGACATTAACACAAGGCCAATTTACCAAAGTTTGACATGTTTGCACAACTGCATATAATTTAAACCAAAAAACTTGACTTTCAAGTGAACTCTCCTGTTCTTTCTGCTCTTTCCCAGTTTCCCCTTCTAGATTTATAACGATTGAACCCCCAAAAAGCTCATTACTATTTTAAATCACTTGCTTGAAGAAGCTCCCAATCAGCTAGATAATGAGTGTAATTTCAAAGCTTTAGTTAAGACTTCCTAACAGGTTATATCCATCAAGAACTGATTTGACTTTCATGCCAGATGTAACACTTTGTCTAAGAAAGAGCAATCTTCAAATTAACGCCAAGGAAAAGCAATTCTACAATGCCACTATTCCCCTGTTAAGTTTATTTTAGAAAGCTTAATAAATGGAATTTAAATCATGGTGGCATCGTTTCTCTGCAGCATTGATTGATTGTAAAAATAACTCTAATAAATCCTTACCATACCTTGTAAGGGGGAACAGTCATTATGACAGACTGCAATCATATTTTGAGTTCCAAAATACAGAGGATTATTAATTATTTTAAAGTGGAGAAAAAGCCAGAGCTGTCTCATAAATTTAAAACTAATTTACATTGGGAAACAGGTTAAAGTCCCTATTCTGCCTTCCCTGTTGACAAAAATATAACCAGAATGACAGAAAGAGGGGAAAAAAGTTTTTCAGGTGTAGTGTAGAACAGGGTCTCCAACCTTGGCAACTTTAAGACTTGTAGACTTCAACTTCAACTGGGAGTTGAAGTCCACAAGTCTTAAAGTTGCCAAGGTTTGGAGACCCCTGGTGTAGAAGTTCTAGTTTCCCACTGGCTGAATGGAGACAATTCCCACCCCCCCTCCAAATAATATTGATAGAGTAATAACTCTATTAGTCTATCAATATTATTTGGATGGGGAAAAAACTCAAGAACAAACACACACACCGCGCCTGAAGAGAAAAGTTTTTGATCAGTGTGTGTGCTCTAACATATCCTGGTGAAACTTGGACACTCACCTCACGGTCATCACAAAAGCTACAAGGCATGGAATGAGACACTCAATGCAAAGAGCCAAGGGAAGAGACACGCTCATCATCACAAGACAAGACAGAAAGACCTGCACATGGATTAGAGAGCAAACGAAAGTATCCGAGGCCATCAAGAGAGCAAAAGGATGGAAATGGAAACGGGCCAATCACAGAGCAAGAAGAACTAATGGCAGGTAGAACCAAAGCAATCGTAGAATAGATCCCACTTGATCAAAAGTATCCACGAAAGAGACCTAAAAAGAAGATGACTGGATGACATCATCAAGTATGGCGGGCCCAACTGGTCAAAGGAAGCTTGGGACCATATGGGTTGGAAACATGCAGAAGAGGCCTTCATCCTACAGTGGATAGATAAGGGCTAAAGGAGAGGAGGAGGAGGAGGAGGAGGAGGAGGAGGAGGAGGAGGAGGAGGAGGAGGAGGAGGAGGAGGAGGAGAAGAAGAAGAAGAAGAAGAAGAAGAAGAAGAAGAAGAAGAAGAAGAAGAAGAAGAAGAAGAAGAAGAAGAAGAAGAAGAAGAAGAAGAAGAAGAAGAAGAAGAAGAACAACTACTCTATTACTTTTATTACAGAGCAAATGTCTAGGTATCAACAATACCCAATGATAACTTCATCTGATGGGGTAGGAGAGTCATGCAAACTTTCCAACGAACTCAAGTCACCTGCTTAAGTAACCAAGAGCCAGTTAATCTGAAGTTTGGGAGTAAAGGAAATTTCTCCTTAGTTCTAGGTTGCTTCTCTCCTTGATTAGTTTACAAAATTTGCTTCTTGTTCTGCCTTGGAGAATAGAATGACTGGCAGCCCCTCAAATATCTGAATATTGTTATTAAGTCACCTCCCACCCACCCCAGTCCTTTGGCCCACTTTGAATTTAATAGAACAACAGAATAATAAGAGTTGGAATGGACCTTGGAGGTCTTCTAGTTCAACCCTCTGCTCAAGCAGGAGACAAGTGGTTGTCCAATCTCTTCTTAAAACTCTCCAATGATGGAGCACCCACAACTTCTGAAGGCAAGCCGTTCCACTGGTTAATTGTCCTCACTGTTGGAAATTCCTCCTTAGTTCTAGGTTGCTTCTCTCCCTGATTAGTTTCCACCCATTGCTTCTAGTCCTGCTTTCAGGTGTTTTTGCCTTCAGGTGAAGAAGCTCCTTGGATGAGAAGCAAAATGTTTTCAAAGGAAAAAAACAAGAATGTTCAGCTGCCTTTTGGAAAAAAAAAAAAAAACCAATTGTGAAACAACCACGACCTGGATGATTGAGAATCTCCATAGACCCTACAAATGAATCTTCGGTCATCTTGTGGTGCCTGTCTTCCATCTTGTTTAAATGCAATGAATGAATTCTAGGTAAATGAGATTGTATCCAGTGGTGGGATTCAGCCAGTTCGCACCACTTCGAGAGAACCGATTGTTAACTTTCTGAGCGGTTTGGTGAACTGGTTGTTGGATGAAATCACTAGGGCAGAGAACCGGTTGTTAAATTACTTGAACCCCACCACTGATTGTATCCCATTGAGATTGATGGGTCTTTTTTTTTATTCAAAAAGTTTTACAGAAAATTTTCCCCCCCTTTCCCCCCCTCCCCTCCCCCCTCCCTTCACAACCCCCCTCCCCCCCGACTTCCCGGAAAGAGCACAAGGTATAGTTAAAAATAAAACAAACATATGCTAAAAAATTTCCATCCCAACTTAATTATACCCCTACAATCATCAATTCCTAACTTCCCCCGAAAACAATCAAAAATAATACATCATAATCATTCAAAAGCAGTCTGATAACTCTTAGTCTGATATCTACGTTGAATATAGTCAATCCATTTTTTCCATTCCTTTAAGTATCTTTCTTGCGTATTGTCTTTCAAAAAGGCTGATATCTTCGCCATCTCAGCCAAATTGGCAACCTTCAATATCCATTCTTCTATTGTAGGTACTTCTTTTTTCTAAAAAAAAAAAGAGATTGATGGGTCTTATTTGCAGTTGATTAAAGTTAGGATTTCGGCTTTAATTGGAAAGGGTTTCCACCTTTTTAAAAATTTTTTGATGTGCATAAAGTTTTTGTTTCCACTGTCTTATCTTTTAGTAGGCCTACTGCTCACTTAAGAGTTTGGGTTATCATTGCTGCTCAAGGCAACAATGAATTTTTCTCATGCAAAATAGAACAAAAATAATAAAAGCTTTTCTGTCTGTAGAGAGATGTCAAAGAGTGATCCCTGTTTCTGCAATCCCGCAAAAGATAATAAATTGGCTTGTTTTGAAGACTGCTGTTGTGTCTCGTCCAATCTCACCTCAGCCGGGGTCTTCTTATCTGCTTCCGAACACGGAGGAATGTTCTAGTATGCCTCCCGGCCCCAGCCCTGGCTCCATGCCCAGACAGGCTGAAGAGGAAGAAATACCTCCAGCCCCCAGCTCTGGCTCCATGCCCAGGCAAACGGAGCAACTAGACCCCTCCCCCTCCTCCACAGCATGTGAGCCTGAGGGAGGTCAATTACCAACAGCTGCCGACTGGAGTGACCCTCACGTCAGAAGACTTGATAGGCGGAGGCAACAGAAGGAAGGGAGGGGCAGGCCTGGATAAGTGCTGAGTCATGGAGCCACACCCCATGGCCTATATAAAGGATCTGCTTTCTGGCATTCTCTGAGTCAGGCAAAGTCTAGACATATCTTGCTGAAGTCACTTTCTGGTCTCCTGCCTGCCCTGAGGACTTTGCTAGGACTTTGGCAGAGCTGCAGAGGCACACCTGATTCGGATTTTCCTGACCCGGCCATCAGCGGAGGAGTGGGACACGACAACTGCGGTGTTTGCTGCGAGATTAACTTTGTACTACCCCTCTGGATACTAAAATATACTAAAAAGCAGAGACATTACCCTGCCAACAAAAGTGTGCATAGTCAAGGCTATGGTTTTCCCAGTTGCAATGTATGGCTGTGAAAGTTGGACCATAAGGAAGGCTGAGTGCCAAAGAATTGAGGCCTTTGAACTATGTTGCTGGAGAAGACTCCTGCAAATCCCTTGGACTGCAAGGCGATCAAACCGGTCAGTCCTAGAGGAGATCAACCCTGACTGCTCTTTAGAAGGCCAGATCCTGAAGAGGAAACTCAAATGCTTTGGCCGCCTAATGAGAAGGAAGAATGGAGAAGAGCCTAATGCTGGGAAAGAAAAGAAGAAGGGGACAGCAGAGAATGAGGTGGCTGGATGGAGTCACTGAAGCAGTCGGCATGAGCTTAAATGGACTCCAGAGGATGGTAGAGGAGAGGAAGGCCTGGAGGAACATGATCCATGGGGTTGCGATGGGTTGGACACGACTTCACAACTAACAACACCCCCCCTTTGGAAGTTGTGAATGTCTCAGTTTCTGTGATCAAAACATCAGCCACCCTTTTGAATCAGAAGAAAAGCAACAAGGACAAAGGTTAAGAAGACCCAGTTCTGCTTCTCAAGCTTGCAGAAAAAGAGTGTAGCCAAAAGTAATTTAACAATCATTTTTATATGGACACATGTCAATGTTGTGTGGTTACGTCTCACTCTACATTGACACTAAGTTCGGCTTTTTTTTTTTTTTTAAGAATATTTGCTCGCCTTCCGCCTATGTTAAAATTCTTTGCTGAGACTTCGCTGGTTTTGATGACAGGTCTAAAATCTGGGAGGATTGTGTGACTCTATAGGCAAGTCCTGCCAATCAACCTCCTGATGATTTTGCTTTCATATGTTAATGATGGACATTCAGTGAAAAGTATGGCAGTAAAATATGAGGAATTAATCTCACCCTGGTCATGACAGCGTAATTTCTCCCTCCCTTCTGTCTTAATTGGTGTAGATACAAGAAATAAAAAGTACAATGGAATTGAGACTGTGCAAAGAGGTTGCTTTTAAGAAAAGGAAAGGTTTTGGCATAAATCTTACAAGCAGTGTATTTTATTTTACTTTAATTTTCCTTCTCTACTTTTAAACGTAGAGCAGTAGTTCTCATTTTCAGATGAATGATAGGAACTTAAAATGGATACTAAAGGAAGGTCATAGTTCCAGTAGAAGGGAATATTTGTAGCTCAGGTTGAACTTGTAGGGCCCTTGGCGCTCTCTGTCATCATCATCAGTGCTAGAAAGGAGAGGGGTTTGTAGAGGAGAGAGGGAGAGAGGGAAGAGGAGAAGGAAGGAGAAAGAGGAATACAGTCCTCGGTGCTCTCTGAGCGTGGTGGTTTTGTTACAGACATTTCATTACCCAACTAGGTAACATCATCAGTGCTAGAAGGGAGAGGGATTTGTAGAGGAGGGAGAGAGGGAGGGGGAGGAGAAGGAGGAGAAGCACTGCAGTCCTTGATGCTCTTTGAGCTTGGTGGTGTTCTTGCAGACATTTCATTACCAAACTAGGTAGCATCATCAGTGTGCACGGATGATGTTACCTAGTTTTGTTGTGTCTTGTCCGCTCTCACCGCAGCCGGGGTCTGCTTATCTGCTCCCGAACACGGAGGAATGTATGCCTCCCGGCCCCAGTCCTGGCTCCATGCCCAGACAAGCTGAAGAGGAGGGGGCACCTCCCGGTCCCAGCCCTGGCTCCATGCCCAAGCAGGCTGCAGAGGAGGGAGCACCCCCCGGCCCCAGCCCTGGCTCCATGCCCAGGCAAACGGAGCAGCTAGACCCCTCCCCCTCCTCCACAGCATGTGAGCCTGAGGAAAGTTTATTTCCAACAGCCGCTGATTGGAGTGACCCTCGCATCAGAAGACTGGATAGGCGGAGGCAACAGAAGGAAGGGAGGGGCAGGCCTTAATGAGTGCTGAGTCATGGAGCCACACCCCATGGCCTATATAAAGGATCTGCTTTCTGGCAGTCTCTGAGTCAGGCAAAGTCGAACTTATCTTGCTGAAGTCACTTACTGGTCTCCTGCCTGCTCTGAGGACTTTGCTAGGACTTTGGGCAGAGCTGCAGAGGCAAGCCTGATTCGGATTTCCCTGACCCGGCCGTCAGCGGAGGAGTGGGACACGACAAGTTTGGGTAATGAAATGTCTGCAACAAAACCACCAAGCTCAGAGAGCACTATGGACCCCCAAAGCTCATAGCTTACTTTTTCCTTTCTCTCTGGATTTCTCCAAGTGATTTCTGTAAGACTCTCAATTTACTTACTATACTTTACGTTACTTCCTCTATCAGCTGCAGAGTAGTTCAGCAGCAACGGATGTTTGACCGCTCCTTAAACCTGGCTCTGAAATGGCATCATTTTCATATCTGGAGAACCTCCAGATATCTCTGTACTTCTATTTAATAAATGAAAAACAAAATAAAAACTAATAAAATTTGAGCAAGCTATGAGAGAAATCTCAGGGTACGCTGAAGGAGAAATGGTTTGAAATGGATCATTTCTGGGACTTTCCTGTCTTGCTTACACCTCTTGGATTTCCATGGTCTCTGCAGGTAGCATCCAAACCTACATAAGGTCACTCAGGTGTTGTTGCTACCTGCAGAGGCATCTTGTAGGTAGACTGTAAACAGGGCTCTGCTTCAAAGACAGATGTTCAGTTTTGTTTAAAAAAAAACTATTCTTGACCTGACTTTATCAGGATGAGCTCCACTACCACATCAGGGGAAGAAAGGAAGCTGCATGGCCAGTTATAAAATCCTTCAGCTGTTGACCGAAGGTGAGATCTTGCAACAGGGCCCATTACCTGGAATCTATTACTTCTCTCTCAGGCAGCTTCTGCATATCACGGTGAAGAAAAGAAATTAAAGTTTCACCAAGCTGCCGTAGATGATAACAATGATTGGTATGCCGCCGAATCGTTCAGGTTCCGGGCAGCTTAGGAAAAAAAAAAAGATAAATACAAAACATTTGCTAGACCTATTCTTGAATACAGCTCACCTGTCTGGAACCCATACCACATCTCTGACATTAATACAATTGAACGCATCCAGAAATATTTTACAAGAACAGTTCTCTGCTCCTCTGTAAACAACAAAATACCTTATCCCACCAGACTTGAAATCCTGGGATTAGAAAACCTAGAACTCTGCCGACTCCGACAAGACCTGTGTTTAACACATAGAATCATCTTTTGCAATGTCCTTCCTGTTAAAGACTACTTCAGCTTCAATCGCAATAATACAAGAGCAAACAATAGATTTAAACTTAATGTTAACCACTTCAATCTTGATTGCAGAAAATATGACTTTTGTAACAGAGTTTTTAACGTTTGGAACACACTACCTGACTCTGTGGTTTCTTCTCAAAATCCCAAAAGCTTTAACCAAAAACTGTCTACTATTGACCTCACCCCATTCCTAAGAGGACTATAAGGGGCGTGCATAAGAGCACAAAAGTGCCTACCATTCCTGTCCCATTGTTCCCTTTCATTATATCAAATTAATATAGTTATTGCATACTTTTGCTCATATATATGCTTATATGATGTGTTGCTGTTTTATGTTGATGCTTGTGTATTCTTTTGCGACAAAATAAAATAAAATAAAATAAAATAAAATATTGAACATTCATAGGAAAGGGGAAAAACAAAAAACAACCCACAACAAAACCCGTAAATGAATAAATAATCCTCGGAACGACAAATCACTACATGAAGAAATAAATTGAACTGTCCAGGGTGGGCTTCAAAATTTTTACAAAGTTGCTGAGTGGGTGTGGCCATGGTGGGCGTGGCCTAGTCGGCCTCCTGCACCATGGTGGAGGGGGTGTTTTTGCCCTCACTGGGCTCCGGAGGATTTTCTCAAGCCTCCGGGAGGGTGCAAAGGGCCTCCCCAGGCTTCGGAGGCCCTCTGGAGGTCAGAAACAGGCCCATTTCCTGCCTTCCCAAATTTCCAGTAGGCCTGTTTTTCGCTTTCCCAAGCCGCCATGCGCGCCCTGCACTTACCTGCATCCAAAACAGACCGCATGGGGACTCCTGGGAGTGGAGGGGCAGGGTGGGCGGGGCCAGCCAGGAGTGGGATTTGGGGGTACAGAATGTTAGCGAGAGATTCTCCCGAACCCCAGCGAACCCCCTGCAGCCCATCCCTGGAACTGACCCCCTAATCCAGTGGTTCTCAACCTTTATAGTGCTGCGACCCCTTTAATACAATTCCCCACGATGTGGCGACCCCAACCGTAAAATTATTTTTTTTAGGCGGCGATCTCAGCGCACCTCAGCAGCCGCAGAAGGGGGGGGAAAGCGGCAAACTGTTTTTTTGAATTTATCGTGCCTGAAGACGTATTGGCTAGCAATCTGAACTGCTTGCGATTGCCTTGAGGACGGAGGCATTAAAGCGGAGACTCCTCCCCTATTAAGTTTATCGCGCCTGAAGCCAGATTAGGCTAGCGATTGGGAGTGATTGCAGCTGGCTTGAGAGGGAGACATCAGAGCAAAGATTTCTCTCTTTTTTAATTCATCACGCCTGAAGCCGAATTCGCGATTCTTCGACTTGCAAGTATACTTTCCATATTTCCGATGGGGTCGCGACCTACAGGTTGAGAACTGCTGCCCTAATCACTCCCAAACCTGAAAACAATTCCTAAAATTCAAACCACTACCATAATAGGAAGAGTTTGGAGAAGCTTCCAGAAGGCCGTTATTGAGAGACTCAGTCTAACAGTTCAAAGAAGGCTGTTTTGAATGATAGACCTCATGATAGCCCCAAAGGTGGGACTTTTTTTTTCAAGCGGCAACTGGACGTTCTGGTTTTTCTTTGAAGACGTTTCGCTTCTCTTTCAAGAAGCTTCTTCAGCTCTGATAGGATAGTGGGGAATGGAAGGATTGACACTCCTTGCAGACAGCTGGTCGTTTGCAATCTTTTAGAGGGTTGTTGAGGCCATTTGGAGGTACATCTGTGTCCTCAGAGTCACCTGAGTACTGCAAATGGGTGTGGAGCCTTCTTGGAACTGCTGAAAGGACTGTATTATAGACTGGAGATAGATGATGTTGTATCCCTCCCCTTCTGTTGAAAGAGGGCTGTTCAATTTTGACATAGATGGCCTCTTTCAAACCAGCAGTCTTCTCTGTCCAAAATGTGGCCTTTGCTGTCTTCAGAAGAATGGCCGTTATCTTTTAAATGGAGATGGACTGCTAAATTTTGTGCTGATGGGTTTAGAATAGAATAGAATAACAGAGTTGGAAGGGACCCTGGAGGTCTTCTAGTCCAATTCCTTGCCTGTACAGGAAACCCTACACCACTTCAGACAAATCCAATATCTTCTTAAAAACTTCCAGTGTTGGAGCATTCACAACTTCTGGAGACAAGCTGTTCCACTGATTAATTGTTCTAACTCTCAGGAAATTTCTCCTTAATTCTTTTTTTAAAAAATAATTTTTATTAAACATTTTTGGAAAAAAAACAAAAAAGAATCTTTAAACAATAGTTTCTTTCCAACAATTTCGCAAGGGTTAATCATTTCTTACTTGTCCATTTTTTCTACCTTATTTCAATCTATCCTTTATACATACAAGTCTAATACTAATTTATTTACACATATACATATAAATAACAGTGTACCCAATTTCATTTCTACAAACTACATTTTTTTTCTACTTCTTCTTATTTCTTGTTACATTTCTACTCCTATATCTGCCTTATTTGATCTTTCCTTGCCTTTTATCTCTCCTCTAACCATTTGTACCATTTCTCCCACACTATATCATATTCTGTTTCCTCTTTCTTAATTAATTTCTCCTTAGTTCTAGGTTGCTTCTCTTCCAGTGTTGGAGCACTCACAACTTCTGGAGGCAAGTTGTTCCACTGATTAATTGTTCTCACTGTCAGGAAATTTCCCCTTAGTTCTAAGTTGCTTTTCTCCTTGATTAGTTTCCATCCATTGCTTCTTGTCCTGCCTTTTGGTGCTTTGGAGAATAGTTTGACTCCCTCTTCTTTGTGGCAGCCCCTGAGATATTGTAACACTGGTATCATGTCTCCCTTAGTCCTTCTTTCATTAAACTAGACGAAAAGAAGGACTAGGTCTAGTTTTCTCTTGTGTTGTGCCATGCATTTAGGATCACATGCTAGAGCCAGGAAGTTAAGTCTTGGTGTCATTGGTCCAAACCCAGTGATGCCCATCGTACCATATATCATCCCGTCAAGACTAAGGTGGAACGATCAGTAAATTCATTTTTAATTGACCTTCAGAAAGTCCAGGTTTCTCTCAGATCTCCCGTGTAGAATCCTGGCTTTCGAGGATTAAGCAATGTGTTTTGCTATGGACGTTATCTTGGTGGATGCCATTAAAAAAACCACCTTGTTTTAAAAAAAAATGTGCAGCTCCACAGCTGCGTGCACGTCAAACATGTCTCTGCATGCATGGCTGCATTAGCAAAAGTATCTGAGTTTGAAGAAGGATTAGATTGCTCAACCCCTTTCCCAAACTTATTTTGCTAAACTTACTGATAAGAAACCAGGCAGTTCATTTCAATCTTCTGCAAACCTCTAAAGAGATTTTGGAAGCAGACTGACTTCAAATTGAATAAGTGGTCATAGGGAGGGGACACCCAGTCTGAAGACCACACTGAGTAAATAATCTTTTGCTACTGTTCCAATCTGAAGTAATTTTTTGGGCAGGTTTTTTTTAAAAAAATTACAGATTAACAGAGTTGGAAGGGACCTTGTAGGTCATCTAGTCCAACCCCCCACTCAAGCAGACCCTACACCATTTCTGACAGATGGCAATCCAGTCTCTTCTTGAAAGCCTCCAGTGATGAAGCTCCCACAACTTCTGAAGGCAACTTCTTTTCCATTGCTTGATGGTTCTCATTGTCAGAAAATGTATCCTTACTTCTAGGTTGAATCTCTCCTTAATCAGTTTCCATCCATTATTCCTTGTCTGGCCTTCGGGTGCTTTGGAAAATAGCTTGACCCCTTCCTCTCTGTGGCAGCCCCAGAAATATTGGAAGACTGCTATCATGTCTCCCCTGGTCCTTCTCTTCACTAGACTAGCCATTCCCAGTTCCTGCAACCATTCATCGTATGTTTTAGCCTCCAGTCTCCTAATCATCTTGATTGCTCTTCTCTGCACTCTTTCTAGAGTCTCAACATCTTTTTTTATAGTGTGGTGACCAAAACTGGATGCAGTACTCTAGGTGTGGTCTTACTAAGGCGTTACAGAGTGGGGTTATTACTTCACTTGATCTTGATTGTATCACAAACCACAAGATTTGTGTTTCAAAAACAACCTAACCAGCATACTAAGTTTTAACCTTGGCTTGGAAGAATGCAGACCTTTGGGAAGTTCATTCTCATATGCAAACCAAGGCATTGATTAACTCAGTGCCCAGATAATGCTTGTTGTTTGAACACAGCACATGTGGCACATATATAGAAGAGCTCTGGGAGAAAGCTGTTAAAGGTAAAGAGAAAGGTTCCCCTGGCACATATGTGCTAGTCGTTCCCGACTCTAGGGGGCAGTGCTCATCTCCATTTCAAAGCCAAAGAGCCAGCACTGTCCGAAGACGTCTCCTTAGTCATGTGGCCAGCATGACTAAACACCGAAGGAACGCTGTTACCTTCCCACCAAAAGTAGTCCCTATTTTTCTACTTGCATTTTTAATGTGCTTTCGAATTTCTAGGTTGGCAGAAGCTGGGACAAGTAATGTTGTGTCTTGCCCGCTCTCACAGCAGCCGGGGCCTTCTTATCTGCTCCCGAACACGGAGGAATGTATGCCTCCCGGCCCCAGTCCTGGCTCCATGCCCAGACAAGCTGAAGAGGAGGGGGCACCTCCCGGTCCCAGTCCTGGCTCCATGCCCAAGCAGGCTGCAGAGGAGGGAGCACCCCCCGGCCCCAGCCCTGGCTCCATGCCCAGGCAAACGGAGCAGCTAGACCCCTCTCCCTCCTCTACAGCATGTGAGCCTGAGGAAAGTTTATTTCCAACAGCTGCTGATTGGAGTGACCCTCGCATCAGAAGACTGGATAGGCGGAGGCAACAGAAGGAAGGGAGGGGCAGGCCTTAATGAGTGCTGAGTCATGGAGCCACACCCCATGGCCTATATAAAGGATCTGCTTTCTGGCATTCTCTGATTCAGGCAAAGTCGAACTTATCTTGCTGAAGTCACTTTCTGGTCTCCTGCCTGCTCTGAGGACTTTGCTAGGACTTTGGGCAGAGCTGCAGAGGCAAGCCTGATTCGGATTTCCCTGACCCGGCCGTCAGCGGAGGAGTGGGACACGACAAGTAATGGGAGCTCACCCCATTACGCAGCACTAGGGATTTGAACCACTGAACTGCTGACCTTTTGATCGAAAAGCTCAGCATCTTTGCAACTGAGCCACCGCATCTCCCTAACAGAAAGTGTTAGGGCTAACCTAATAATACAGCTGCCTTGTCACAAATTAGCAAGATCTAGGAATCCAAAGCTTATTTCAAAATGGGGAAGGCAATTGACCCTCTCCTACTTTACTTTACGAGGCACCTTCAGGCCCATTAAGGGTGTCTTAATTGATGAGTGTAAGGCAATTAGCAGAAGTTTTTTCAGCTAGTCAAAGAAAAGTCAAGATGGCATTAACATCTTTTGTGAGGAAAGTTCCACACTTCTTGCCCCAGGCATCATGATACCCATCCCTGAGCAGATAGTTTTAAAACCCAAAATTAGGGCTCTGCAAGTCTTGAACTGTATGTCTCAATTCTGCAAGAGTTCAAGGAAAGTTCCCCTTTGAAGCATCTTTGGGTAAGGATGAAGTTTCATCGTTTCTAAGATCAAAGAGAAGCAGCTTCCTCTGTCACCTAGCAAAACCAAACAGGGTTTTATATTCAACCTCCTCCAGCTTTTGCAAGGACTGAAGAATAACAACAAAATAACAGAGTTGGAAGAAACTTTGGAGATCTTCTAGTCCCAACCATTCCAGATAACTGGATATCCAGTCTCTTCTTAAAAGCCTGTAGTGATGGAGCACCCACAACTTCTGAAGGCAAGCTGGTTGATTGTTCTCACTGTTAGGAAGTTTCTCCTTAGTTCTTGGTTGCTTCTCTCCTTGATTAGTTTCCACCCATTGCTTCTTGTCTTGCCTTCAGGTGCTTTGGAGAATAGATTGTCCTCTTTGTGGCAGCCCCTCAAGTATTGGAAAACTGCTATCATGCCACCCCTGGTCCTTCTTTTCATTAGACTAGGCATACCCAATTCCTGCAAACATTCTTCATATGTTTTAGCATTGTTGTTGTTGTTGTTGTTGTTTACTTTATTCATTAAACATGAAACTCAGTCAATTGAACATTCAAAAATGCATCACAAATACCATTGACTAGTGCTAATGGTTGATACAGGTTGTTGCCAGCGTCCTAGGTATTAACGAAGTACCTTCTTAAGACATACGATGCTCTAAGTAGCGCAGTTTTTTGCAGTTCTGCTGGTATTATTGCAGGAAGCTGCAATTTGTTGATGTACCTTATAAAATTCTTGGACATGGTACCAAGTGCCCCGAATGACAATGGGTATCACTGTTACATGTTTCATCCATAGCCGTGTAGATTCGATGACTAGGTCGCAAATAATTATTATTTCTATTTCTATCTGTAGGTCTTTGTAACTGATAACTGAGAAGATAACAAAATACAAAGACCTACAAATAGAAATAGAACAACTATGGCAAAGGCAAGCAAGGGTAGTACCAATAGTAATAGTTACCTTGGGTGCAGACCTAAAACAACTGGAGCACCACTTAAACACCATAGGCATTGACAAATTTGCCATCAGTCAATTGCAGAAGGTGACTTTATTTGGAACTGCTTGCATCCTGTGACGATATCTGTAACACCGTCAAACCTCCACATCTACCTATCCCAGGTCCTTGGTAAGGACTCGATAGGTAGACAAAAATGCCAGACTCAGTCTGAACAACTGGCTGACTATGCAAATAATAGTAGTAGTAGTAGTAGTAGTAATAATAATGATGATGATGTAACATTATTACATTATTACATAAAATAAAAAAAAACATGTAACAGTGATACCCATTGTCATCGGGGCACGGTACCATGTCCAAGAATTTTACAAAGCACATCAAGAAATTGCAGCTTCCTGCAATAACACCAGTAGAACTGCAAAAAAACTGGGCTACTTGGAACATCATATATTTTAAGAAGATACTTGGTTGATACCTAGGGCACT
The DNA here is from genome assembly GCF_028640845.1 of Ahaetulla prasina. Taxonomy (NCBI): domain Eukaryota; kingdom Metazoa; phylum Chordata; class Lepidosauria; order Squamata; family Colubridae; genus Ahaetulla; species Ahaetulla prasina. Next base: position 130,333 of record NC_080544.1, on the reverse strand, counting down.
GGCAGCAACCAGTCAATCGTATTTGTGACACATTTTTAAACATTCAGTTGACTGAGTTTCATGTTTAATTAATAATAATAATAATGATGATGATGATATACTAGCGGAACTGCAAAAAACTGCACTGCTTGGAACATTGTACATCTTAAGAAGGTACTTGGTTGATACCTAGGACGCTGGCAGCAACCTGTATCAACCATGTTTAATGAATAAAGATAATAATAGTAATGGCAATATCTATAGAATAGAATAGATTTTTTTATTGACGAAGTGTGATTGGACACACAAGGAATTTGTCTTTGGTGCATATGCTCTCAGTGTACATAAAAGAAAAGATACGTTCATCAAGAATCATAAGGTACATTTGATAGTCATAGGGTACAAGTAAGCAATCAGGAAACAATACCAATATAAATCAATCATAAATCAATATGATGGCTCCTTAAAGTTATCTACCCCTCATCAAAGCCAGCAGATGTTTCTATATCATTTTTGCCCAAAAGACACTTCTGGCTTTTGCTTATGATGAAGGAAGCAAAGAGGAGAAGGGAGCACCCAGGAAGATGGCTAAAAAGGAGGAATTCTTTGCACAGGCCTTCCATTCCAGGCAAGTGTAAAGTGCTTGCGCAGCTCCCTTGCAGATGATAACACTGCTGAAGGCAAAGCACAATCTGCTGCAATTTTTTTTTTCATATAAAAAAGAGGGAAATGAAAATTACAGCAGATGGTGCCTTGCCTTCGGCACCATAAGGATCTGAAGGAACAGCCCTCCGTGCTCAGAACCCACGGCATTTTGACATGCACAAAATCTGAATTTCCATTTGAGACGGAAGCGACTCCAAAGCCACCAGGTACCAGAATCCCATAAGTTATAGAGTGAGCAGTTCAGCTTTTAGCTTCCTGCCCCAGTTCACTGACCCACACCTTAGCAGCCTGAAAGTATGCCTCTTAAGAAGAGTGACAGGCCTTCAGAAACATTTGTGCGTGTTTCAACCTGGACAGAACATAGAACATTAGAACAACAGCATGGGAAGGGATACTTAGAGGTCTTCTAGTCCAGGGGTCACCAACTGGTGGTCTGTGGACCACTGGTGGTCCGTGAGAAAATTTTGGTGGTCCGCAGAAAAATTATTTGCATTTTTTATATTGCACTAAATCAGGGGTTCCTCAAATTACGGCCCCTGGGACAGATATGTGCAATGAATGTTTGTGTTGTGCCTCGTCCACTTTCCCCGCAGCCGGGGCCTTCTTATCTGCTTCCGAACGCTGAGGAATGTCTTAGCATGCCTCCCGGCCCCAGCCCTGGCTCCATGCCCAGACAGGCTGAGGAAGAAGAAGAAGCGCCTCCAGCCCCCAACCCTGGCTCCATGCCCAGGCAAACGGAGCAACTAGACCCCTCCCCCTCCCCCACAGCATGTGAGCCTGAGGAAGGTCAATTACCAACAGCTGCAGACTGGAGTGACCCTCGCTTCAGAAGAATTGATAGGTGGCGGCGTCAGAAGGAAGGGAGGGGCAGGCCTGGATAAGTGCTGAGTCATGGAGCCACACCCCATGGCCTATATAAAGGATCTGCTTTCTGGCATTCTCTGAGTCAGGCAAAGTCTACCTTATCTTGCTGAAATCACTTTCTGGTCTCCTGCCTGCCTTGAGAGCTTTGCTAGGACTTTGGCAGAGCTGCAGAGGCACGCCTGATTCGGATTTCCCTGACCCGGCCATCAGCAGAGGAGTGGGACACGACAGTTTGTTTTGCTGCAGAGAGTCTCCCCCTTCGGGGTCCTTTTATGTGGGTCGGGTTGGGGGGAGAAATTCTGACTTGGGGTCTGCTTCAGCCTCCTGGTGTGGGGCTTTGGGCAAAGGCTGGAGGGAAGTGTTGCTTATGGCAAAGAGCTAGAGGGCCTTGTTCCAGTGGGACTGCATCATGGCCTGGACCTGGCTGACCATCTCAGCCTACTCAGCCTCCAGGCGCTTGTACCTGACCTTGCACTCCCTCAGGTCTTCCCTCTGCTTGGAAAGCCTACGCTCATAGTCCTCAGTGAGATGCTTCTGCTGAGCCTCCTTCTCGGTCAGATCCAATTTGAACTGAGCCAGCTGTTTGGCCAACTCTTTCTCATGGTGGCTGCTTAGTTCCAACAACTGCTTCCTGCTGGGACCCTAAGGAGCCCAGGCAGGCAGGCAGGCGAGGAGGAGCTGGGAGGGGAGGGGTGAGTAGACGATGGTGAGGCGTCCCTTGATGTGAGTGACATCGAGTTGGCCACACCCACCTAGTCACATGAACACCTAGCCGTGCCAACCCAGCTGGTCATTAGGCAGATCATATTAGTGGTCCACAGGATTTAAAATTATGAATCTAGTGCTCCCTGAGGTCCAAAAGATTGGTGACCCGTGTTCTAGTCCAACCCCTTGCTCAAACAGGAGACTTTATACCATTCTGGAAAAATGGTTGTCCAATCATGGGGAACATGATTTATTGAATGGCCCTTTATTGAATGGCTTACATGCTCAAGTGGAAAAAAGCAAGTGGAAATAAGAAATATTTCAAATACAGCTCATCTGTCTGGAACCTGCACTGCATATTGGACATTAATACAATTGGGTGAGTCCAGAGATAGTTCACGAGAAGAGTCCTCCACTCCTCTGCTCACAACAAAATACCTTATGCCACCAGGCTTGAAATTTTGGGCTTAGAGAACTTAGAACTACGCCACCTTCGGTCTGACCTAAGCGTAGTACACAAAATTATCTGCTACAACGTCCTACTTGTCAATGACTACTTCAGCTTCAACCACAACAATACATGAATACAAAATAAATATAAACTTAAGGTAAACCACTCCAAACTCGATTGCAGGAAATACGACTTCAGCAATACAGTGGTCAATGCCTGGAATGCACTACCTGACTCTGTAGTCTCATCCCCAAACTCCCCAAACTTTAACCTTAGACTGTCTACTGTTGACCTCACCCCATTCTACTGTAGTAGACTGTCTACTGTTAACCTCACCCCATGTGTTGTAAATGTTGTACCTTGATGAACGTATCTTTTCTTTTATGTACACTGAGAGCATATATGCACCAAGACAAATTCCTTGTGTGTCCAATCACACTTGGCCAATAAAAAATTCTATTCTATTCTATTCTATTCTATTCTATTCTATTCTATTCTATTCTATTCTATTCTATTCTATTCTATTCCTAAGAGGTCTGTAAGGGGCCTGCATAAGTGCATCAGTGTGCCTACCATCCCTGTCCTACTGCCCCCATTTATTTGTACCCATTTCCTGTGTTCATAATCACGTTTATACTTACAAATCTGTTATCTTATACATGCTTGACAAATAATTAAATATAAATAATTTTTTTAAAAGATAATCTCCTTGTCAAAATGGCAGCTGAAACCTCTCCACCGACAATCATCTGCTTCTTATCCCAACTCACCCTCCGAAACTAGATGGAGGGACTTTCTGGGATGCTGAGAATCGGAAGCCAGAGGGCTTGAGGAAGAAGCCAAAGTCTGTGCTGCTTTCTTCCAAGACTTTGTTTTCATCAGTCACAAGTTCACATGTAGAGTTTAAAAGCTACTCGCTGGGTCTCTTTTCAAAGACCGAGCCCTGTTTATTTGCCATGAGACTCTAGTTTGGAGATTTCCTTAGTTGTCAAGGAACTGGAGGTCCGGGTTGGAGGGAAGGGGTTCAGAGTTCACCCAGCTTTTCATTTAGGAGCCCGTTTTGAGGGACGGAAGGCTGACTTGTAGTAGTATTTAAAGCAAAGATACCAAATGAAAGTTGCTCGCTTTAAGTTTGTGCTTACACAAAGCTTCTTTGTGGTTTTTTAGGCCTGTCAGACTTGTCAGGCGTGGTAAGAAAAAGTATATTGTTTCCAACACTTGGATTCCTTTCCTTCTGACATCTGCCAGTCTCTAAAGATGATAAATTCCTGCCTCATTAGCCAGGGGTGTGGGATTACAGCCTGACAACACATTAATCACCAGCTTCGGTGGCAGCCTGACTAGCAATAGGCATTGTTAACAAAACTTTTCTAATATGTCACTCTTCTCTATGACAGCCTGTAATCAATCATCGTGATTGACAGCGCTGATAGATTACACTATTTATACTTTTCGTAATGAAAGATAGCGTTTCCACCTACTGTCATTTTTGAGGCTAGCGGTGGTGGGATCGGCTGAATAGAAACAAACACAACAGCTTAGTTCTCTGTTCTTGGGCGTTTGGGAAGTTAAAAGTGAAGGCTGCTTTGAAGGTGGCTTTGTGTCAAGGTTCAGAAGACAGCTATTGTGAGGGAACCTGGTTAAAGCAGCCGGCTGTTTTCAGCAATGGCGGCTTTCAAAGCTCGGCCTTGCATCGCTGGTAACCGTCTAATGTGCTCCCAGGTCAAGTTCTGCCAAGGACTCAAGCATTATCCTGTCTCTACCCCTGCCTACCAGGAGGAGATGGAGCCAGAGTTTTCGCTTGTCTTCTCCTTTTTCTGTCTTGCACACTTCCATTCCCCAGCAGTGGAAAGGAAACGAGGAAACTAGTAAGAATTAAACAGGCCGGCATTTGGTTACTTGGAAATACAGCAGCAGGTGGACCGCCTCACGTCTCGGCGCCTTTCAGAAGTGTCTGAATTTATTTGTCGGTTTCTCTGCTTGGTAGGAAACGGCAGGTGAAAATTATCGGCAGAAGATATTAGTAAGCAATTTTGAGAACCTTGAAGGCAGGATAAACAAGATAAATAGGTAACCATAGCTAGAGAATCCTGGAGAATCAGCTGAGGCGACATTCTGACAAAACTCACACGTCGCTTGACCTTGTAGATATCTGGACATCCCATAATAAATCAAGATGGTACTTGTTTTGTGGTACCTTCCTTTATTTTGGTAATGACCATAGTTTTTAGCCATTTGGGGGAACGTAGCATTTTAGGTAGCTGTATATCGCACATCCAGGTGAGTTTGGCTTTGTGAGTTATTTGGGGGTAGTAGTTGTTGTTTTTAATTTAATGGAGATTTTGCTCCAGGTTTACCAAGCATCAAGTGGAGAGTTTCCCTTTAGGTCTATTTGGGGCATACATTATAGCATTTATCTGTTTTCTGAGTTACAGTGCTGGTCAGAGAGAACTCCAAGCGTCTAAAATTCCCGAAAAACAGCAGTGATTTTAAAACAAACAGAACACAAGACAAATACAGGCCAGCAAATTGCAGGCACTAAGAACCAGGCTTATTACATCTCCTGAATTGTTTGTGTGATTAGGTTGTCTGTCTAGCTGTTTATCGCGGAATTATTTTGGAAGCTTTCTCTTTGTGTATCTTTAGCCGGGTCTACATTTTGCCAATGGAACGAAGCCGTTAAAGCTATTAAAAATAAGTGATGCCAGTTTTTACTATAATTCGCAAGCACCATTTAAAAAATAAAAAGGTTCTATATTTAGGCAAGAAAAATAAAATGCACAGGTACAGTATATGTCGTACCTTGCTCAATAATAGTAACTGTGAGAGGGATCTTGGAGTCCTAGTGGACAACCATTTAAATACGAGCCAGCAATGTGCAGCCGCCACCAAAAAAGCCAACACAGTTCTGGGCTGCATAAACAGAGGGATAGAATCAAGATCGGGTGAAGTGTTAATACCACTTTATAATGCCTTGGTAAGGCCAAACTCAGTTTTGGTCCCCATGATGTAAAAAAGATGTTGAGACTCTAGAAAGAGTGCAGAGAAGAGCAACACAGATGATTAGGAGACTGGAGGCTAAAACATATGAAGAACGGTTGCAGGAACTGGGTATGTCTAGTTTAATGAAAAGAAGGACTAGGGGAGACATGATAGCAGTGTTCCAGTATCTCAGGGGCTGCCACAAAGAAGAGGAAGTCAAGCTATTCTCCAAAGCACCTGAGGGTAGAGCAAGAAGCAATGGGTGGAAACTGATCAAGGAGAGAAGCAACTTAGAACTAAGGAGAAATTTCCTGATAGTGAGAACAATTAATCAGTGGAACAACTTGCCTCCAGATGTTGTGAATGCTCCAACACTGGAAGTTTTTAAGAAGATGTTGGATAACCATTTGTCTGAAGTGGTGTAGGGTTTCCTGTCTAAGCAGTGGGTTGGACTAGAACAGGGGTCTCCAACCTTGGCAATTTTAAGACTTGTGGACTTCAACTCCTAGAATTCCTCAGCCAGCTTTGCTGGAGTTGAATTTGGGAGTTGAATTCTGGGAGTTGAAGTCCACAAGTCTTAAAGTTGCCAAGGTTGGAGACCCCTGGACTAGAAGACCTCCAAAGTCCCTTCCAACTCTGTTATTCTAAAAATTAATTTTAAAGTTAAATTTTCCTGATAAAACAAACTATTACTGAGGAACATGCTACTTTGATATTTGGGATGGCCTTTAAAAAAAAAATAGCTCAAGCATTTTGCAAGCTGAGCCCAATCTGGAGCGGATTCATTGGTTGATTGGAGAGCTTCCTTTTTACGTTTTTTGGTCTCCCTTTTCACCTGTTGGTATGGCTTTCATTTCGGTCAGTCTCTGAAGTGTGTGGGTGGGTGGGAGACTTGATTGTAAGGTCCTTCAAACGAAAAGCAAAACTCAACAACTCCATCCTTCCTGCGATTTCCTGGATTATTGCTTTTTTTTTTTTAATTACTTTTGAGAAAGGACTGAAATCAAAGCCAGCAGATTCCCAGAACAACCTAAGACGTTCGCTTATTTATCGGATTTCTCAACCACCCTTCTACAAGACTTAATAGCAGTTTACCACGTGGCAGAATGGAACAGAGCTGTCACCCGACAGTAAAGTAAAAAAACTGCGATCCTCTATAAAAGTAAAACAGCCAGTCAAAAAACAGGACAATCTTTCCCATCCAAGCCAACCTCTTCATGTCACCAAACATGATGAGTGGGTGACAGAGAGTGTAACAATATCCAGCCAAATTCTGTGGCTTTTGCAGCTCTGGTTGATGATTTATGTTCCCAAAGACTAATCTCTGGGTCTTGCAGAATGACCTGTCAAAATAGGTGGAAATGACAATTCAGCAGAAACTGCCATCATCATCTCCTCCTCCTCCTCCTCTTCCTCCTCCTCCTTGTCTCCCTTCGCCTCCTTCTCCTTCAGCTTCTCCTGCTTCTTCTTTCCCCCACCTGCCAGAGATAAGAGAAAGGGAAAGGGTGGCAAGGCATGGGTTCCCTGTGGAGCCTTTGATCTTTCTTTGGCTTGGGAAAGAGCGATCTGGCTCCCGAAAATGCAGTCTAAATATGTGGGGGGGGGGTTGTCAAGAAGATGTGTAGTCTTCTCAAAGAGGTTGGCAACTGTCCACAAAACATTTTACTATTTTTATCCAATGTTTATATTTCCTGGAGAGAGAGAGAGATGGGGGGAGAGAGGGAGAGAGGGAGGGAGGGGGAGAGAGGGAGGGGAAGAAAGAAGGGGAGAGAGATATAGACTGAGAGAGAGGGAGGGAGGGGAGAGGAGGAGAGAGAGAAAAGACTGAGAGAGGGAGGGGAGAGAGAGAGGAAGGAGAACGAGAAAGACTGAGAGGGGGAGAGAGATGGGGGTAGTGAAAGAGGGAGAGAGGGAGGGGGGGAGAAAGAAGGAGAGATTGATATATAGACTGAGAGAGAGGAAGGAGGGAAGAGGAGGGAGAGAGAGGGAGAGGAGAGAGAAAGAGACTGAGGGAGAGAGGGAGGGAGGGAGGGAGAAGGAAAGAAAAACTGAAAGAGGGGAAGAGAGACAGAGACAGGGAGGGAGAAAGGGGAAGGGGAGAGAGAGGAAGGGGAAAAGAGAAGAGGAGAGATATATAGACTTAGAGAAAGGGAGGGAGGGAAAGGGGGAGGGAGAGAGTTTATTTGCTTCAGATAAGGCTGAAAGCTCCCACTTTAGGATTAGAAAACCAGCTTTTGTGGCTGGTTTAAATCTGATGCCTCCTTGTTTAGAGTAAAATATCTCTTAGAAGTTGGAGTAGTTTTATTTATTTTTTTCCCCAGAAATACCTTATATTTTTTTTTGAGATGTGGAGATAATTTCTTAGCCTTTCTACTCTACAGGAAATTCCTCCTCCTCCTCCTCCTCCTCCTCTTCTTCTTCTTCCTCTTCTTCTTCTTCTTCTTCTTCTTCTTCCTCCTCCTCCTCCTCCTCCTCCTCCTCCTCCTCCTCCTCCTCCTCCTCCTCCTCCTCCTCCTCCTCCTCCTCCTCCTCCTCTTCTTCTTCTTCTTCTTCTTCTTCTTCTTCTTCTTCTTCTTCTTCTTCTTCTTCTTCTTCTTCTTCTTCTTCTTCTTCTTCTTCTTCTTCTTCCTCCTGCTCCTCCTCTCCTCCTTTTCACATGAACAAGGAAGAAAACACTACGAAACTACTGGAAATGGTCTTCTTTAAAGGTTTTAATAAAATTTCTCCAAAGTTAGCTTTCCTATGCTTCCAGAACAAAGAGTTTGATGAATAGCGACTATTCCTTGCAAAACAGGTTGCCTTGCTCGTGTTTGTTTCCAACTTGTACCTCTGGCATTGTAAACTGTCAGGACTATATAATTCTTCCTGGTAAGGTGAAACGGTAAATCAGAAAAGAGGGTCTGTGTATGAATCGTTTGTCAAAACGGAGGAGAGAAACACAGCAGGAAGCTCCAGGGACAAGATATATAAACCAGGCAGAAAAATTAGAAGCATTTTACCATTCCTAGAAAGCAAAGGAAGGAGCTTGTGAATTCCGGGGAGGCCTGCATAGGAAAAAAAACCAAAACCCACTGCTGTGAATTGTTATCTGGCTAAGGATGTGCAATTTGTCAGCTGTTGGGAGTAGGATGTTATAGGATGGTCTTGGATATGAACAAAGGGGCAAATAACATCTGAGAAAAGGTTGAATCCAAGGTGTAATGTTGTAGGCAACATGCCAGCATTCCAGAAAATCCCAACTCTAATTAAAAACTCCAAAGCAAGCATTTTCTCAAAAGTTCCATTTATTAGAGTAGGTATACTGGCACATCTGGGAAAACCCAAATCTGAGAGTTCTGGGTTTTCCCAAAACCCCCAAAACCATCCCCTCACTCATCAGTCGATCACATGCTCCAATCACCAATCCGTCCAATCTCGAAACATCACTCCAACCACTCCTTCTCCAGATGCAGGATTATCCTGACCTTGACCGAAAGGAAGAATTCTATTTTGTCTAACTACATTCCCTCTACTAAATCCCCCCTCCAGTTTTCCACACATGAGAAAGTGGCAGCGTGGAAGCTTCCGGGGCTAATAAGGCTTCCAAAGCTGACAAACAGCTTCTTCATCCCTCAGCCTTCTTGTGATCTCAGGAAGATTAAAGACCCTTCTAGAGTAATATATTTGGGGGACACACAAAGTTGGAGGAAAAAGGGACCCCAAAAAAGTCCCCTTGCCCCACAGAAATCTGGTTCCGTAGCATTGGATGAGGTTCCCAAGATCTATCTAGCTTAGTAACTAATTCTGCCAGTCACGTCTCCTGGGAAAGTCCTGAAGAAGTTATGAAATTCTTCTCTTTGTGGGACAACCAAGTGTTTTGCTGTATCCTGCCCCTGAACAGGTTCAGTTTAACCACCATTAAAGTTGAGCTGAGTTTTAGAGGGGTTCAGTCTTAGATCCAATGGTGGCAAATCAGAAATTGGCATTTGGTATGAACATAGAAGGTTTATTATTTCTGTAAAGAGTGCAAAGCTTAAATGGTGTAATTTTAAGGGGATGCAAAGAATGATACAATTATTGAATTAGTAACTCAGGGAAGCACCCTCATCTTGAAAACAAGGGAGACTTATTGTATTACATTTGATTGAATGGGGGCCATGCTTATCACTGGATGGGATATAAAATTGTTGGAATATATTTCTATGCAACAACTACAGTAGTATTCAGCCAGGCAAGGTTTACAAGTTTGTATCAATTGTATATACCTCATGCTCTGTCGTTCTAAGCAGAATTTCCTGTTTCCTGTTACAGTTAAGCAGTAAAGCACATGATGACTGTTCTCTTTGTTTGCACTGTGGTGCTATATATAATCAGACTTTCTAACAATAATAATATAATCCCTCTTCCTAGGCAGAAAGGAAAATTACTTTTGCCAGGTGACAGAAATGTCACTCACAAACATCCCTTTATGGTACTTATAGCTCCCCTCCCTAAACTAGATACAGCCGTATATATGTGATTCTTTATTTCCTACTTGGGAGGAGGGAGCTAGGTATTTTAAGTCTTGTAGATGCATAAGAACACATTTCAGCCCTTAAAAGTTGCCAGGCAAATGAGAACTTTACTCCAGATAGTTGGCCAACTCAGAGGCAAGGATCATCATGATGTCATTTACATCTCTGTGATGTCATCATAGCTTCATCTTCCAGGCACTTTCAAAGTTTGGATGGTTAGATTTTGCAGTAGCAGTAGAATATTTGTATAAAGGACCATCAATCCATGTGAGTTAATCCTCATAGATTTAATATGATGCCAAACTTAAATTTAGGAGCTGCTTGTGTGCTTCTAGATCTGAGAGGGAGGAAAGAGAAAAGAAAATAATTTTATATAGATATCTTTTTTAAAAAAATCTTGCTTAAATAAGAGCTTATAAAGAAAGAACACAAAGCACACGCTTAATAATTGTGGATAAAAATAAAAGAAACTGAATCGAAAACACAGTTCTACAAACCCCCAGCTTTGACCACACAACACATCTTTGATAGTTGGTCACCCTGTCATAAAGGGAAGGGAGAGAGAGAGAGAGAGAGAGAGAGAGAGAGAGAGAGAGAGAGAGAGAGAGAGAGAGAGGAGGGGGAGGGGGAGGAGAGAGTTTATTTGCTTCAGATAAGGCTGAAAGCTCCCACTTTAGGATTAGAAAACCAGCTTTTGTGGCTGGTTTAAATCTGATGCCTCCTTGTTTAGAGTAAAATATCTCTTAGAAGTTGGAGTAGTTTTATTTATTTTTTTCCCCAGAAATACCTTATATTTTTTCTTGAGATGTGGAGATAATTTCTTAGCCTTTCTACTCTACAGGAAATTCCTCCTCCTCCTCCTCCTCCTCTTCCTCTTCCTCTTCCTCTTCCTCTTCCTCTTCCTCTTCCTCTTCCTCTTCCTCTTCCTCTTCCTCTTCCTCTTCCTCTTCTTCTTCTTCTTCTTCTTCTTCTTCTTCTTCTTCCTCCTGCTCCTCCTCTCCTCCTTTTCACATGAACAAGGAAGAAAACACTACGAAACTACTGGAAATGGTCTTCTTTAAAGGTTTTAATAAAATTTATCCAAAGTTAGCTTTCCTATGCTTCCAGAACAAAGAGTTTGATGAATAGCGACTATTCCTTGCAAAACAGGTTGCCTTGCTCGTGTTTGTTTCCAACTTGTACCTCTGGCATTGTAAACTGTCAGGACTATATAATTCTTCCTGGTAAGGTGGAACGGTAAATCAGAAAAGAGGGTCTGTGTATGAATCGTTTGTCAAAACGGAGGAGAGAAACACAGCAGGAAGCTCCAGGGACAAGATATATAAACCAGGCAGAAAAATTAGAAGCATTTTACCATTCCTAGAAAGCAAAGGAAGGAGCTTGTGAATTCCGGGGAGTCCTGCATAGGAAAAAAAACCAAAACCCACTGCTGTGAATTGTTATCTGGCTAAGGATGTGCAATTTGTCAGCTGTTGGGAGTAGGATGTTATAGGATGGTCTTGGATATGAACAAAGGGGCAAATAACATCTGAGAAAAGGTTGAATCCAAGATGTAATGTTGTAGGCAACATGCCAGCATTCCAGAAAATCCCAACTCTAATTAAAAACTCCAAAACAAGCTTTCTACGGAATCTAAATCGCGTGGCACAGCTGTTTCCCCCCCTTGCTGTGCTACTTACCTTCCCAAGCCTCCTTTTTCTGTGTGAAGCGCACATTTGGCGCATACTGCACATGCATGTGCATGCAGCATGTGTGTTGTGTGCATGTGCACAGCACACGTCTGGTGTGCATTGTGCATGTGCATGCACAGCGTGCGCTTGGCACACACCCGCATGCGCAGCCAGCGAACCAGTGGCAAACCGGCATCCCGGTACAGTCAGCTGAGTCCACGGCTGACTGTTGGGGGCGAGTCATTGGCCCCGATGGAGAGGGTGCGCAACCTGGGCGTCCTCCTGGATGAACGGCTGTCTTTTGAAGATCACTTGATGGCCGTCTCCAGGAGAGCTTTCCACCAGGTTCGCCTGGTGCGCCAGTTGCGCCCCTTTCTAGACCGGGATGCCTTATGCACGGTCACTCACGCCCTCGTGACATCTTGTCTGGATTACTGCAATGCTCTCTACATGGGGCTCCCCTTGAGGGGCATCCGGAGGCTTCAGTTAGTCCAGAACGCGGCTGCGCGGGTGATAGAGGGAGCCCCTCGTGGCTCCCGCGTGACACCTATCCTGCGCAGACTGCACTGGCTATCTGTGGCCTTCCGGGTGCGCTTCAAGGTTTTGGTGACAATCTTTAAAGCGCTCCATGGCATAGGGCCGGGCTATTTACGGGACCGCCTACTGCTACCGAATACCTCTCACCGACCCGTGCGCTCTCACAGAGAGGGACTCCTCAGGGTGCCGTCAGCTAGGCAGTGTCGTCTGGCGACACCCAGGGGAAGGGCCTTCTCTGTGGGGGCTCCCACCCTCTGGAACGAACTCCCTCCAGGACTTCGTCAACTTCCGGACCTCCGAACCTTCCGTCGCGAGCTTAAAACTCACTTATTCATCTGCGCGGGACTGGATTAGATTTTTAAATTTACTGGTTTTAAATGGGCTTTTATTATTTATACTGTTTTTAACAATTCGGCTATGGAATACGTTTTTTACTTGTCATTTTAGTTTGTATTTATATGTATTTTTAATTGCCTGTGAACCGCCCTGAGTCCCTAGGGAGATAGGGCGGGTATATAAATGTGAAAAATAAAATAAATAAATAAATAAACCGGTTCAGATTTCACCACTGATCTATAGGAAAGGAAACGCTTATCAAAATGTAAATAAATAGCACAAGTAAAACCCATAAAAAGGATAAAGATAGAAACTAAACAGAGATGATGGTAGTTGGGCTTATATCTTATCGGGTGCCACCACAGAGGTCAGTCTTTGCCTTGTCCACTTTGAGTTCAGTCTTTGCCAATGGTGGTGGTTTTCACTTGATCAGGGCCTCTGGTGGCTCAACGGACTAAGTCTGTCTGTTATTAACAGCAGCTTGCTTGCAATTACTGCAAGTTCAAGTCCCACCAGGCCCAAGGTTGACTCAGCCTTCCATCCTTTATAAGATAGGTAAAATGAGGACCCAGATTGTTGGAGGCAATAAAAGTTGACTTTGTATATAATATACAAATGGATGAAGACTATTGCTTAACACAGTGTAAGCCGCCTTGAGTCTTCGGAGAAGGGCGGGATATAAATGCAAATAAATAAATAAATAAATAAATCAGGGCTTCTGATCAAGATGCTGAGCAGGTTAAATTCTCACTGGTTAAAATCACGCACTTTCCTTAAAGAGACATTCCCCCAAATTTCAGGATTAGAGTGTGAATTCACAATTCTTATCACTGTGGCAGCTTCAGCTCTGTTTAACCTTTCTCCAAAGGCCACGGGGGAACAGGCCAATTATGAGCTGGGGAAGGAAGTACTGTATGAAGTTCCTGATAATGGAGCACAATTTTTTCTCTCTCTCTTTTTTTGTCTCTTTATTTCTTCTTAATTAGTCCCAGTAGGAATGATTGATTTCCCCTCCCACCAAACCTTGTAGCTAACATCTGTTGGTATTCCTGGGGTCAATTCGGCACTGTCTTTGGCTTTGACATTTCTTGTAAGAGAGAAGGCATTTGTTCATATTGACATTAGCTGCTCAGAATCTCTCCGTGGTGCAGATGGCCTCTGAATAAAGACATCAAGCTAATAGGCGAGATGACAAGCTTCAATTGTACTGGTGCATTTTGAACTGAAGTGGGCTGGGAGCAACATCTTATCTTTCTTTCTTTCTTTCTTTCTTTCTTTCTTTCTTTCTTTCTTTCTTTCTTTCTTTCTTTCTTTCTTTCTTTCTTTCTTTCTTTCTTTCTTTCTTCTTACTAAGTGGGACCACATCCTGCTATTGAAGTACTCTGGGTCACGTTTTAGGAAAGGTCATTTTCTCCATAATTGAGTCTGGTGAGCTCACATCTTCCATGAAGAAGTTTGCATTTCTTCTACAGGTTTGGCCAGAACATAAAATTGCACACAAGCATAAGATTGTGTATTGGACATGTGATGCGACACCCAGAAAAATACAGCATCCTTCACTTAATTCTCCAGGAAAGACTGAAGGCAAACGAGGTCCAGGCAGAAGAAGAATAGAATAGAATTTTATTGGCCAAGTGTGATTGGACACACAAGGAATTTGTCTTGGTGCATATGCTCTCAGTGTACATAAAAGAAAAGATACGTTCATCAAGGATACGTTCATCAAGAACATCATGGCTTCAAAACCTAAGGGACTGGTTTGGACAAAACTCAGCAGCACTTTTTCATGCAGCTGTTGACAAAAATAGGATTGGCAACATGATCACCAACGTCCGATGACGGATATGGCACAAGAAGAATAAGATTGTATCTGTAGACCCATGGAAGCATGCCCATGTGCACAAACACACAAATAATACAAACACACATGAAGTATTAGTACCACTAAGTGTGGCTTTGGTGAAACCACACTTAGAATACTAGAATACATCTAGTTTTGCTCACCAAATTCCAGAAAAGAAGTTGAAATTTTTTTGGGGGGGGGAAATAATGCAAAGAAGAGAAACAAAGATGATTAGCGGGCTGGAGGCTAAAACATATTTATTTATTTATTTTATTTTATTTTATTTATATACCGCCCTTCTCCCGAAGGACTCAGGGCGGTTTACAGCCAGGATAAAAGCACAACTCAGAAAATAAAAGCTGAAGGAATATAAAACTATAATAAAACCCCAATAAAAAACTTCATTAAGCCAGCCCTGCACAATGAAATAAAAAAGTTTTTAGCTCGCGGCGAAAGGTCTGGAGATCCGGAAGTTGATGCATCCTCGGAGGCAGCTCATTCCAGAGGGCAGGAGCCCCCACAGAGAAGGCTCTCCCCCTGGGGGTCGCCAGTCTACATTGTTTGACCAACGGCACCCTGAGGAGACCCTCTCTATGGGAGCGCATGGATCGATGGGAGGCTATTGGTAGCAGCAGGCGGTCTCATAAATAACCGGGTCCTATGCCATATGAAGAACATTTGCAGGATTTAGGTATGTCTACTCTAAGGAAAAGAAGGAGTAGGGGTGACGTGATAGCAGTCTTCCAGTAACTGAGGGGCTGCTGCAAAGAGGAGGGGGTCAACTTATTTTTCGAAGCACCCGAAGGCAAGACAAGACAGAATGGATGGAAACTAATCAAGGAGAGAAGCAACCTGGAACTAAGAAGAAGTTTCCAGTATTATTTATGTACCTGCCAACAAAAGTGCATACAGTCAACGCTATGGTTTTCCCAGTTGCAATGTATGGCTGTGAAAGGTGGACCATAAGGAAGGCTGAGCGTCAAAGAATTGAGGCCTTTGAACTCTGGTGCTGGAGAAGACTCCTGCGAGTCCTTTGTACTGCAAGGCGATCAGATCAGTCAGTCCTAGAGGAGATCAACCATAACTGTTCTTTAGAAGGCCAGATCCTGAGGATGAAACTCAAATACTCTGGCCACCTAATGAGAAGGAAGGTCTCACTGGAGAAGAGCCTAATGCTGGGAACGATTGAGGGCAAAAGAAGAAGGGGATGGCAGAGAATGAGGTGGCTGGATGGAGTCACTGAAGCAGTCAGTGTGAGCTTAAATGGACTCCAGGGGATGGTAGAGGACAGGAAGGTCTGGAGGAACTTTGTCCATGGGGTCGTGATGGATCAGACACGACACAAAGTAACTAACAACAACAAAATTTATGTTTTGCCTATTAAAACAGGATCCTTCGCAGCCATCTATTCTTGGTTAACATTTGGGTTAGATTATTGCAATGTGTATTATATGAAGCTACCTATAATAAGTGTTGAGAAATGGCAGCTGTTAGAAAAATATACTTGCTGGTTCATTGCTATGCTACATTTATATTTTGCTAACTTTGGAATCTCTCCCCTCGTTTTTTTTACTTGATGTGTTTCTAATGGACTGTCTAATGTAAACCTGCCCAGTTTAGAAACTGAATCGTTTCACGAATGAGTTGCTAGTCATCACCTTTTGAGGTTGGTTGGGTGCTTTTTAGGAATTAGCAAAATTTGTACCGTAGAACGCAATCCTCCTATTGTTTCCTCCTTAGACATTTTAGACGCCTTCAATCATTTTTCTCTAATATTATTATGAATTATATGAAAGCCATAGTGGATTTTAATGTAACGGTGGAAACATAAGATAGGCATATCGATGTTCTATACAGCTCCTGCCTGATTGATTGATTGATTGATGATTGATTGATTGATTGATTGTTTGATTAACTGTTGAAAGCTTGCATCTTTGGATGTAAAACTCCAATCAGTCAGTTACACAATAATAAATCACAGAGATGAAAAGTTAAGTGTTCCTCAAGTTAAGGCCACTTCCAGGTGGCTTTATGGTCATGTCTTTGTTGTTTTATAGCAGGGGTCTCCAACCTTGGTCCCTTTAAGACTTGTGGACTTCAACTCCCAGAGTCCCTCAGCCAGCAAAGCTGGCTGAGGAACTCTGGGAGTTGAAGTCCACAAGTCTTAAAGGGACCAAGGTTGGAGACCCCTGTTTTATAGCATCAATGGGCAGGCATTCTCTCTCCTCTCCTCTCCTCTCCTCTCCCTCCCTTCCGAAATATTCTTCAATATATCTAAATGGTACTTCAGGCCTTTGGTTTCTTCTGCCCAAAGGACTGTCCATTTATCCTCCAAATAATTCTTTTCAGCACCCTCTTTGTTCATTCCTATCATTAGGCCAGGTGCTTTCACATAAAATCCAGTGATTCATCACTGAAGAGATAAGTGATGAAGAGACGTCGGGTTGGCAAGGATCTCACCAAAGGTCCAGCCACGGCTCCACCATCTATCTACTCCCAGAGCACCAGCTGCAGTGGCTGATTGCATGTGTGTGTGAGATAATCATACTCTTGTTTCTTTTGAAGGAAGTTAAATTAAAATCACTATGATTAAGACTGATTGCTAATTACTGTTTTGCTTATAACACTAAGCTCTATGTAATGAGTGACTAAATGAGCATCTTTTTTTATTATGAGACAGTCACCTTTTTCTGATGTAACACTTGGGTTGGAATCTCTCCCTCCCTCTCTTTCTCTCCCACCCTTCCTCTTTCCCTCCTCCCTTTCTCTCCCTCCCTCTCTCTCCTTCCCTCCCTCTCTTTTTCCCACCCTCCCTCTCTCTCTCTCTCCCTCTCTCCCTCCCTCTCTCTCCCTCCCTCCCTCCCTTTCTCTCTCCTCCCTCCTTCCCCCTCGCTCTTCCTCCCATCTCTCTTTCTCCCTCCCTCCCTCCTCTCTCCTCCCTCCCTCTCTGTCCCTCCCTCCCTCCTCCCTCTATCTCCCTTCCTCTCTCTCCTTCCTCCTCCCTTCCTTCCTCCCTCCTCTTCTCCCTCCCTCCTTCTCTTCCTCCCTCCTCCTCGCTCTTCCTCCATGTCTCTCTTTCTCTCTCCCTCTCTCTCCCTCCCTCTCCCTCTTCCCTCCCTCCCCCTCCCTCTCTCTCCTCCCTTCCTCCCCTTGCTCTCCCTCCTTCCCTCTCCTCCTTCATTCTCTCTCCCTCCCTCTCTCTCCCTCTTCCCTCACTCCTCCCTCCCTCTCCTCCCCTCGCTCTCCTCCTCCCTCCCTCCCTTCCTCTCTTTCCCTCTCTCTCCTCCTCCTCTCTCTCTCTTCCTCCTCCCTCCTCCTCTCCTCCCTCTCTCCCTTTCTCTTTTTCCTCCTCTCTCTCTCTCCCTCCTCCTCCTCCTCTCCTCTCTCTTTCTCCTCTCTACCTCCCTCTTTCTCTCCTCCCTCCTCTCTTTCTCTCTTCCTCTCTCCCTCCTCCCTCCCTCCCTCTCCTTCCTTCCTCCTCTCCTCCCTCCCACTCTTTCTCCCTCTCTCTGTCCATCCGTCTCTTTCTCTCTCCTCCTCTCCTTTCCTCCTCTCTCTTTCCCTCATTCCCTTCCTCCCTCCCTCCCTCCTCTCCTCCCTCCTCCCACTCTTTCTCCTCTCTCCTCCCTCCTCTCTTTCTCCTCTCTCTGTCCATCTGTCTCTCTTTCTCTCCCTCCTCTCCTTTCCTCCTCTCTCTTTCCCCATTCCTTCCTCCCTCCCTCTCCTTCCTCCCTCCTCCTCCCTCCCACTCTTTCTCCCTCTCTCCCTCCCTCCCTCTCTTTCTCCCTCTCTCTGTCCATCCGTCTCTCTTTCTCTCTCCCTCCCTCTCCTTTCCTCCCTCTCTCTTTCCCCCATTCCCTTCCCTCCCTCCCTCCCTCCTCTTTTTCCTGGAACACATTTTCCTTTTCATGAATTATTTTTCCTTAACTGTGCAGCCACCCAATTTCTGCAACAGTCACATTTCCATTTTCTGACATTTCACACATTATGCAAAGGTGAGCACAGATTGCAACAAAGGGAGATGTGCTCAGTAAATAGTCCCAGTGAATCTGGTGTCCTCATTAGGGCACGACTACTTTCAGACCAGAGCTCAGCTTCGCTTGTAAAACCAATTAATCCCTCCCATCTCTAGAAGCATAGAGTGGCATCAGGTTATAGCATCAGTTGCTCCAGCAAGTTTTTTGCAAACTAGGAATGTTGGAATCGGTAAGTGTTGAAATATGGGTAGATCTGGTACTGATTGCTGTTTGGCTGAGAAATGTTTGTTTCTCTGTTGCCAAGAATATATATATTTACTGACAAAGAAATAAAGGGAGACTAGTATTTCAAGCTATTTAGCTTTCATCAGCTAGCCATACCCTTCTGGGATTCGAACCTGGGCTTGCTTGCATATTAGGCAGATGTATTAACCTCTGAGCCACAGGTTCTCCTTGCTTTGTCAGCTGTACCAGGGGAAAGATTACGTGGGATTTTTTTCCTATCGAAGCAACCTGGTCTCCCATATTTGGGTAGATCAGGTTGCTTCGATAAGAAAAAAAAAACAATAAATAGATAGATAGATAGAGAAAGAGAGATAAATATCACTGTCCATTTTAAATACATACTGGAAAGAGGAAACTTGAGAGTTCCAAGGTTAATACTATATGGAACAAAACTGTGAATCCAGATGTTCTTCTTTAGATACCACTAAGCCCTTTCCCAGGAGGTAACAAGGAAAACATGTTCATGAAGAGGATGTGTAGCATCCCAGACAATCCTGCAGATCCTGCTCAAGCAACACTTATATGCCATGTCCTGGATAGAAGGAAGTGAACTTCCAATAATCTTTTCTGCCGTCCTCACCACTTTTTGCACTGCCTTCCTGTCCGAAGCAGTAGTGCTTCCAAACCAGACAGTAAGGCAATCTGACAGGATGCTCTTGGTTGTCTTTCTATAGAAAGTGGTAAGGACAGGAGAAGGAAAATTTATTTTTCTCATAAGACACAGAAAATGCAGGTGCTGCTGTATCTCACCGTTGAGTGACCAAGCTAGCCTACTCAGATCTCAGAATAACAGAATTGGAAGGGACCTTGTAGGTCTTCTAGGCCAACCTCCTGCTCAAGTAGGAGACCCTCACCATTTCTGACAGATGGCACTCTAGTCTCTTCTTGAAAGCCTCCAGTGATGAAGCTCCCACAACTTCTGAAAGCAAACTGTTTCATTGGTTGATTGTTCTCACTGTCAGAAAATTTCTCCTTATTTCTAGGTTGAATTTCTCCTTGTTCAGTTTCCATCCATTATTCCTTGTCTGGCCTTCAGGTGCCTTGGAAAATAGCTTGACCCCCTCTGCTCTGTGGCAGCCACTCAAATATTGGAAAACTGCTCTCATGCTTCCCCTGGTCCTTCTCTTCACTAGACTAGCCATGCCCAGTTCCTGCAACCATTCATTAGTCTCCAGTCTCTTCATCATCTTTTTTTTCTTGCAATGGATGTATTACTTGGAACCCTGACACATGTCAGAGTTCACAACCCAGAATAATGGCCCTAATAACTGGAATCAAATTCTACCGAGATACTGGAAAAAGTTACTGAGTGAGAAAAAATGGTCTCCTCTTCATTGAAAGTGGAGGTTAGACTGCCAACCATCAGAGATGGGTCAATCTGGATTTCTGTTTGAAAAAGGGATTGATTTGGAAGCTGAAATAACCCCTTCCAAATAGGTGCATAAATATAGCAATAGCACTTAGCCGTATATACCGCTTCCCAGTGCATTACAGCCCTCTCTAAGCAGTCTACAGAGTCAGACAGATTTCCCCCAACAATCTGGGTCCTTATTTGACTGACCTCAGAAAGAAGGCTGGAAGGCTGAGTCAACCTAGAGCTGGTGAGGATTGAACTGCTGGCAGTCAGCAGAATTAGCCTGCAATATTACATTCTCACCACTGCGCCACCAGTGCTCTTTTATGTCTGTCTTTCTCCTAGCCAGTGATGAGGAACAACCATCTGTGGCTGGACATAGCACAAACTTCATGATCACTAAATGAATGGTTGTAAGACAAGGACTCTTACTACCAACTCTCTCAGGGAAAGGATCTCAGAAACCATGGTTTCTCTTTTTTTTTTAGAGTCACTATTTCTTGTGTCTTTTACTATATGCTTCTATTTCTTAATGTATGATGCTATTACGAAAGTGCTTTGAAGTTTCTTGGAAGGTGGGACATAAATAATTATAGAACATGGATGACAGGTGCTCAAATTCTACGCGCTTATTTTATCATGCAGGCACCTAATTCACAATTATTCTGGCAATGATGTCATTAGTACATATTCTGTTTCAACACTTCCTCCTTTATTAAAAATGCCAAGGTGCCGACTTTGGAAGCAATTGCTGTGTCTCTTCCTTAATTGAGTCTACGAGTGCATGGAAAGCTAACACCTTTTTCTAAAGATACATTTCCTTGCTCTACAGTACTGTCTTTTAGGTGTTACCACTGTAGAGCAAATGTTGAAATTTTGCGTGGAGATCAACCTAGGATTGTGCTTTAAAAACAACAACAAAAAGAGAAAGATCACGCTAATATAATTCTGGGTTCACATATGTGTTCTTGGCAGCCTCAGCCGTTGACTTTGATTTGAGTTGAACGAGTCAAAAATATAGCACTGTTGGGGATAAGTTCCAGTCTATTTCAGAATTATTTTGAACAAATCTGACTATTTGCTTTATTTAAGCAATGTTTATCTTGTCAGTTGATGGGTTCAACTAAAGTTTAGTTGATTAATCAAAGGCAGAGATGGGTTTTACATAATTTTACCACCGGTTCGCCATGTATTGAAAATGTGAGCATGTGCTCACCTTCCGTTCATGTGCGCAGCCTTCCATGCATGTGCTTTGCTCGCACATGTGGCTTGCACACAGGCACCCGGCTTAGAAAATGTGGCTAAATAGGATGGATAGTGCCGAAGCAGGTGGACGGGTGTGGCAGGCCCACCCACAGGTCACCACTACCGGTTTGCCCAAACTGTTCCAAACCAGCTGAATATCTCCACTAATCATAGGGCCAAGAAAGTCTGTACAGGTAGTCCTTGACTTACAATAGCTCATTCAATGACCGTTCGAAGTTACGACGACACTGAAAAAAGTGATTGACAACCATTTTTCATATTTGCCCTAATGATGTTACCTAGTCTGGGTAACAAATTCAATGCAGTTGTTAAATTAGTCACACAGTGTTCAGGGAATCTGGCTTCCCCATTGACTTTGCTTGCGTGAAGGTCACAAAAGATGGTCACAAGACCCCAGAGCACTGCAACCGTCATAAATGTGAGCCAGTTGCCAAGCATTCAAATTTTGATCATGTGACCACAGGGATGTTGTAATCATCATAAGTGTGAAAAATGGTCTTAAATCACTTTTTTCACTGTCATAACTTTGAACAGAATAGAATAGAACAGAACAGAACAGAATAGAATTCTTTATTGGCCAAGTGTGATTGGACGCACAAGGAATTTGTCTTTGCATTAGCTTCTGGAGGCCGAGCTGCTGGCACAGCACGTTTGCAGAATTGACTTTAAGTTATGGGTTGTAGTTAAGTTAAGGGAACCAGTCTGTCCACAAGAACTTTAAATCTAGAAAGTGTAGCCCATATTTAGTACGGTGAGCACGTACTCTTTGGGCAGATGGGTATAAACTCAACTTGCTAACCATCTGCAAAATAATTTAAAACATCATTTTCTCATAACAGCTGCATTTACTGATGGTGCTGGAAATCTTTCTCTCTAACCTTAACACTTTAGTAGACTCCGGAGGGGCACAAACAACAGCGAATGCAATCATTTTATAAAAAGTTCTTTGTTCCTACTATAAAATAAAATTGTGCTGGCTGTAGTTTTCCCCATGTGATGATTAGATGAACATTTACATTCTTTCTGCCCTTTAAGCAACCATGTGGCAGGTTTTCTGGACAATACATTTGCACAGAAATAGTAGAAGTGCTGGCCCTGTAAATGGAAGGAGCTTCTGGATTCCTTTGAAGTTTGAGCTACTGCAGCCACCTTGGATCTGTCATGGCCTCATTGGAGCCTGGCTCGGACAGGGATGGCAAGTCTCCCTTGGTATGTTTGGAGAGGCCAGGGGCTGAGGACGATGCTGTCCTGGCCCCCTCAGGCAGTAGTCGTGAAGTGGTCGACCAGACAGAGAGCTGCCTGCCTGCACAGACGCAGGGGAGGATCAGATGCTGATAGGGAGTGGGGCTGATAAGCAGCAGATCCCCTCTGATGAGGAAAAGCCAGCGGTGAAATCCGGCTGGATCTATCCGGTTCGCACGAACCGGTAGCGCCGGTGGTAGGAGGCTCCGCCCACCTGCCGGTATGTCATTACATCCTGTTTTTGACCCTCTGCGCATGCAGAGAAGGTTCTGTGCATATATAGAAGAGGTGTGCATGTGTGTAGTGCACGCATGGTCCCGCACGCTCCCATTCCCAGACTGGTAGTGAAAGTAAGTGGATTTCACTGCTGGGAACAGCTGCCTCCCCCACTCAGTCTGAGGGCACAGAGAGCAGAGTCTAGGCAAGCCCCAAGAAGGGCTGCGAGGCTACTCAGGAGGAGGTCACCCTACCTCTCCTCACCACATGTAGTTGAGTGACTTAAGGAGAAGCTGTGGGGAGTTAGTCTTTGCCAGAACAATTGTTTTGGCTTACACTCTCCTAGCTTTGACTCATGCCTTGTGCCGTGCCTTGCCTTGCCTTGCCTTGCGGACTACTTTCTGTCTTTCATATTGCCTTGCCTTCAAGAAGGCCTTTTGCCTCATACCTTGTCTTTGTCCTGAGGACTGCCATATGTCTAGTGCCTTGACTTTGCCTTGTGGACCACCGTTTGCCTCATGGACTCGCTAAACTGGGTGATGGGACTTGGGACCCTGGACCTTGCCCTGTGAGCATGCTCCTACTGGACTTTCATTGTTCTATACGGACTGTTGTTTGGGGGACTGAAGGTGGCTGCCTTCAAGGTAAGGTGGAGTGGAGCCTTACTAGTTGTTGGTGGGAAGTTTGTCTGAACATTTAGTGAGAACAGTAAAGGACTCTCTAGAGGCCTGCTGTTGTGTCTTGTCCGCTCTCACCGCAGCCGGGGTCTGCTTATCTGCTCCCGAACACGGAGGAATGTATGCCTCCCAGCCCCAGTCCTGGCTCCATGCCCAGACAAGCTGCAGAGGAGGGGGCACCTCCCGGTCCCAGCCCTGGCTCCATGCCCAAGCAGGCTGCAGAGGAGGGAGCATCCCCCGGCCCCAGCCCTGGCTCCATGCCCAGGCAAACGGAGCAGCTAGACCCCTCCCCCTCCTCCACAGCATGTGAGCCTGAGGAAAGTTTACTTCCAACAGCTGATTGGAGTGACCCTCGCATCAGAAAATTGGATAGGCGGAGGCAACAGAAGGAAGGGAGGGGCAGGCCTTAATGAGTGCTGAGTCATGGAGCCACACCCCATGGCCTATATAAAGGATCTGCTTTTTGGCAGTCTCTGAGTCAGGCAAAGTCGAACTTATCTTGCTGAAGTCACTTACTGGTCTCCTGCCTGCTCTGAGGACTTTGCTAGGACTTTGGGCAGAGCTGCAGAGGCAAGCCTGATTCGGATTTCCCTGACCCGGCCGTCAGCGGAGGAGTGGGACACGACACCTGCCTTGCCTTGGCCACCTGGGACCTAACACAGGGGTCTCCAACCTTGGTCCCTTTAAGACTTGTGGACTTCAATTCCCAGAGTTCCTCAGCCAGCTTTGCTGGGAGTTGAAATCCACAAGTCTTAAAGGGACCAAGCTTGGAGACCCCTGACATAACAGGATCTAATTCACTGTCAGAACCCATTTCTTTGGAGAAAACTATGACCTTCTCACATTTAGAAGAAAGTAGTTGCTGTCCCCTTGAGCAACCAAACAGTGTCACCTTGGGAGATCCATGTACTATGGCAATCAGTGGAAGAAGCACATCTATGCTTGTTCTCGCATCGTTTCAGCAACCTTCAGCCAAGATTTAGCTGGGACAATTGGAAACGTAAAAGAACTGTGTCCCAGATTTCTTTTGATATTATTTTTTGACAGCATTGGCAATCATAAGGCACACCATGTTCCCTCATATCTATCATTCTCAGGGCAAAGCAAGAGCTTCTGTGACCAGTTGGGCATAATAAAATGTAAATTAGTGAAATTTGAATTCCAAAGGGAACCTATTAGAAGCACATGATATTTTGTGTACTTTATTTGTGATTTTAAAAAAAACCCATACCTAGCAGAACGTTGAGTATTTGGGTTGGTTGGGCAAAATTAAACAGGTCTATGCAGGGCAGGAATTAAATCCAGCAGGTTCTGACAGGTTCTGGAGAACCAAGAGCAGAAATTTTGAGTAATTCGGAGAACCAGCAAATACCACCTCTGGCTGGCCCCAGAGTGGGGTGGGAATAGAGATTTTGCAATATCCTTCCCCCAGGAGTGGTGAGGGAATGGGGATTTTGCAGTATCCTTTTCCTGGAGTGGGGTGGGAATGGAGATTTTGCAGTATCCCTCCCATGCCATTCCCACCAAGCCACGCCCACCAAGCTACACCACGCCCACCAAGCCACACCCACAGAACCATTAGTAAAAAAAATTGGATTTCACAACTGATGGATGTTTTTGGTAGCCTCTCACCTAAATACAGACCAGATCCAACCAAACTGAGCATGGTGAGTTCAGCTAGAATTGACTATAAGGGCTGACATTGAGCTGGGTTTGTTCAGAGCTTAAAAACTTTAATTAGACATTTTTCAGTTCTCATGTGGGCCTTCTCCAGGTTAACCACATTGGCACTGGTTTCCTTCTGATATAAACTGTGACAGAATTTGGTGGGTGAGCTGAATGTGCCCCACTATGTCCTCAATGACTTCTATCATGACATGAGTGAAAGCATCAGTGTTTCACCAATCTATTTATGTTCTCCTAATGCTTATGCAACTGTCTTCCTGTGTCCAAAGCAACACAAACAAAATCCACATTCAACAATCCAAGCATGAAAGCTAAAACCAACAGTTTGAAATAGAAGGGGCTAGCTAAACAAGAACACCTCACCCATATCCTAATTTGGAGATTACGTCTACAAACCAGTCCTCGTGTTACTTCTAACAAGGTTGGAGTCGAGATAATAGTTCTTCATTTACTTTATTGTCATTGCGCCTCGTACAACGAAATTAAATGCCATCTTCAGTGTACATTATTTATTTATTTATTTAATCAAATTTTTATACCGCCCTATCGCCCGAAGGACGAAGGACGGTTTACAGCCCGATAAAAATACAAATATAATACAAGATAAAACACTAATTAAAAAACTTATTTAAATAGGCCAAAATTTAAAATTACAATTAAAATGATAAAACCCCATTAAAATTAAATTTAAAAATTAAAATTCTAGTCCAGTCCTGCACAGATAAATAGATGTGTTTTAAGCTCGCGGCGGAAGGTTCGAAGGTCAGGAAGTTGACGGAGTCCTGGGGGAAGTTCATTCCAGAGGGTGGGAGCCCCCACAGAGAAGGCCCTTCCCCTGGGTGTTGTCAGTCGGCACTGCCTGGCAGACGGCACCCTAAGTAGTCCCTCCCTGTGAGAGCGCACAGATTCGGTGGGAGGCAATCGGTGGCAGCAGACGGTCCCGTAAGTAACCCGGCCCTAAGCCATGGAGCGCTTTGAAGATAGTTACCAAAACCTTGAAACGCACCCGGAAGGCCACAGGCAGCCAGTGCAGTCTGCGCAGGAGTGGTGTCACTTGGGAGCCACGAGGGGCTCCCTCTATCACCCGCGCAGCCGCATTCTGGACTAACTGGAGCCTCCGGGTGCTCCTCAAGGGAAGCCCCATGTAGAGAGCATTGCAGTAATCCAGGCGAGATGTCACGAGAGCATGAGTGGCCGTGCATAGGGCATCCCGGTCCAGGAAGGGGCGCAACTGGCGAACCAGGCGAACCTGGTAAAAAGCTCTCCTGGAGACGGCCGTCAAATGGTCTTCAAAGGACAGCCGTCCATCCAGGAGAATGCCCAAGTTGCACACCCTTTATATTATACATAAAAAATAAAACACAAAGACACATCCTTCACATTTCATACAATTGAATTGAAAACCCCTGGTATTGCATTAATATTGCACTTTACAGTAGAATTCCGTATAGTTACTGCTCTGGGATAGAAGCTGTTTTTCAGCCTATTTGTCCTTGTTTTTATTGTCCTGTACCGTCTGTCAGATGGTAATAGTTAAAAAAAAAAGAATGTCGAGGATGAGATGGATCTTTAAGAATGTTTTGAACTTTCTTAAGGCTCGGGAGCTATCAAGCTCTTCCAAGGAGGGGAGAAGGCGACCAATGATCCTCTGGGCAATGACGTTAACCCTCTGGAGCACTGTCTTTTCTGCCATTGTGCAATTGGCAAACCTTACAGGTGCAGTAAGTTAGGATAGTCTCTATGGTGCAAAGGTAGAAGGTCACCAGTAATTTTTCATAAAGGCTTTGTGTCCTGTGATCATAAATTGCAGTCCAGGTAGTCCTTGACTCATAACAATTTGTTTAGTGACCATTCAAAGTTACAACCCCATTGAAAAAAGTAACACAACCATTTGTGGTTGTGTTACAACCACTAATGACCATTGCAGCATTCCCATGGTCATGTCATCAAAGTTCAGGTACTTGACAACGGGTGTATATTTATGACATTTGAGATAACAGAATCACACATTAACAAAGTTGGAAGGGACCTTGGACGTCTTCTAGTCCAGGGGTCTCCAACCTTGGCAACTTTAAGCCTGGAGGACTTCAACTCCCAGAATTGCAAAGTTGGCTGGGGAATTCTGGGAGTTGAGGTCCGCCAGGCTTAAAGTTGCCAAGGTTGGAGACCCTTGTTCTACTCCAACCCCCTGCTCAGGCAGGAGACCCTCTACCACAGTGGTTCTCAACCTTTATAGTGCTGTGACCCCTTTAATAAAATTCTCCACGATGTGGCGACCCCTTTAATACAATTCCCCACGATGTGGCGACCCCAACCATAAAATTATTTTCGTTTTGAATTTATCGCGCCTGAAGCTGTATTGGCTAGCGATCTGAACTGCTTGCGATTGCCTTGAGGACGGAGGCATTAAAGCGGAGATTCCTCCCCTATTAAGTTTATTGCGCCTGAAGCCAGATTAGGCTAGCGGTTGGGAGTGATTGCAGCTGGCTTGAGAGGGAGACATCAGAGCAAAGATTTCTCTCTTTTTTAATTCATCGTGCCTGAAGCTGAATTCGGCTAGCGATTTGAAGAGCCTGCAGCTGGCTTGTGGAGTCAACCATTGGACCGTGATTCTTCGACTCGCAAGTATACTTCCCATATTTCCAATGGTCTTAGACGACCCCTGGCAAATCGTCACTCGACCCCCAACGGGGTACTGATGCACAGGTTGAGAACCGCTGCTCTACCATTTCAAAGAATTTTTTTTCCAATTTCTTCTTGAAAACCTCCAGTGATGGAACACCCACAGCTTCTGGAGGCCAGCTGTTCCACTGGTTGATTGTTCTCATTGTTAGGAACTTTCTCCTCAGTTCTAGGTTGATGATTCATCTTCAGCAGGGATTTTTCCTCAGTGTTGGACAAGTGAATCTGACTAGATGAGGCTTAATAAAAGAATGGGATTTGGCTTTTCTCTTAGATTCCAGTGCTTTTAGAGAATTCTTTAAAGTGAATTGGGTTAATGCAGTACGGTTGTGTATCTGGAATATAAAATTATATTTAAAAAATATTTTTCATTTATTATTATATCTAATGTGTTCAACAATGTTTTGGGATCACATCACATTTGGGAAACCTAGAAATTACAGCTGTTGCACAGATGCCACTTTATCTGTCTCTATCATGTTGTCTTTTATTGCCAACCTTAATAATTTTGCCTGTTTACTAATTATATCATCCACAGTTTCATCTTTTCCTTTGTACAGTCTGCATTGGTTGTTGTTGAATCCTTGTTTTCATTAAGTTTGTAATTCGTATTCTTTAGCTATATATTCTGTTTCCCATCTATGGCTAAGTTTGTATTTCTACAATTTAACTTTGACTTAAGAATTGTTTGCTTATATCTTCAGTATTCAGGTTTACTTCTTACCAAAGAAGTAGTTATGCGATTTGAAATTCCCAGATATTTGTAGCTTTCTTCCATGGGCAAAAATTTTAACAGAATAACAAAATTGGAAGGGACCTTGGAGATCTTCTAGTCCAACCCCTGCTCAAGAGAAGACCCTAGATCATTTCGGACAAATCGTTGTCCAATCTCTTCTTAAAACCCTGCAAGGGACGAAGCACCCAAAACCTCTGAAGGCAAGTTGTTCCACTGGTTAATTGTTCTCACTGTCAGGAAATTCCTTCTTAGTTCTAAGTTGGTTTTCTCCTTGATTAGTTTCCATCCATTGCTTCTTGTTCTGCCTTCTGGTGCTTTGGAAAACAGGTTGTCCCCTTTTCTTTGTGGTAGCCCCTGAGATATTGGAAGACTGCTCTCATGTCACCCCCGTCTTTCTTTCTATTAAACCAGACATACCGGTACCCAATTCCTGGAACTGTTCTTCATAAGTTTTAGTTTCCAGTCCCTTAATCATCTTTGTGGCTTTTCTCTGCATTCTTTCCAGAGTCCCAACATCTTTTTATAATATGCTGACCAAAACTGGATGCAGTATTCTAATTTTATTAGAGGTGGCACAGCGGTTAGAGTGCAGTACTGCAGGCTACTTCAGTTGACTGCTAGCTGCAGTTCAGCAGTTCAAATCTCACCAGCTCAAGGTTGACTCAGCCTTCCATCCTTCCGAGGTGAATAAAATAAGGACCCAGATTGTTGGGGGCAAGAGGCTGTAAAACCGCTTAGAGAGGGTTGTAAAAGAACTATGAAGCAGTATATAAGTCTAAGTGCTATTGCTATTTATTTTATGAGATCTCATTTTAAGAACTGGATTCCCTTCGTGTTGTTTGATTTTTTTCCTTTTATTTTTGTGAGCCTTGCACTTTTGTTAAATCCAAACACAGTTTTGGTATCCTTACTACACACAGCCTTACTTTACTATGTAAGGATTCAATTTCATGTTTTTTAAACTTTCCATACAAATCATCCAGTGGAATAGCTGGGGATATTTTTTCACTTAACTTGAACTGATGCTATCCAAGTTTTGTTTTGTCCAAGATATGAATAAAGGATACCGTTGAGATAGTTAAAAAAGCGATGGAAACAATGAGTCCCCTTGGGGGTGGGGAAAATCCTCTCCAGATGTTTATGTTTCTCAAATAGTTTTTCATAGCTTCTTTTAGAAAATTCTGGTGTTTGCATTAATGTCAAAGATTTCCAAACATTGTCTACATCTAACTAGGTGCAAGAGATCAAACATAGTTTTATAACCAATCCAATTCATTTGTTAGTGGTTGGAGGGCTGTGTGTGTGTGTTGTGTGTGTGTGTGTGTGTGTGTGTGTGTGTGAAGTATCATTTTATCAATCCACAATTCATCATGTCTTTCTTATGAATTTCAGCAATTATCTTTTCGTTCAGGTGGATACAATGCATTTTTGAATGGCATTTGCTACTATGCCAGTTAGCAGTTGAATATTGTTGGCAAGCAAGCAAATAATTGGCCTATAATTGCTTGCAATTACCTCCTTGTCCCTGCCTTTTGTTATTAAAAATATTCCACCAGATTTCATCTACTCTTCATATATTTCATTAAATTGATTAGCCGGTGTTTCATGGAGAGTTATCAGAAGTTGAAGACAAAAATGCATCTCCTTCAGCTTTGTACTGCAGTTTGTAACCTTTTTAGCTTGTTTTTTTTTTTAAATCATTTCTGATATTATGACTGTGTGATCAATTTTGACCAAGCTAATGGTCTTCTCAATTTCTCTTATCTATTTTGCATCTTTCTTAATGCTCTTTTGAATTATTCCAGATGTCACTTCAGAATGTTAATGTTACATCACTATCAGAACAAGCATCTTCTATGTTAGTAATATTTCCCAGGAATGCTTTGTAAAACAAGTGCTCTTTTGTCCCAAAACTTCTGATTTTTGCCAAAATGGATTTATTTCACCTTCGTATTGTTTAATTCTCTTTGAAATAGCTTGCTTTAACTGAGATTAATTGTCTTACTGCCAAGATTAAACCGTTTCTGTAAACTTGCCTTGATTTTAATGTTGTTGTTTTTTCTGTTTTCTTCAAATTGCCGATCGGGGTTTATAATTTGTTGATCTTTCTTTCCAATCAAATTTTCCATTTTGGTGATTGATTTTGCTTGTTTTCGTTGTACAGCATTGTATCCCCACTCTGATGTTATCGCTGCTCGTGTGCCATAACCTAGTTGATTAGTTTCAGCCTTGTTTAAGTATTCTCCATGATCACATTGGTGTCTTCCAGACAGTTTCAGAGTTTTTTCTACTTTTTCAATGATTAAAAAAACCTTTCTGTGGTTTGGATTTCTTTTTTTTTTCATGTATCCCGGTAATGCTCAATTTTAGATCCATCTATCTGTCAGAGAGCTGAAGTTCATCAGTATTCTGCTCTCAGAAGCTAATAACATTTGATGTTGGTCTTAAAAGCTTTCATTCATTTCTTGTTCTTCTGTCTAGTTTGTGTTGTTATTAACCCAACAAGCTTTATCAGTAGTTCTCTTGTTTCCCTCCTTCGGGGTTTTTTTTCAATTCAATATCCATAAAAGCTTTTGTTCTAACTCCAAATATTTCTTGATCCATTAACTCCTATCCATTAGATTCTGACTTTGGATATGTACATTTCCAAATATCAAATAGAGGTAGTCCTCGACTTACAACCAATTCAATTAGTCAGTTTGAGGTTTACAATGCCACTGAAAAACATATGACCAATTTTCACTCTTATGACTGTTGCAACATCCCCATGGTCACGTAATTTACATTCAGATTGCTTAACAACTGATTCACATTTATGACAGTCACAATGTCCCGGGGTCATATTTTGTGACCTTCTGACAAGCAAAGTCAATGGGGAAACCAGATTCACTTAACAACCACGTGACTAATTTAAGAACTGCAGTGATTTGCTTAACAAATGAGCCGTAGTGGCGCGGTGGTTAGAATGCAGTACTGCAGGCCACTTCTGCTGACTGCCAGCTGCCAGGAGTTCAGCCGTTCAAATCTCACCAGCTCAAGGTTGACTCAGCCTTCCAGCTTTCTGAGGTCGGTAAAGCGAGGACCCAGATTGTTAGGGGCAATAGGCTGATACTGTAAACCATGATCTTGATATTATTGCTCTGTTGAGGCCATCGAGGATTGGCTTTTTTTAAAATATTTTTTAAAATTTTATTTTAATACAGACAGTCCATCTTTCATTAAACAGTGCATCGTCTGGGTACAAATGTCTTGTGCAATAACAATTAAAATTTACAGCCATATTCATTATTTGTCTACTCTTAACTTAATACTGATATACATAGCATATCAAATACTGTAGCAATCCTCTTCTTAACTTATTTAATTCTATTGATACATTTTCTATATTTCACTAATCTACTTTTATTTCTAACTTTCATATTTATTCTCTAGCCATTGGTAAAATAGTTCCTATACAATATAATATTCAGTGTGCTCCTTCTCTTTAAATGCAAGTGTTAACCTATTCATTTCTGCATGTTCTGATATTTTCATAATCGCATTCTCTTCCAAATCTCTTCACTTTTCCAAATTTGTACAAATACAGTTTAACTGCAGTTATTACATGGATAATCAAATATACATTTTCTTTACTATAAGTTTCTGGTAAAATCCCCAACAAAAATATTTCGGGTTTCAAATCATTATTTTGGGTTTCAAATCAATCATATATTGATTTGAAACCCGAAATATTTTTGTTGAGAATATATTGATCTGTGGAAAGTTTCCTGATTTTCCCCTGAAGTGTTATGTTAGGTGTAGGATCAAGAAATAGGAAAGTGATTATACTAATTACATATATGTGCAAATGTGTTGGGAGACGTCTTGGGAGCCAGAGTTTTGAAATATTTCACACCAGGGAGAAATAATTCCATTTATTTTAAGGGCAAGAATGTAGTTACCTTTGGAATTTATACCGATCCTTCCTCTTCTCCCCAAAAAACTCTTTTTCATAAAAACGGCTCCTGGGTGAAGTGAGAAGAAAATCCATTGGAACCACACTTGAAAATTAAAGAGCTACAATTCTGAACGTCTTCTCCAGCCATGTATTTTTGTCCAGTATTTTTTGGCTTCTGTGCATTTCTGCCACATATGATAATACGACCCAGGTGTCTGGTGACATTTCCAACATTTAGCCCTGGCTTTTTTGGAAGCACACTGCTGGGTCATATCTAAGTGAGGATCCATTAGAACACCAAGACTTTTCTCAGAGCTGCTACTGTTGAGACACATGCTGCCTATTCCTGTGATGGCGAACCTATAGCATGCGTGCCACGGGTGGCACGCGGAGCCATATCTGTGGGCATGTGAGCATTGCCCTAGCTCAGCTCCAGCATGCATGTGGGCACCGTTGAGCTGATTTTCAGGCCTTCTGGGCCCACAGGAAGTCGGGAAAAGCCATTTTTGCCCTCCCCAGGCTCCTAGAAAGCCTCTGGAACCTAGGGAGAGTGAAAAATGGGCCTTCCAGTCTCACCAGAAGTCAGGAAATGGGTCATTTCCGGCCTCCAGAGGGCCTCCAGGGGGTGGGGAAGGCTGTTTTCGCCCTCCCCAGGCTCCAAGAAAGTCTCTGGAGCCCAGGGAGGGCAAAAAACTAGGCCCACCATGACATCACATGCCAAAAGTGGGGGGAGTGCAGGGGGCACATTGAATTATGGGTGTGGGCATGCATGTATGTGATTCCCCCGTGTTCGCCCCGCTTTTGGCACGCTACGGCAAGAAGGTTAGCCATCCCTGGCCTATTCTATACCTGTGTATTTGGATTTTCCTGCTTAAGTAATGTGCTACTAGTAATGTGACTCTCAAACTCTTCAAAAGAGGTTAATTCCACCTTTAGTCAAGCCGTAAAAGAATGCACTTTTGTATCATTTATCTTGATGTGAGTTTTAAAATAATTTTGCTCTTGGGCATGATTTCATGATATTTTTTTTATTTTGTTTTTAAGCCGATCCCTTTTCAGGTAATAAGCACTTTCCAATTGGTATATTGTCGTCAATGCTTTAAGACGAGTAAGTGATCCATAAATATTTTAATGAATAAAGCTATTTAAATAAATAAAGGAGAAAACCTTGCAGGAAATAAACCATGATGAAAAGAAAGCGAAAGAATCGAAGGAATATCTGTGGAAAGTTTCCTGATTTTCCCCTGAAGTGTTATGTTGGGTGTAGGATCAAGAAATAGGAAAGTGATTATACTAATTACATATATGTGCAAATGTGTTGGGAGACGTCTTGGGAGCCAGAGTTTTGAAATATTTCACACCAGGGAGAAATAATTCCATTTATTTTAAGGGCAAGAATGTAGTTACCTTTGGAATTTATACCGATCCTTCCCCTTCTCCCCAAAAAACTCTTTTTCATAAAAACGGCTCCTGGGTGAAGTGAGAAGAAAATCCATTGGAACCACACTTGAAAATTAAAGAGCTACAATTCTGTACATCTGAAAGGATTCTAGCTTTTCAATTTTTTGTCATGTTTGTTCATCAACATATCCTCAATGTTATTATTCAAATATTCTCTGGTTTAATAAAAAAATAGCATGAGAATTGTGGCTGTAGCAGAATTTTTACCTTAGTTGGGTTAATTACCCTGTGGTGCTTTCCTTCCTTCCTTCCTTCCTTCCTTCCTTCCTTCCTTCCTTCCTTCCTTCCTTCCTTCCTTCCTTCCTTCCTTCCTTCCCTCCCTCCCTCTCCTCCTCCTTCCTAATTCCCCCCCCCTCTGTTCTCAACCTATTTACTATTATTCTCTTTTCCTTCCTCTACCTGGACTTCTCCTTCCTTAATTTTAGAAGTTCTTGGTCACTGGTATTTTCCTAAAAGATAACCAACCGGAAAACACTCCCCTTTTTGGCTATGCCAGGGAGTGAATATTTTGATAGCTTTTTTTCCGCCTTAGAAGCTGATGTGTTTGTGAATATTTTGTGCAAAGCGCAAGACCATATATATATCTGATAATTGGGAGCATTTTGTCTTGGCTGCTTCCTCATGAATGGAGGGGAGATCATTTCAAACATAGGATGCTCAAGGAGATACAGTTGGTGTCACGGTCGAAATTGCACCCTTAAATGTAGTTTGAAAAGGCACCATGGTTACAGAAAGAGAGATTCTGAAGAGATGCTACAAGGTCCTACCTATGAATACTTCTGTTAAATTCGGGCAATAACAAGGCAGGAGACCAGGATAGTGACAACAGCTCTTTACTATAAAGTGAACCCAGCAACCAGTGCCCAGGAAAACCTCTCCTTATATACAGTTTAGCCGGTGGCTTCAACCAATCAGCAACGTGCTTTTTTCCCGCCAAAACTTTTAAAGATACATTACACTCCTTCCCTCCCAGAAAACACTTTACCAATATTTACATAAAAATTTACATCTTATTTTTCGACGTAATCACGCAAGTAGACTGGGCGTCTCCTGACTCTTTCAGACCTGCGCAATTCATTCTCTGGGAGTGAGTCGAGCTGACCGGAGGGACTGTTTGTTCCTCTCAGCTCCTCCTCTAGGCCATCCGCCCTGGATTATTTGCAGAGTCGTCCCTGCTGTCTTCAGGAGGAACCGGTTGGCGTCGCTGGACCTCCTGGAACTCAGATAAGTCCCGCGTTTGCCCCGGGTTTGAGTCAGCTGTGGATTCAAACATTGAATAGTCAGGGCATGTTTCGCCTGATTCTGATTACCTGTTATGCTTTCTTATCTGGTCTATGTGGCGCTTCCATACCCGGCCATCCTCCAACTCTATTAGATATGACTTTGGTCCTGTTATTTCTAGGATTTTCCTGCTAACCAGGTCGGGCCTCGCTGTAGTTGTGTGCCCACACTAGGTCGCCTGTTGCCATCCCTCTTGTTTTACCGTGTGCCCTTTGTAACCGTCTGGTGTGTAGTTTGGGTTTAAACGGTCTAGTGGGCACCTAAGCTTCGACCCATTAATAGCTCGGCGGGCTGCGGCCAGTTGTGACACAGGGGTTCTGTGTTGGACTGCTAGGAATGTATCGATTTTGTTTGCCAATCGCCTGGCCTGATTCTGGACAATGCTTCCTTTGCGCTCGAGCGAAGCGTTCTGCAAGGCCGTTAAATCGCAGGGTGGAAAGGCGCCGAGAGGACATGCGGATGCCCTCCTCTGCCAAGTACCCTCAAACTGGGTTGCCGTGAATTGCGGGCCGTTATCGGAGACTAAAGTGTCGGGCAACCCGTGGGTTACAAATAGGTGCCGTAGGACTGAAATCACGGCCTCGGCTGTCATGGATCTCATGAGAATGATTTCCAGCCATTTGGAGTAGGCATCGACTACTACCAGAAAGGTTTGGCCGTGGAAGGGCCGGCAAAATCGATATGGATCCTAGACCAGGGCCCTGGGGTCTCTCCCATTCCCGAATCGGGGCCGTTGGGGTAGCGGTCTGGACTCCTGGCAGGCCTGGCATTTCCCTACCCTTTCAGCAATTTCCGAGTCCATTAAGGGCCACCACACATAGCTTCTCGCTAGACCCTTCATTCTCACGATCCCTGGGTGGCCTTCGTGAAGGAGATCCAATACCTTTTCCCTCAATTTCTCCGGGATCACCACTGATCCCCCATAGCAGGCACCCCTTGAGCCGAGAGTTCCCCACGTTTTTACAAACTCTTTAAACGCCGCCCGGCGAGTGGGCCAACCTCTTTGTACCCAACCAATTACAGTTCTTATTGTAATGTCCTTATCTGAAGCCGAGCCACCTCTTTGGATGTGACTGGGCCAGAGTCCAAAGAGTCAATTAGCAGAACTGGTATCCCCGGAGTGGGGTCTTCGATAGTCTCTGGTAACGGGCATCTGCTCAGGCGTCTGCATGCCTAATTCCTTTCCTGGCCGGTGTAGTAATTTGTAAGAATACGCTGCCAGGAAGATAGTCCATCGGGTCAGTCTGGGCGAAAGTGCCACGGGCGTTGGGCGGTCGCCTGCCAACAGACCTAGCAAGGTCTATGGTCCGTGATGATTTCAAAATCACGACCAAATACATATTCATGGAATTTCTTTACTCCTGAGACTATAGCCAAGGCTTCCTTATCAAGCTGGCTATAATTCCTTTCAGTTGATGACATGGTTCGGGAGTAGTATGCAATAGGGGCTTCTGTGCCATTTGGTAACCTGTGGCTGAGCACAGCCCCACCCCATAGGGAGATGCATCGCAGCTTAACACTAATGGCAGCGTGCCATTGTATTGGATAAGGAGGCTATCACTCGTTAGGAGATTCTTTACCCTTGAATGCCCTAGCTTCCGCCTTTCCCCAAGACCATGCAGCCGTCTTTGCTAGTAATTTATGCAGCGGCTCGCTACTGTTGCCTTATTCCTTAAGAATACTGCGTAGAAGTTGACCAGACCTAAGAATGCCTGTAACTCCGTTTTGTTCTTTGGAACCGGGGCCTTCCTGATGGCCCGTACCTTGCTCTCAGTGGGGTGAATCCTTCCCTGTCTATCCGGTAGCCCAGGAATTCCACAGACTCAACCCCGATCTGGCATTTGTTCAGTTTAACTGTGAGACCGGCAGACGGAAAATGCCAAAACTTTTGCAGCCTTACCCTAATTCCTCTAGATTCTCAGCGGATACCAGTACATCGTCAAAGTATGGTACCACCCTGGTAGGCCCTGCAATAGCCGCTCCATTAGGTTCTGAAATAACCCTGGAGCCACACTAACCCCAAACTGTAACGGGTACACTTAAAAGCCCCTCTGTGAGTCACAATTGTCTGCGCTTGGCTGTGCTGCTATCTACGGGCAGCTGTTGATAGGCTTGGGCCAAGTCTAGCTTGGCAAAACTTGCCCTTGCCCCATTGAGTGCAGTAAGTGCTGTACCACCGAACGGGTAAGCACTCTTTTACAACGCTTTGTTAAGCGTTGCCTTGTAGTCAGCGCAAATCCGGACCGACCCGTCCGGTTTGACTGGGGTGACTATAGGGTCTCCCACTTAGCATGGCCAACTGGCACTAGAATTCCCTGGTTTACTAGCTTGTCCAGTTCCCGGTCAATCCTGGGCTTTAGGGCGAACGGGACCCTTCTAGCCTTTAGACGGATAGGGGCAACCTGGAGGTCTAGGTTAAACGAGATAGGGGTCCCGTGTACTTGCCCAGGCAGTCTCTGAACGTCCCCAAATTCTTTCACGAGGCGTCTTTGAGGTCGACTTCGTTTCTGAAGATTCCAGTTACTCCCATGCCCAATGCTCGGAACCAGTCCAGTCCCAACAAGCTTGGCAGGGTCCCATCGGCGATGGTGATGGGCAGAGTTTCTTGTATTGTCCATACTCGGCGTGGACGGACGTTACCCTCGAACAGGGATGCGATTCCCTGGTAGTCTTGTACCTTTAATTTCTGTGGTTGCAGCTTGCGCTTTGCGATGGCTGGTAAGGCTCTCACGAGTGTCCCAGGACATGATCGTGATCGATGAGCCGGTGTCCACCTCAATCGGCACGGCACCCCTCAATCTTTGCCTTTGTAAAGATTTTTCTCTAGGTGAGTTGATGCGTGACCCACTCTCACGACAGTCTGATTCAACTTTGCGCCTTTTTAAACTGACCACTAGCGGGCGCTTCGCGTTCCAGCGCTCTGATTGGCCGGTTTGAATTTTGGCGGGAAGGTTGGGAGCTCGACAGACCTGTGCTAGGTGCCCTTCCTTCGCATCGCCGACAAGTTGCATCTTTAAATCTGCATTGTTGTCATTGGTGTTGCCCTCCGCAACTCGCGCAGTCACCCGTTCGTCTTTCTCCGGCCTCCCGGTGTGGAAGACTCCTTCCTCCTCCTCACCGTCCGATTCGGCCTGGACCTCTTCATTGTGGACGGGGTTGATTTCGCACCAGCCGTTAGTGCGATCTGCTTTTTGGCAGCTGCAGCACACTGCTGGCTCATATTTAAATGATTGTCCACTAGGACTCCAAGATCCTTCTTGCAGTTACTACTATTGAGCCAAGTACCACCTATACTACACCTGTGCTTTTGGTTTTTCTTGCCTAAATGTAGAACCTTCCTTTTTTTCACCCTTGAATTTCATCTTGTTAGATAACTGGAGCACCACTTAAACCATCGGCATTGACAAAATCACCATCAGTCAATTGCAAAAGACAGTTTAACATGGAACAGCTTATATCCTGTGACAATATCTCAATGCCAGGAAACCGCAATTTTTGTCTATCCCAGATTCTTGAGAAGGACCTAATGGGTGGATAAAAATTCCAGATCCAATCAAACCTTTGGCTGACTATGCAACAATCTATAATAATTGTCATTGCACTGATCCCACTTTAAGTGATTTTGAATAAAAAAAAATCTTGGCTATCAAACAGCAAAACATGCTAATAAAATCTCACCTTTCAAATATGCATGGAGTCCCCCCCCACCTTTCTTATCCCAGCTCCTGCCTACCTAGCAGTCTGAAAGCATGGAAATCAGTGGTGGGTTTCAAATTATTTTACTACCAGTTCTGTGGGTGTGGCTTGGTAGATGTGGCATGGCTTGGTGGGCGTGGCTTGGTCGGCATGGCAGGGGAAGGATACTGTAAAATCTCCACTCCCTCCCCAATCCAGGGGAAGATTACTGCAAAATCCCTATTTCCTCCGCATTTCCACTAGGGATTCGAACTGTTGAACTATCGACCTTTCGAATGACAAGCTCAGCGTCTTTGCCACTGAGCCACCACATCCCTTTAGACATCTATTTACACAGCCGTTAATGGCTATGGTGGCTCTATTTTCCTTTCCCCTCTCTTCTCTTGATTTGGATTTTTTACTAGCCCATAGGCTTGCTTTAAAACATAAAGGTAAAGTTTCCCTCCGTCCAGTAGTATCTAGGTCCTTGCCCCCTCAGGTTTGTGCACCAAGAAATATACCTGTTCATCAGCTCTGTTTCTTAGCAAAGGGAACCAGAGGTCAGCATGACTTATATGCTGAGGCACACAGAATGCAGTTACCTTCCCACTGAAGTGGTACCTATTTATCTACTTGCATTTGCATCAGAGGTGCGTTTCAGCGGTGTCGAAAACCTCTGGACCGCAGTGGCTCAGGAAATAGGCTCGTTTCCTGTTGTCTGAAACTCCTTGAAGTTCGTTCGCCTCGAGGAAACACTCGAAGCGAGCCATGTATGACCCCCATTTTTCCTTAGCTGGGTCGAATGGCGCTGGCGGTGTGTAGCCGGACATCGCTGCTTTCCGCCCTTGTTTTGCTGGGTTCG
Source organism: Ahaetulla prasina (assembly GCF_028640845.1). Classification (NCBI taxonomy): domain Eukaryota; kingdom Metazoa; phylum Chordata; class Lepidosauria; order Squamata; family Colubridae; genus Ahaetulla; species Ahaetulla prasina. Next base: position 90,470 of record NC_080544.1, on the reverse strand, counting down.
CGTCTTCCTGGTGAGTTCAGCTCTTTTCCTGGCACTCTTAGCCTCGAGATCCCACCTTCGTCGCCAGTGTTAAATTCGGGCAATAACGAGGCAGGAGACCAGGATAGTGACAACAGCTCTTTACTATATGGTGAACCCAGCAACCAGTGCCCGGGAAAACCTCTCCTTATATACAGTTTAGCCGGTGGCTTCAACCAATCAGCAACGTGCTTTTTTCCCACCAAAACTTTTAAAGATACATTACAACTTCAGCTTCAACCACAACAATACACAAGCAAATAATAGATACAAACTCAAGGTAAACCGCTTCAAACTCGATTGCAGAAAATATGACTTCAGTAACAGAGTGGTCAATGCCTGGAATGCACTACCTGACTCTGTGGTTACATCCCCAAACCCCCGAAATTTTAACCTTGGACTGGCTACTGTTGACCTCACCTCATTCCTAAGAGGTCTGTAAGGGGTGTGCATAAGCACACCAACGTGCCTACCATCCCTGTGCTAATGTTCCCTTTAATTGTATTCACTTTATGTGTTCAATTCATGCTTATACTTATATATATATTATCTAATATGTACTCGACAAAATAAATAAATAATTTTTTTTAAAAAATGACAACATCTCTGCCTCACAGTAGGGCTACAATTTGTGTTGAAACCTGTTTCCAACACTTTGGAGATTGCCATGAAAGCAGCCAAGATGTTTAAACCAAGCTGGATAAGATGCTGTGTGCCATAAAGTTCTTCAGAACTCTAAACACTCTGTCTGCTTGGTTGAAACCTGATTCATTGGACAGATAATTTCTTGAGAGCCTTTGATATGAAGCTTCAGCAAAACTCCATTCCTCACCTCCTTTGGCACTCCTGGGTGGTCTCCCTCGGCCCTCCTGATAGGTTTAATTTATTATTATTATTTTCTAAAAAAAAAATTAATAATAATAAGAAGGAGGAAAAATAGGAGGAGGGAAGAGGCTTACTGCAATTTCAACAAGCCAGCCGGTTCCTCACAAGCAAAGAATATTGATGGATACTAAAGGTAATTTAAAACACAAACACTTTCCAAATTGTTTTAAAAAGGAGAAAAAGTTAAGTACAGATCAGCTGCTGGGTTCTTGCCAACAAATTGAATTTCTCCTTTTTTTTAAGCTGACGTGATGCACCTACTGGGCTCACATCAATTACCTTTTGACACGTGGAAGATGATTGATGAGCCGCCTTAGGCGCTGGAGTCTACTTTGTCAACTACTCATAATTTATACATCTTATCTCTCGCAGAACAAAAGCAAAGGACAGTGTCGGCATTGAAGGAGGAGAAGAAACAGAGGGAAGGCGGGGAGGAGCGGTTGGGTTGCCAGGATGAGGAGATAACGTCAATGACTGACTCCGCGCTCCCTTCCTCCCGTGGACTTCCTTCTGCCATGGCAGCTTGAGTTCATGAAGGGGGGTTTTGCCCCCTTTCCCTACTGGAAAAGAAAGCTGACTGCAGAAAACACACCGCAGCAGCTCCAGTTACATTTTAATTACACTCCTATCTGCAAGATTCTCTGGAGTGCGATGTTTGCTGTGACCTTTTGTTAATCAGCATTCTCAAGGCAGCCCTGTTAAGCACTGCTGACAGAGATTGATAATTTTATCCAGTGGGGCTCTCTTTTAAAAGCTTTCATTAGCAAACATTACAGAAATCTGATATACACACACACACACACACACACACACACACACACACTGTAGAGGTGATCCATCAATTCTTTGAAATATTGAAGTTTCCTGGGTGGATATAGGTGAGTATCTGTTATAGGAGCCAGGTTTGAGTGGGATGAAATCTCAATTGCAAGTTGATAAGCATAGCTAGGAGTCAAGCTAAACCTAACAAGGACAGAGTTTCTTGTCTTCACCACATAATACACTGGTAACATGCGGTAAATGTCATTGTTCAGACCCCTTCCTTATTATCATTTCCCTTTGAAGTCTGAGGTTGTCTAAAAAGAATTAATAGGGCATCGCGTTTTCTAACAAGGAATTGGCAATGCAGACTGAATTACTTTCTTCCTGCTCTTCCGTTACTATTATCTTCTCTCTTCCTTCTCCATCTCCTCCTTCCTCTTCTCCATTTTAATCTGGACACGGATCAGTCCAATATGGCGCCCAAGTTCTGAAGGTCTTCCTTTCTCTCAAATGGGATTCTGTTTTTCACGAGTGTGAGATAACAGAAATCAAGATTGATTCTTTCTTAGTGATTCTTTGCATTAAGTGTCTGAACTTTTTAAAGTTTTAGTTTCCCTATTGGTACTTCCAATTTGATTCCACCACATCTAGTAAGTTCGATTTATTCTTCTTACAAACTGTTGGTAACCATTTCCCTCAAGGCTATCATTCAAAGGCATCGTTTTTTCTTCATTTAAGTTTTCTGATCGTCCAGCTTTCACAGGTGTATGTTACAACTTGGTTGTCACTGTGTCACAATTTAGATGCAATGCCAAAACAAGAGAACAGAATAAGAGAGTTGAAAGGAACCTTGGAGGTCTTCTAATCCAACCGCCTACTCAGGCAGGAAACCCTACACCACTTCAGACAAATGGTTATCCAATCTTTTCTTTAAAACTTCCAGTGCTGGCGCATTCACAACTTCTGGAGGCAAGTTGTTCCACTGATTAATTGTTCTAACTGTTAAGAAATTTCTTCTTATTCTAGGTTGTTTCTCTCCCTGATTAGTTTCCATCCATTGCTTCTTGTCCTGCCTTCAAATGCTTTGGAGAATGGGTTGACCCTCTCATCTTTGTGTCAGCCCCTGAGATATTGGAACACTGCTATTGTGTCACCCCTAGTCCTTCTTTTCAATAAATTAGATATACCCAATTCCAACAACCATTCTTTATATGTTTTAGCCTCCAGTCCCCTAATCATCTTTGTTGCTCTTCTCTGCACTCTTTCTAGAGTCTCAACAACATTTTTATATTGTGTAGACCAAAACTGGATGCAGTATTCCAAGTGTGGCCTTACCAAGGCATTATAAAGTGGTATTAACAGTTCACGTGACCTTGATTCTAGCCTTCTGTTAATGCAACCCAGAACTGTGTTGGCTTTTTTGGCAGCTGCAGCACACTGCTGGCTCATATTTAAATGATTGTCCACTAGGACTCCAAGATCCTTCTTGCAGTTACTACTATTGAGCCAAGTACCACCTATACTACACCTGTGCTTTTGGTTTTTCTTGCCTAAATGTAGAACCTTCCTTTTTTTCACCCTTGAATTTCATCTTGTTAGATAACTGGAGCACCACTTAAACCATCGGCATTGACAAAATCACCATCAGTCAATTTCAAAAGGCAGCTTTACTTGGAACAGCTTATATCCTGTGACAATATCTCAATGCCAGGAAACCGCAATTTTTGTCTATCCCAGATTCTTGAGAAGGACCTAATGGGTGGATAAAAATTCCAGATCCAATCAAACCTTTGGCTGACTATGCAACAATCTATAATAATTGTCATTGCACTGATCCCACTTTAAGTGATTTTGAATAAAAAAAAATCTTGGCTATCAAACAGCAAAACATGCTAATAAAATCTCACCTTTCAAATATGCATGGAGTCCCCCCCACCTTTCTTATCCCATTCTCCCCAGCCAAGGACTAAAGAATATGAAAGGGACTCTGAGAAGTGAAGCAGTGCAGTGGCTGAGCAGTTTAAGATGCTGGGCTTGTCAACTGGAAGGTTGGCAGTTCGAGACCCAAGTAACTGCAGGATGGAATGAGCTCCCGTTCTTATCCCAGCTCCTGCCTACCTAGCAGTCTGAAAGCATGGAAATCAGTGGTGGGTTTCAAATTATTTTACTACCAGTTCTGTGGGTGTGGCTTGGTAGATGTGGCATGGCTTGGTGGGCGTGGCTTGGTCGGCATGGCAGGGGAAGGATACTGTAAAATCTCCACTCCCTCCCCAATCCAGGGGAAGATTACTGCAAAATCCCTATTTCCTCTGCATTTCCATTATGCAGCACTAGGGATTCGAACTGTTGAACTACCGACCTTTCGATCGACAAGCTCAGCGTCTTTGCCACTGAGCCACCACATCCCTTTAGACATCTATTTACACAGCTGCTAATGGCTATGGTGGCTCTATTTTCCTTTCCCCCGTCTTCTTTTGATTTGGATTTTTTACCAGCCCATAGGCTTGCTTTAAAACATAAAGGTAAAGTTTTCCTCCGTCCAGTAGTATCTAGGTCCTTGCCCCCTCAGGTATGTGCACCAAGAAATATACCTGTTCATCAGCTCTGTTTCTTAGCAAAGGGAACCAGAGGTCAGCATGACTTATATGTTGAGGCACACAGAATGCAGTTACCTTCCCACTGAAGTGGTACCTATTTATCTACTTGCATTTGCATCAGAGGTGCGTTTCAGCAGGTTCTGAACAGTTCTGGAGAACCATGAGCGGAAATTTTGAGTAGTTCGGAGAACCGGTAGTAAAAATTCTGAATGGGCCCCACCCCCAGCTATTCTCTGCCTCCCGAGTCCCAGCTGAGCTCTCGTTACTTGTCCCAGCTTCTGCCAACCTAGCAGTTCGAAAGCACATAAAAAAAATGTGAGTAGAAAAATAGGGACCACCTTTGGTGGGCAGGTAACAGCGTTCTCTGCGTCTTCAACATTTACTCATGCCGCCCACATGACCCTGGAGACGTCTTCAGACAGTGCTGGCTCTTCGGCTTTGAAACAGAGATGAGCACCGCCCCCTAGAGTCAGGAACGACTAGCACGTATGTGCATGGGAAACCTTTACCTTTACCTAAATAGGTGTCTGGCTATTATTTTTTCAAGAGGCTAAGTAAAGCTCCTCGGTCCTTGCCCCACACACTCAGAAATACACTTGCTGACCAGCTGGCCCTGTTTGGTGTAATGCTATTAAAAAGAAAGACAATTCCTCCACGTTGGAAAGAGAGAACAAACAACATGTCTGCTCCATTTTGCATTTAGCAAGATGCTTTTTACCTTGGCGTTGTGTTCTCCGCAGAGCTTAATGGCAGAAGCAGCCCTGTTTCAGATCACACGTCAACTCTTGGAATATAAATTCTCATCTTAAAAAGATGCTAATGTTAGTGTTCTGGAATTGCTTGTCACCGTGGCACGCCTTCCTTTACATTCCTCAATTACTCGGGGGTTGATTATAAAAGAGTTGAAACTGCCTTTTAAAAAAATGGCTCTCCTTAGTTTATATTTTAAAGCCGTGCTTTCCTCCCCATTTTTTTCTTCAGAGTACAGCCTTTTTTCTTTCTTTCTTTCTTTCTTCTTTTTTTTTTTTGTTGGTTGTTGTTGTTTGTTTGACAGGTTGCTTGTAGATAGAGCAGTTTTCCATAAGGAATTGAAATCATACATCAAATGTATTGTTTTATATGTAAGCCACTTGAGAACAATGAAAGCAGTTGCTGGAACCCAAATACCATTACAAATAGATTTATTGGAGTATGTTTTCTCCCACCCATTTTTTTTCCAGAAGTTATTACTTTAATCTTAAGAATTTATGTAAGTAGGTTTGTAGCTTTTATATGCGTTATGCATTCACTTTTGAGACTTTTCAGCTATTTAGTGGCACGGTGTTTAAAACAAGTGTTATCAAGAAAATAATTTCAGCTTTAGATCATTTTTTTTTTTTACATTTGCTTCTGAATGCTACATATAAAATAGCCAGATGGTAATATACAAGAGTTATGGTGAGTGTCATAGAAACTTATCTTCCCAATGCCCTTTAGCTTCTCGGCACTCATTTCAAGGTAAAAAAACATCCAAGAAAGGAATTGAGATGTAATATCCCTTTGCAGGAAAATAACTGAAAATTCTAGCTTTATGTCTAGCTAATGTCTCCTAGCTTTAAATGTTTCTAACAGAGATTGCAATGATGGAAATGGGAGAAATTAAAGTCATTCTCATGCTACACCTTTTTAAAAAATGAAAAAGAAAAATGTGTGTTGAAGAGGAGAGTGGTAGTAATAAAAGACTGCTTTTGGCACGCCAAAAAAAAAAAAAAGGGGGTCTTTAGAAGAACAAATAATTCCATCATATGAGAAATGATGTTGGGTACTTCAAAAATAATCTATATTTTCTGCTATGTACATATAGGGATGTGGTGGCTCAGGGGCTAAGACGCTGAGCTTGTCAATCGAAAGTCGGCAGTTCAGCAGTTCGAATCCCTAGTGCCGCATAATGGGGTGAGCTCCCGTTACTTGTCTTAGTTTCTGCCAACCTAGTAGTTCGAAAGCACGTTAAAAATGCAAGTAGAAAAATAGGGACCACCTTTGGTGGGAAGGTAACAGCGTTCTGTGCATCTTCGACATTTACTTATGCCGGCCACATGACCACGGAGATGTCTTCAGACAGTGCTGGCTCTTTAGCTTTGAAACAGAGTTGAGCACTGTCCCCTAGAGTCAGGAATGACTACCACATATGTGCGAGGGGAACTTGACCTTTACCTTATGTAGATGCACACATGCACAGAAAGGGAGGGAGGGAGGGAGACAGAGAGAGAGAGAGAGAGAGAGATTGTGTACACAGACCCCCCCACACACAAACACACTCAGATAAAAGAGATTCCTTTGTCATCCTTTTTGGTGGTGTGTGTTTTCTTCAAGCTCACTCAATTTCTGGTCTGCTCCCAGAAGTAATTTGAGGGTTCTGTCCAGAGTCTTAGCTTTATCTAGCACTGCAGTCTTCTGAACTTCTGATAAAGGAGAATATTTGTTGCTCGGGGTTGAAAGGAGGGGTTCTTGGTTTATCTGAGTTGCATTGTTTTCCTCCTTACCCAAACTAGGTACAATCCTGAGTACTGCTGATGTTACCTAGTTTGAGTAATGTCTGACATCTGCAATGTCTGAGGAGATTCTCAGACATCTAGGTCAGGGGTCTCCAACCTTGGCAACTTTAAGACTTTTGGACTTCAACTCCCAGAATTTCTTTCTTTCTTTCTTTATTTATTTTTCGCATTTTTATACCGCCCTATCTCCCTAGGGACTCAGGGCGGTTTACAGCCAGAATAAAACATACATATAAATACAGGATAAAACAACAATTAAAAAACTTATTCAATAAGGCCGAATATTTAAAATAGAAATACAAATAATAAAACCCCATTAAAACCAAATTCAAAATTTAAAAATTCTAGTCCAGTCCTGCGCAAATAAATAGATGTGTCTTAAGCTCGCGGCGGAAGGTTCGAAGGTCAGGAAGTTGGCGAAGTCCAGGGGGAAGTTCGTTCCAGAGGGTGGGAGCCCCCACAGAAAAGGCCCTTCCCCTGGGTGTTGCCAGTCAGCACTGCCTGGCTGACGGCACCCTGAGGAGTCCCTCCCTGTGAGAGCGCACGGGTCGGTGAGAGGCAATCGGTGGCAGCAGACGGTCCCGTAAGTAACCCGGCCCTATGCCATGGAGCGCTTTGAAGATAATTACCAAAACCTTGAAGCGCACCCGGAAAGCCACAGGTAGCCAGTGCAGTCTGCGCAGGAGAGGTGTCACATGGGAGCCACGAGGGGCTCCCTCTATCACCCGCGCAGCCGCATTCTGAACTAACTGGAGTCTCCGGGTGCTCCTCAAGGGGAGCCCCATGTAGAGAGCATTGCAGTAATCCAGACGAGATGTCACGAGAGCGTGAATTTGGGAATTCCTCTGAGGAACTCGGCAGGTTGAAGTCCACAAGTCTTAAAGTTGCCAAGATTGGAGACCCCTGATCTAACTCATGGTTGTCCTAATGGTGCTTTGTTTTCCAAGAGGCAACTGGACTTTCTGGTTTTTCTTTGAAGATGTTTTGCTTCTCATCCAAGAAGCTTCTTCAGAGCTTGGGAGAAACATCTGCAAGAAAAAAACCAAGCTCAGAGAGCACCAAAGAGCCCTTAGCTTTGATCCTTAGATCTGTTGAAGCTATTTCCCCATCTTAGAAGTCACGGCCCCAACTGCTCCTAGTATCACTTGGACTTCTTTGACTTTTCACTTCCTGTCCATTTCCTCTTTCAGATCCTGGTTTTACTCCGGCTTCTCATCCTCCTCCTTCTTGCTGTTGCTGTCAGATATAACCACTATATCACTCCCCGTTGTCCTTGTCTATCACCATAATGTCTGATTGATTGACCATTACTTGCCTATCTTCTTGGATCTGCAAGTCCCACAAGATGTGAACCCAGTTGTTCTCTATGCCTTTTGTGGAATTTCCTATCTTGAAGGATCTAGCCAGGGGTGAAATTCAGCAGGTTCTGACAGGTTCTGGGGAACCAGAAGTGGAAATTTTGAGTAGTTCGGAGAACCGGCAAATACCATCTCTGGCTGGCCCCAGGGTGGGGTGGGAATTGTGATTTTGCAATATCCTTTTCCCAGGAGTGGGGTGGGAATGGAAATTTTGCAGTATCCTTCCCCCAGGAGTGAGGTGGGAATGGTGATTTTGCAAAATCCCACCAAGCCACACCACACCCACCAAGCTACACCACGCCCAGCAAGCCACGCCCACAGAACCCATTTAAAAAATTTGAATTTCACCACTGGATCAAGCCCATACCTTGTGCAGATATTCCTGTACACAGTGCCATCTATCGGTGTATGTTCTTCCTGTCTGCATCTTACATTGTACTACAGGGGTGTCAAACTCAAAAGGTTCTTAAATCTGGCCCACTATGCCTCTGGCAGCCAAAAGTCCAGGCCAAAAATAGGGTGCGGTGTGGTCATGCGCAGGGGGCCCTGCACCCTGTTCTGGGTAGCGGGGTGCTGCCGGAGGCCTTACAGGGTGAAAACGGTGTGCAGTGGAGTTGTGCATGACCTGTCCTCACCCCATTTTGGCTGGCAAAGTGTTGTAGGAGGCGTCCGTCCTGTTAAACTTACGGGACCGCCTTCTGTTACCTCATGCCTCCCACCGACCTGTACGCTCGCACAGAGAGGGCCTTCTCAGGGTGCCGTCCACCAGACAATGCCGGCTGGCGGCCCCCAGAGGAAGATCCTTCTCTGTGGGGGCCCCCACTCTTTGGAACGAACTCCCCCCTGGTTTACGCCAAATACCTGACCTTCGACTTTTAACTGAAAACATATCTGTTTGTTCGCTTAAATTGTTTAGTTTTGACTTTTAAATTTCTCTTTGGTTTTAATTGGGGTTTTTTAGATTCTTAATTATTTTAAATTCGGCCATATTGTATAATAAGTTTTTTAACTGTATTTTAACTGTATATTGTTTTGCTTTTTTTTTTATTCTGGCTGTACACCGCCCTGAGTCCTTCGGGAGAAGGGCGGTTTATAAATCTAATAAATAATAATAATAATAAACACACACACACACACACACACACACACACACACACACACACGGCCAGCCCATGGAGGAGAACTACAATGCTGATCTGGCCATTGAAAAAATCCAGTTTGACACCCCTGGTCTACCGCTACTGAGGTCTCGCTGCATAATCTGCACCTTAGGTCCTGTTAGTAAACCCATTCTTCCATGGATCTGATGATTAGGCCTGTTCTTGTGCTGCTATGGTCAGTGCTATCTTTTGGTCCAGCCCTTTCCAATCACTGACAGGATTTCCCAAAGTCTGCCCGCTCAACTCTCTGCAGCTGGTACACGTGTGGGCAGGCCCCTGCATATAGGCGAGCACCTACAATTTCTGAAGGCAAGGCATTCCACTGGTTAATTGTTCTCACTGTTAGGAAGTTTCTCCTGAATTCCAGGTTGCTTCTTCTCCTTGATTGGTTTCCATCCATTGTTTCTTGTCCTGCCTTCTGGTGCTTTGGAAAATAAGTTGACCCCCCTCTTCTTTATGGCAGCCCCTCAAATATTGGAAAACTGCTATCGTGTCGTCCCCTAGTCTTTCTTTTCACTAGAAAATCTTATTAGATTGGAATCTCTGTCTGGCAGTGCTTTCTCGTAAGATTTTGAAATATGACAAAATGTATAAATATTAAAAGATACAAAGTTGATTTGCTTAATTTAAGCTGAAATGTTATTCCAGGAAAAGAGTAAAACACAGAAAACAAAATGCTCTTTAATTTTTTAAAAACTGTTCCGCATATTTTACCAGTTATGTTTTACCTTCAATATTTGAAACAGATTTCCACATACTAACCATCAACTCTTTTTAAAAAAATGCATTTAATGACTCTGTCAAATAAATGGTTTGGCTAATGACAGATTTCGACGGAATACAAGCGCAGAAACATCATGCTCACATCAAAGATATGTGTTGTTAAGGACAAGGAAACATGTGGTTGTTGAAGCTGGACCATCAGAAAGGCTGAAGGAAGGGGTGGGGGGGAAATATTCCTTTGAATTTTGATGTTGGAGGAAATAGTTGACAATTCTTTGGACCACAAGAAGAATCAATGACACACTGCTAAATGTAATAAAATCAGACTGATTATTGCACACACTAACACAAATGCAAAAGTATTATTATTATTACTATTATTAAAACTATACTATTGCTATGGTATGTGATACTATACTATACTATATTGTATTGTACTGTACTGTACTACAGTACAGTACAGTACCAGTATACTATACTACCACTATACTATCACTATACTATGCTATGCTATGCTATGCTATGCTATGCTATGCTATGCTATGCTATGCTATGCTATGCTATGCTATGCTATGCTATACTATACTATACTATACTATACTATACTATACTATACTATACTGGACCATCAGAAAGGCTGAAGGAAGGGGTGGGGGGACGAAATATTCCTTTGAATTCTGATGCTGGAGGAAATAGTTGACAATTCTTTGGACCACAAGAAGAATCAATGACACACTACTAAATGTAATAAAATCAGACTGATTATTGCACACACTAACACAAAGGCAAAAGTAATATTATTATTACTATTATTAAAACTATACTATTGCTATGGTATGTGATACTATACTATACTGTACTGTACTGTGCTGTACTACAGTACAGTACAGTACCAGTATACTATACTACCACTATACTATCACTATACTATGCTATGCTATGCTATGCTATGCTATACTACACTACACTACACTACACTGGTAGTTGTCGACTAACAACCACAACTTCCCCCCTACTCTTTATGGCAGAAGACTTCTAATGTAGGGTTGTTCTTAGGTCTCCTTGGACCAACTCCAGGTATCAGATCTCCCCATTGATCTTCAGTAACACTGAAATCTGGAATTGTAAAAACCACTCCTAAAACTTTTTATCTGACTTTCCTTTATGTTCTTTTTAGTTGATGTGGAGATGCCTTTTGTGTTCTTTTCTTGCTGCAATGTACAAGGCAGTTCCAATCCATCATTATGAAAACCACACTTAATCTCATTTCCCCAATTAAAATTCATCAATTGATTAAATCCTTATGTAGCAAGAAAATTGTTTACTGATCTTCTACTTAAAGAGTTTTCAAAAACAGTAATGAAAATTTCCATTAGTAAATAAGCAAGAGGGAGAAAATACACCTAAGAGGTTGCAATTATTGCTATTTCCCACTAAAGAGAATTTTTTTGATAACTTAAATATTATGATGGGCGAATGTCCCTTTCTTTCTTTTTTTTTCACAAGGATGCAGAACTGCTTAGCATAAATCCATAAAAGAAGCTGTGCTAGACCAAGTCAAAGGCTTATATGCTGTAAATAACAGTGGTTTTCTTTTTAAACCATTAAATAACAGAAGATTCCACTACCATTGGGATATACATACAGATTTTAAGGAATATGGGATTGATTCAGAGAAGAGTGAGGTAGGAATGTTGATTTATTAGAGAAAAGATAAGGAAGTCCTGGAAAGTAGAAAGCATGAGAAAAGATGTTCAAAACAGCTCCACCATAGCTGTGTAAGGTAGACAGTAGTGGCCAAAATTGTGGAAACCTTTCGGGGGGAAAGTATATTTTCTAAAACTAGCTAATAACACTACCATAATAAGTATGCGTGACCCTCATGCAAATCAGCCCATAGAATAATTTCATCATTTTTCTTGCTTTGGGGAAAGAGATGAATGTACTTTGGCTAAATGTTTAATGGCATGAAATGAAGCCCCTTATTCCTAACTATAAAGGATGTGCCGCTGTCCCTTCAGCCAGAATGGGACAACTCGCCGCAGGTGCTGGGTCTGCTTTTTGGGTCATTGAGCGCCACTTTGCATGGTCAGCTAGTTTGGCAATGGTGGAAGGTGCTGCTCTCAGGACATGTCCATACCAGCAGGATTTTGACTAAATGGCAGCTGCGTCCAGTCAGTGTTCCTATGCTGAGAGTGGCAAGGTGCTGTGGTTTTGGCTTCTTTTGAGCTAGCTTCTTTAACCGGTTCCACTCCTGAACCGGTAGCTCTAGTCTAACCAATTTTTCATATTGGTTGGGTGGGACCATCACAAATTGCCTGTGTACTAGTGTAGTGTAGTGAAATCCAAACTGGTTTGCTACTGGTTTGCTGGCTGCGCATGTGCATTGCACACCAAAAGGAGGCTTAGGAAGGTAAGTAGAACAGCGAGGGGGGATTAGCTGTGGTGTGCGATTTAGTTTTGCTAGAAAGCAGGATTTCCTGCTTTCTAGCAAAGCTAAACCCACTGGAAATACCAATTTGGAGGAACCAGTAGCTTTTTAAACTGCCAGTTCAAGAGAACCGGTAGCTAACTATCAGTTCACCCGAAGTGGTAGCTTTTTTAACTAACAGTTCGACCAAACTGGTAGCTTTTTTTTCCTATCAGTTTGCCTGAAATCATTGACATTACAGCATTTTCCTTAAAAAAGTGTATGCATGAAGTACCATTATTATTAGCAGTTTATCTACCACTGATCACCTGGAGAATATGGAAGTAGTAGCTGCAGCATCTGTGGAGCATAAGTAACCCAACCCAACCCAACCCAACCCAACTGTTTTCTGCTTAGGATAAATTATGTCTGTAAGGTGGTGCAGAACTTTGGATTGATTTGAAATAGATGCTTTGACCATGGGGGCCAGTGTGAACTCTGCATCTGTCTGGAACTGTCAAGTGCTAAAGTGAAAATCCAATTAAATTGATTTATTGTTTTTGTTTTTGTTTTTAAGAAAAAAAACTTTGCACAGGAATCTTCTCAACTAATGGTTAGCATCTGCTTGGAATTAGAGAAGGATCAATGGAATTCAAAAGGGGGGAGGTTGGATTTTGCCCGCGACTCCACCTCCAGATCCTGCCATTCCTTCTGCTGCAGGGATTCATTAAAGCAGGATCACGTGGCTGTTGGTAACACAGGATATGGCCACTTTGATGGGCCCGAGAAGGTGCTAAAATGTGCCCCTATGTGCTTGCAAGCTCCTCTTTCAATAGCATTAGCCCTATAACCATCATATATTTGCAGCCAACCCTTAGTTGTAGCGCAGGTGAAATATTGTAGGCTTAAATGTATCCCTATATATATATTTAGGAACTCCTTGCATGCACTCGTTCCAACTCTGAAAGCCAGAATTTGTAGGGCTGAACAGTAACAACAAAAAAACAGGAGTTTGAGATAGGCCACAAGGGTGTTGTTGTGGTCTGCCAGCAGCCTGTGGAGTCAGACAGCGATGAGGCTGAGGAAGAGCGTGGGCCAGTCCTGGAGGCTGGAGAAGGCCCAGACGAGGGCTCTGCATCGGAGGCTGAGGTGGGGCCAGGGCCATCAGGGAGTGAGGTGCAGACTCCAGAGCCTCCAGAGACTGACAGTAGTGAGGCAGAGGAACAGGAGGAGCCTGTTCCTAATGCACGCATGAGAAGAGCTGCTAGAAGGCAAGAGTGCTCAAGCAAAGAGGACGACTCAGGAATATGGCCAAGAGATGATTGGCCCCTCCCATAAGGCTTAAAAGACCAGTAACAGCCTTTGGGCTCTTTGCCGGAAAACAACATTGATAGCTTTATCTTGTTGCATTTGTTTTGTATCGGTGTCTTCTGAACTTTTGCCAAGAAAAGCCTTCGGCAGTTTGCCTAATTGAACCAAGGTTGGTGATAGGACTGAGGAATTGTGTTGGGAGGAATTTGCTTTAATTTAGTTGAACTATGCTGGGAATGAAGTAATTCTCAGTTGTTTGAATAAAGTTTGTTTGTTTTTACACTGACTACCTACTTGGGCCTGGGTCACAACAGGTTTTTTGTAATTTTTGTTGTTGAAATAATAGTAAGTCCATCATAAATAATGTCCTTGACATTTAAAAAAAAATCTGAGAAAGGGTTATTTGTTCCCATTTCAACCAAGAAGGGTCATTAGGTTGCTGGTCCTCAGCCATTCTCTGGTCTGTCAGATGTCTCTAAACGGCTCTTTAAAAATGGAAGTTTTGGCATCTTCCAGAAAGGGAACATGGAAGACACCACTAGTTCCAGTTAATCAGATTTCTTTCTTTTTTATGTCATTCTCCTAACTTTCCCCGCGCCCTCGCCCTCCTCCCCATTTTTGGTGGCGGTAGTGGAATGTTTCTAATAATTGCATGTTAGTAAGGAGAAATTTTCTGACAGTGAGAATAATCAACCCGTGGAACAGAAGTTGCCTTCAGAAGTTGTGGGAACTTCATCACTGGAGACTTTCAAGAAGAGACTGAACTGCCATCTGTCAGAAATGGTGCTTGGTGGTGGTGGGGTTGGATTAGATGACCTACAAGGTCCCTTCCAACTCTATTAATCTATATCAATATATCTGTTTTTTCCACAAACCACCCGATCACATCTGAAAAGCAATGAAGTACTTGATGTAAACAAAATCAAGGAACGTACTACCACATGTGGTGGAACTGCCCCAAAGCAAAATAGTATTGGAATAGAATGAAAATATATTTAGAAGAGATAACCAAACAACAAATAGATATAAAGCCAGAATTATTTTTGTTAGGCATACTTCCAGGGAAGTATGACCAAAAAAAATACAATATTTAATTATACATACCACAACAGCAGTGAGAATAACATAGGCCCGAAATTGAAAGAATAACGATACATCATCAGATCAAATGGTGATAAGAAAATGTTTAGAGTGTGCAGAGATGGACAAACTTACAAAAGAAATACAAGACGAGAGAAACAGAGTACTACATGGTATGGAATAAATGATATGAATGGTTAGCAGAGAGGTGGGAAGGGTAAGAAAAGATTAAATGAAGAAGAAGAAGGGTCCTTGAGTGGCTCAGACTGCTAAGAAAGTCTGTTATTAACAGCAGCTGCCTGCAAT
This sequence comes from Ahaetulla prasina, assembly GCF_028640845.1. Lineage (NCBI taxonomy): Eukaryota > Metazoa > Chordata > Lepidosauria > Squamata > Colubridae > Ahaetulla > Ahaetulla prasina. The sequence goes on along the minus strand of NC_080544.1, from coordinate 75,326 downwards.
TACTGCAGGTTCTAATCCCACCAGGCCCAAGATTGACTCAGTCTTCCATCCTTTATAAGTAGGTAAAATGAGGACCCAGATTGTTGGGGGCAATAAGTTGACTTTGTATATAAATATACAAATAGGATTAAGGCTATTGCTTAACATAGTGAAGAAGAAGAAGAAGAAGAAGAAGAAGAAGAAGAAGAAGAAGAAGAAGAAGAAGAAGAAGAAGAAGAAGAAGAAGAAGAAGAAGAAGAAGAAGAAGAGAAGAAGAAGAAGAAGAAGAAGAAGAAGAAGAAGAACCCTGAGTCTTCGGAAAAGGGTGGGATATAAATGCAAATAAATAAATAAATAAAAAAGACACAGGAATATGAACATAGAAACAAACTTAATAATAATAATAACAACAACAACAACAACAACAACAACAAAAACAACAACAACAGAGTTGGAAGGGACCTTGGAGGTCTTCTAGTCCAGGCAGGAAACCCTACACCACTTCAGACAAATGGTTATCCAATCTCTTCTTAAAAACTTCCAGTGTTGGAGCATTCACAACTTCTGTAGGCCAGTTGTTCCACTGATTAATTGTTCTAACTGTCAGGAAATTTCTCCTTAGTTCTGAGTTGCTTCTCTCCTTGATCAGTTTCCACCCATTGCTTCTTGTTCTGCCCTCAGGTGCTTTTGAGAATAGTTTGTCTCCCTCTTCTTTGTGGCAGCCCCTGAGATATGGGAACACTGCTATCATGTCTCCCCTGGTCCTTCTTTTTATCAAACTAGACATATCCAGTTCCAGCAACTGTTCTTTATATGTTTTAGCCTCCAGTCTCCTAATCATCTTTGTTGCTCTTCTCTACACTCTTTCTAGAGTTTCAGCATCTTTTTTATATCATGGCGATCAAAACTGAATGCAATATTCCAAGTGTGGCTTTACCAAGGCATTATAAAGTGGTATTAACACTTTACATATTCTTGATTCTATCCCTCTGTTTATGCAGCCCAGAACAGCCCAGAACTTGTAGAAATGGAAATGACACATTATGTATGATTGTAATTTAGTACACTGATACATTAAAATGTATAAATAAATAATAGAACTATATGTATAGATGAGAGTAAAATGAAGTAAGGGAGAAAAATGGATACATAAGAAATGTATTTCAACTGATGTGAAAATGTAAAGAAGGATATTGTAAAAAAATTTGTTTTAAAAACCTGTTTAATTAAAAAACATTTTTTTTTAAAAAAAGTGCTTGAGGTTATGATAATGGTCATAATTTTCAGGAAGATGACAGGATAAAACACACAATGAATGGATGCAGGAGCTGAATACGTTTACTCTAATGATGGCAGCAGTCTTCCAATACTTTAGGAACTGTCATAGACAGGAGAGACTCAGCCTATTCTCCTAAGCACCTGAAGGCAGGACACGAAACAATGGATGGAAACTTAATCAAGGAGAGATCCAATCTAGAAATAAGGAGACATTTTTTCTGTCAGTGACAACTATCAACCAGTGGAACAGCTTGCTTCCAGAGGTTCTGGGTGCTCCATCACTGCAGGTTTTCAAGAAAAGATTGGACAACCATTTGACTGAGATGGTATAGGGTCTCCTGCCTGAGCAGGGGATTAGACTAGAAGATCACTCCAACTCTTCTAACTCTTTATATTGATACTGAGGGTTAAAACAAGACTTTCATGTCACCACATTACAAAAAAGACATTGAGACTTTGGAAAAAGGACAAAGAAGAGCAACTAAGACGATTAAAGGCCCTGAGACTGAAACGTATGAAGAACGGTTACAGGATTTAGGTTTGGCCAGTCTAGAGAAAAGAAGGTGACATGACAGAAGTCTTCTAATATTTGAGGGGCTGCCACAAAGAAGAGGAGGGGTTCAACCTTTTCTCCAAAGCTCCAGAAGGCAAGACAAGAAACAATGGATGGAAACTAATCAAGGAGAGAAGCAACCTGGAATTGAGGAGATACTTCCTGACAGTGAGGACAGTTAACCAGTGGAACAGCTTGCCTCCAGAAGTCGTGGGTGCTCCATCACTGGAGATTTTTAAGAAGAGGCTGGGCAGCCATTTATCTGAAATGGTAGGGTCTCCTGTTGGAGCAGGGGGTTGGATTAGAAGACCCCCAAGATCCCTTCCCAGTCTATTCTGATTGATTGATGGTGGTTTTGTTTGTTTGTTTGTCCCTTGCTGTCGTTCCTTTTATAGCTACAGCTTGCCTCGGTTATGGCTTTGTCTTTGTTCAGTGGTCTGTTTAATTCTCTCCCTCATTCATTAATCATCCCTTTGACTATTTATACCAGTGGCAAGTATAGCTAACATACTTAACGTTTCCTTTTGTCTCAATGGCACTCTTTGTGGAGACCAGCGGAAAGCTAATTATTAACTGTAAAATGACATTAAAAACTCTTAGATAAGCATACAAATGGGGCATCTTGGTGAAAAGCTTTTTCTTATAACCCCCCCTTTCCCTTTCTCCCTTTTGGTAACCTTCAAGCGCTTGTAGCCAAGTGAATTTCCCCCCCACCCTTCTTTATATAATGCTGAGTTCATGGCATGGAGTGCCAAGAACAGGGATAATTGATGAAGGAGCTCCATTAAAACCTATTAACTCTGCCAAAGTCTTCCCCCCCATCCCCTCCTTCTCTCAATTTCACCTCTGGACAGTGGAAGGGGGGAGAATTCCACATTTTATCAAGCTGGAGCAGGACTGGTACTTTTTATGATTTAAGGCGTCACCTCAAAAATTCATGCCGTTTGCCTTTACTTCTCATTCTCTCCTTCCCTCCCTCCCTCCCTCCCTCCCTCCACCCTTCCTTTTCTATTTTTAATTTGGAATGGGGGTGTTGTTTTTGTTTTTGTATCTTGATGTCTTCACCTCAGCATAATCCTCATATATTTAGGATTGGTAAACTCATACTGGGGTTCCAATCAACCTTGATGAAGCCAGAGATTGAAAGAGATTTAATAGTCGGACTGCAGAAAAAAAACTATATTCTGCTTAGGAATGTTGTTTACACTCGAGAGGTACCATTACACTGTGAAACCACCCAGTGAAGGAGCTCAAAAGGGTTATAAAAATATCTGGACCAGAATTGGAGGTTTTGAGGGAAGAGAAGTCACCTTTGCCAGCTCGTTTCTCTTGCAGAATGCAGAGAGGGAGAGAGAGAGAAACAACACAAAAATTAGAAACCAAATGCCTCCTGTGGTTATACTTTGGCACCAATTTTCACTGTGGTAGGGAAGGAAACAGACCCAATTGTGCAGTGGAGGAGACATATATATATTTCTGGGATGGATTTTCACAACTGCTCCAGAGAGAGGAGAAGAAGACAAATCCATCAGTAAGATCCAGGAACTTAAATTTTCAAATAATGCAATAAATCCAGAAAGACGGGATTGTAAAAACTGGAGTGACTAGGAGCTGAATCATTTCTGCCAGCTTTAACAGATTGCAGCCAACTTCTTTCCAGAATGTTTTTTCAGCTTCTCAGCTTCTGGCCTATAGCGGTGGGAATTTCTTGGTGGTCTCCCATCCAAAAATACCAAGCAAATCGAACCCTGTTTAGCTAGGAGGGATCAGCCAAGGGTTGAAGACAACCACAATAATTCCATACATGGTGACTTTATAATCAGTAAGGAGCAATTTTAATCTTGCAGTTAAAGAATAAGGAACATTTTCATCATGTGAGTTTTAAGAACCGGGCATAAATATAGTTTTCCTCTAGAGTCAGAATATTTGTGGAAAGTCTCTCTCCCTGTTAATTTATTCTTCCTTTTCATTTTGCAAAACCTTTAGCTGTTTTCGAGGTCTGGGTAAAACCTACTAGAAAAGAACAAATAAGGTCTCTTGTCCAAAATATATCTCAGTAAATATATCTCATGCTCTCGTCACTTCTCGCCTGGACTACTGCAATGCTCTCTACATGGGGCTCCCCTTGAAGAGCACCCGGAGGCTTCAGTTGGTCCAGAATGCAGCTGCGCGGGTGATAGCACCCGCCAATCCTGCGCAGGCTGCACTGGCTACCTGTGGTCTTCCGGGTGCACTTCAAGGTGTTGGTTATCACCTTTAAAGCGCTCCATGGCATAGGACCGGGATATCTTCGGGACCGCCTTCTGCTACCACATGCCTCCCACCGACCGGTACGCTCCCATAGAGAGGGTCTCCTCAGGGTGCCGTCAGCCAAACAGTGTCGGCTGGCGACCCCCAGGGGGAGAGAGCCTTCTCTGTGGGGGCACCTACCCTCTGGAACAAGCTTCCCCCAGGACTTCGACAACTTCCTGACCTCCAGACTTTTTGCCGCGAGCTGAAGACGTACCTATTCTTCCGAGCAGGACTGGCTTGATAGGGGTTTTAATTCGTTTTTAAATGGGGTTATTTTATATTATGTATTTTATATCTAAATTTAGGCCACATTGAATAAGTTTTTTAAATAGTTTTTATTGTAATATATTGTATTGTTTTTACTTGGCTGTTCACCGCCCTGAGTCCTTCGGGAGAAGGGCGGTATAAAAATATTATTATTATTATTATTATTATTATTATTATTATTATTATTATTATTATTATTATTATTATTATTATTATTATTATTATTATTACTTCATAAATATTTGAAGTAATGGGAACCTTCACTTTAAGACACAATGGAAACATGGGCTGCTGGGGGTTCGCAGGGGTTCGAGAGAACCCCTAGCTAAGATTCTGTGCAGTTTGGAGAACCCTCAAATCCCACTCCTGGATGGCCCCGCCCCACCCTGCCCCTCCCAGGAGTCCCCATGTGGCCCGTTTTGGATGCAGGTAAGTGCAGGGCACATGCAGAGGTTCGGGGAGGGCAAAAAACAGGCCTAGCAGAAGTTTGGGAAGGCACCTGGGAAAGCTGTTTACACCCTCCTAGAGGCTCGAGGAAAGCCTCCAGAGCCCGGGGAGGGCAAAAATGCCTCCCCCCGCCCGCTGTGGTGCAAGAGTCCGACTAGGCCACACCCACCCAGCAACCAGGCAGAGAACCCCTTGCTGAAATTTTTGAAGCCCACCCCTGTATAAATGCTTGTGATCTAGGAAGCGGAAGTGGAACAGCTCAATTCTCATAGCCTAGCTGCACTAGCTCTTCAAAACTTTCACCTGTAATTCATGCTTCATTGGGGTGATGCTTCCAAATGCTGTGCCTTAAATATTGGAAAGATTAAAATCCCACGCAGGATTGTTGTCCTTGATTTTCATCTTCTATATTCAAGCTTGTAAATACTTTCACTGCTGAATAATAATCTCACTTTTACAAAGTTCAAACTTCGCTGTATCTAAAAACAAAAAGATATGCAACTGGACAAGGGGGGAAAAATGGCAAGGCGATACATTTTTAATCTGTTTTCAATATGGAGTCTTCCATCGAAACTGTACAGCAGGGGTGTCAAACTCGATTTTATTGAGGGCCGCATCAGGGTTGTGTTTGACCTCGGGGGGGCTAGGATGGGCGTGGCCGGGGTGGGTGTGGCTAGCTCGACGTCAGTTGTGTTGGGGCACCTATGGTGGCCCGAGAACTCTGCCAGCGAAAACAGGTTCCTGAACGGACCCCACACACCCCGGTTTTGGCCTAGCGGGCTTCCAGGAACAGGTCTGTTTTTGGCTGCGATGGCCTCCTGCAACCCTCTGCCATAAACCGAGCTTGAGAGAGTTGTACTGCAATGCTCTCTACATGGGGCTCCCCTTGAAGAGCACCCGGAGACTTCAGCTAGTCCAGAATGCGGCTGCGCGGGTTATTGAGGGAGTGGGTCGGAGCTCCCACGTAACACCTATCCTGCGCAGACTGCACTGGCTACCTGTTGTTTTCCGGGTGCGCTTCAAGGTATTGGTTACCACCTTTAAAGCGCTCCATGGCTTAGGACTGGGCTATTTACGGGACCGTCTAATGCCGGCCTTTATCTCCCAGCGTCTGGTGCGTTCCCACAGAGAGGCACTCCTCAGGGTGCCGTCAGCCAAACAGTGTCGACTGGCGGCCCCCAGGGGGAGGGCCTTCTCTGTGGGGGTTCCTACCCTGTGGAACGAGCTTCCCCCCGGGCTTCAACAACTACCTGACCTTAGGACCTTTCGCCGCGAACTTAAAACCTATTTATTTCGTATGGCTGGACTGGACTGATTTTAAATTTTAAATTTTAAATTTTAATTGAATTTTGATGGGTTTTAAATTTCTGTACTTTTATGGGGTGTAATGTTATTTTAAATTTTCTGGCAAATTTGAATCAGTTTTTTAAGGGTTGTTTTAATTATTGTGTATGTTTTTGTCTGTATTTTATTTGCCTGTTCACCGCCCAAAGTCCTTCAGGAGAAGGGCGGTATACAAATTAAAATATTATTATTATTATTATTATTATTATTATTATTGTACGCAGCCCTCCCGACCTCCGTTTTCCCTGGCAGAGGCACCCTGGGCCGGTCCTTCGCTGTTTCTAGGGTGGCCCTATCGCAGGGGTGAAATTCAGCAGGCTCTGACAGGTTCTGGAAAACTAGTAGCGGAAATTTTGAGTAGTTCAGAGAACCGGCAAATACTGCCTCTGGCTGGTCCCAGAGTGGGGTGGGAATGGAGATTTTGCAATATCCTTCCCCTGCCACATCTACCAAGCCATGCCCACCAAGCCACACCACACCCTCCAGGCCACACCCACAGAACCAGTAATAAAAAAAATTGAAATTGAGTTTAACAGCCTTGCTATACAGTCATACATGTTAAAACTCACAAACTAGGAAAGTCTTAGAAAATGAATACATCAACCATGGGCAAATGTACGCAAATATTTCTACTATTCATTTACATCTAAATGAATCCAATAAATGCAAGCAGGTACACTAGCATTTTCTCCCCTTTTTTTTTTTTACTGCTGATAGGACTTGGTTTGTGAACTCCGTCAAGTCTATTTAGACATTTGTGGGTTTTTTAGTGAAGGTGAAATTTATATACTTTTTTCCTCTGAGGTTGTGCTTATTTATTGTGCTTATTTACAAGTTGGACAAATAGAGAAATTCGTAGAAAAGCTGCTGGTTGTGTCTTAGGGAAATATTGTGCTGTCCTTTAAACATTATGAACAGTGTTGAATTTTATGGAATGCTGTTGCATCTGCTCTAAACTTGCAGAAATAATACTGGGTATAAAAGGATAACTCGAAGAAGCAATCTCATACCAACCTATAAGCAGTATGAGATAAATTAAAGACCGCTGGTTGTCTCTCAATAGCCCTAAGCAGGTCTGTTAAAGACTGAATGGCAGCATTCAGACAAAATAGCAAGCTTGGTTAGATTTAACCTTAATTAGCTTATTTCTGGCATGGTGGGTTGGTTTATAGGGCTGTGCAAAGTATTTCAAGGACACTTGGCAGAACAAAATGGAACTATAAAAGCCCATGATGCAACCCTGCCAAGTAGTCCGAAGAACATATCTATCTGGATGCTTTGATTTTAACCCATAACCACAGACCTGCGGTCATAGTGACCGCAAATAAGTTTTCCAAAATGTTTGGAACACCCCTATTTTTAGAAATGGACCATTCTGGTTGCGAATAGCTTTTGTTTTTCTGCCAATAAGAGTGTATGCAGCATGGCGCCTACGTAAGTTATTTGGTGTTTTCTGTAGCGGCGTTTGAATTTAAATTGTGGTTGTTTCGACCGCTGATCTTTCTTAATATATAGATTTTTTTATAATGTCAGGGCCATGTTTTCCACCAAAAAGAGTGCAATTTGGCGACCCAAACTTCGAAGAAACTGTTCTAGTATGGTATGAAGAAGCAGAGAATAATTTGAGTGAAGTGGAATCAGATTGCAATGAAAATTTTGCAATGCACAATGAGGAACCCAAAGCCGCTGCCGATACTGACATCAGCGATGATGAAGCTCCTGATGAAATTGATGACCAAGTACAATCTACCTCGTGCAATAATTTATATGGCAAGAACAAATTCAAATGGTCTTTTGCGCCTTTTGGAAGCAATAGATCCAGAACCGTTAGTCACAATATTGTAGTGCAATTACCTGGACTACGGCCAGCAGCTAGAGCGGTCATTATGACCTCCTGTCTGTAATAGCATAGCCGAAATAGTACGTCTGTGGTTAAGGGCTATAGACATCTCTCTGAACAATTTGCAAACCCTGCTAGTTTAGGTTGCAGTATACTGTGCAAATATGGAAAATGAGTGAATTTAGTAAGCAAGTCATCTGTGCTGTGGGAAATTAGACAATGTGGGGGTGGGGATGACCTTGAGAAGAAGGGAAAATGTATCCTTCAAAGATGAAAACCTCAGGGTTGCACAGTGAAGTCCCTGGTGCTCTCTGAGCTTGGTTGTTTTCTTGCAGACATTTCATGACCCAACGTTCCACTAGTATATAAAATGAGAGCAAACCCCACTCCCTACTAGACCTGATGATATTACCTAGTTTGGTAATGAAATGTCTGGAGGAAAACAAGCAAGCTTAGAGAGCATCAAGGAGCTCATGGTATTTGATATTGTTCTTCAATTTTGTAGGGCAAGAAATACATGAAGAATTGTGTGGTTGTAACAGAATAGGCTACATAGATCCAGAATCTCGACCCTCCTACAGAAGAGAGTTACAACATTTCTCTTTTCTACATGATCATGATCATCACAAAAGTGCAAGGCTTCTTTGTGGAGGAGAGAGCGTGCAAAAGTTACATAATTATAAGGCTTTCCCCAAACAAGCATAACCATAATGCATTTTCTAATAGGCCGCTATCAATACAGTCCATGCTTATACAGAATACAAAATAACAGAGTTGGACCTTAGGGATCTTCTAGTCCAGCTCTCTGCTCAAGCAGAAGACCTTATACCCGTGATGGCGAACCTTTGATGTGCCCACATGCCGGCCTGCATGCCAGAAGTGGCACATGAAACCATCCCGCGAGATATGCACGGCCCCGCACGCGGGAGCACCGATACCCGAAAGACCGGCGGTCCATCGCTCATGCGTGAGCTGGCACCTAAACACCCGGTTACCGGCATGGAAGTGCACCTGATGAACAGCTGGCCATCGCGCATGTGTGCAACGTCAACCCAGAAGGCCGGGTGCTGGCCTCCACATGTGTGATGGAACACCACTCTTCCGGGTTCTGCCGCTCCTGCACGTGTGATGGCCAGCTGACTGGCACGCGTGTGATCAGAGGAACGCGGAATAGGAGCCAGCGAAGCTGTACATGCTTCGCGGGATGGGTTCCATAGGTGTGGCATAGGTTCATCGACACAGGCTTATAACATTCTGGACAAATGGTTGTCCAATCTCTTCTTGAAAATCTCCATTGATGGAGCACCCACAACTTCTGGAGGGAAACCATTTCACTAATTAATTGTTCACATTGTCAGGAAATTTCTCTTGTGTTCTAGGTTGGATCTCTCTATGATAAGCATCCATCTGTTTATTTCTTGCCTTGTTGTGGAGTTTCTCATACAATGAAGCACTCATGGCTTCCCTAGGCTGTTGGCTCCTGAAGGAAAGTATTCTTGCTGGAGGAACCACGCTTTCCTGTGGTCCATGTGGTTTACATTTTCTAAGCACAGTGGGTGACTTAGCAATTGTTTTGGGTTTTGCAGTCTAGCCGTTGTATTTTAAAAGGCCTCATGAGAGCTGCTGCTGTCTTCTGGATAATTTATGCAACACAGGCCTTCCTTTAGTTAATTTGATTCAGCTTTTTGATTACTGCAGTCACCAAGTTGAATCGGGAAGTGGTTTGCAAAAAACGGGATCATGGCTTTTTTCAACTGGATTTTTCATTCTTGTCCAGATTTTTTTTTAGATTAGATTAGATTAACAGAGTTGGAAGGGACCTTGTAGGTCATCTAGTCCAACTCCCCACCCAAGCAGGAAGCCCCTTTCTGACAGATGGCAGTCCAATCTCTTCTTGAAAGCCTCCAGTGGTGAAGCTCCTACAACTTTTGAAGGCAACTTCTGTTCCATTGGTTGATTGCTCTCACTGTCAGAAAATATCTGTCCTTGATCAGTTTCCATCTATTATTCCTTGTCTGACCTTCAGGTGCTTTGAAATATAGCTTGACCCCCTCCTCTCTGTGGCAGCCACTCAAGTATTGGAAGACTGCTATCATGTCTCCCCTGGTCCTTCTCTTCACCAGACTAGCCATGCCCAGTTCCTTCATTGATTTGAACCAGTATTAGAATAACAGGCACATCATACCATATAGGTGAACAGCAGATGAACTCATATAGATGAACAGTTGTATTTTTTTTAAAAAAAAAATCTGTTAACAAAATACTTGCAATAGAAATATTGCATGAGATTTTTTTCCCAATTTCAATTTCCCTGAGCCTATGTAATTCTTATAGGTGGATATGGGGATTGTTGCCACATTAAAACAACAACAACAACACTAAAATGTTGTGTTTTCCATTTTTGTAAGTCTGAGGGAGGGGGAGTCAAACACGTCATCAGTCTCGAATGTCTTTGCACTCACAAGAGCTCCAAGTCCACCCATCTTGAATTCCATTGACTCTTATCTATCGCCAATTTGCTTTTTCCATTAGTAGTTCAGATTCTTGTAAGAGACCTGAAGTTTGCAATAAATCTTTATACCCATTTGAATTACCTGGATTTCCTGATTTCCATGGCACTTGACACAACCATTCATTTAGTGATCATTTGAACTTACAATAGCAGTGAAAAAAATTGACTACAACTGGTCCTCACAAGCACCATCGTCTCAATATCCCTACAGCAGTGCGATCAAAATTCAGATACTAGCTATTTATTGAGTATCAAAATGGAAGAAGAACAAGTGAAAGAAACAATGATTGTTGTTGTTGGTTGCAAAGTCGTGTCCGACCATCGCGACCCCATGGACAAGTTCCTCCAGGCCTTCCTGTCCTGTACCATCTCCATTTAAGTCCATTTAAGCTTATGCTTACTGCTTCAGTGACTCCAACCAGCCACCTCATTCTCTGTCGTCCCCTTCTTCTTTTGCTCTCAATCGTTCCCAGCATTTGGGTCTTCTCTAGTGAGTCCTTCCTTGGTGGCCAAAGTATTGAGTTTCATCTTCAGGATCTGGCCTTCTAAAGAGCAGAAGATCTCTTCTAGGACTGACCAGTTTGATCGCCTTGCAGTCCAAGGGACTCTCAGGAGTCTTCTTCAGCACCGTAGTTCAAAGGCCTCAATTCTTTGGCGCTCAGCCTTTCTTATGGTCCAAATTTCACAGCCTTACATTGCAACTGGGAAAACCATAACCTTGACTGTAAACACTTTTGTTGGCAGGGTGATATCTCTGCTTTTTAGTATGCTGTCTAGATTTGCCATAGCTTTCCTCCCCAGGAGCAAGCATCTTTTAACAATGATAGTATGGGCCAAAATATTTGGATATACTATAGACTTAAATAAATGGCAGAAACTGTGGGATAGAAATTATAAATTAACAATGTCAATGGCATATAAGGAAAATCTATACAAAATGTTTTCTAGGTGGCATTTACCACTAGCAAGACTGGCAAAGTTGTTTGAAAATATGTCCGCCAAATGTTGGATGTGTAATCTGATACCCGATTCATATTATCATATGTGGTGGCAAAAAAATATTGGACCAAAATACATACACGGTTAGAAAAAAATCATAGAGCAACATATTGATTTTAAACCAGAAGTATTTCTGCTGGGTATTATAACTGTATAATAAAGGGAATACATATCTAATCTTACATATGTTAACAGCAGCAAGAATTGTCTTTCCACAACAGTGGAAAAATGAAGAGATCCCTGCAGATGGGTGTGTTATAAAAGAAATATTAGAACATGCAGAGATGGACAGATTAACTTAAAAATAAAGGGAAGGAAGAAACTGAATACTTTTTAACATGGGATTTGTTTTACCAATGGCTAACTAACAGACACAGAGGTTAGAAACTAAAAAGATTAAGAGAATGGTGAATTATATAATAAAAGTTTTCTGGTATGGATAAGCTATTGCCAATATTACTATGTGACCATTGTCAACAATATACATATTATGATTATATTATGTTAATTGTCTTTTTGTTATTCAAAATGAATTGTACTCAGACAACACACTGTTCGTATAGATATTGAGTCTTTTGTGTTTATTAAAGAAAAATATATCAATAAAAAAATTGTATACTTGTAACCAGCATATATTTTGATAGTTGCAGCAGCCTAGGAGCACATATGTGACCTTCCCAGCCAGCTTCTGACAAGCAAAGAGGAAGCTGGATTCGCTTAATGACCCTGTGATTGACTTAACAACTGTAGTGATTGACTTAACAGCTATAGCAAAACAAGGTCATAAAATTGGATGTGACTCACTTAACAAATGACCTGCTTAATTAACAGAAATTCTGATCTCAGTTGAAGTCATAACTTGAGGACTACCTACATTGCTATTGTGTATTCATGCATTACGCCTTGCAGGTTATGTTCATATATCCACTTGGGTCTTTATCCCCTTCCACTAGTCTTTTAGCTGTAGAATATTAAAAAGTTGCAAGGTTTTAATTGAAAGGATTTATTTTTAATTAACGCAAAAAACTATTTAGTCACCTGAACTCCAATTCAGGGCTAACCAGAATCTCAGAAAACTAAATCGTATATATAGAACACAGGTGTCAAACTCGATCGTGTCATGTGACGTCATGTTGTCGTGTCCCACTCCTCCGCTGACGGTCGGGTCAGGGAAATCCGAATCAGGCGTGCCTCTGCAGCTCTGCCAAAGTCCTAGCAAAGTCCTCAGGGCAGGCAGGAGACCAGAAAGTGACTTCAGCAAGATATGTTTAGACTTTGCCTGACTCAGAGAATGCCAGAAAGCAGATCCTTTATATAGGCCATGGGGTGTGGCTCCATGACTCAGCACTTATCCAGGCCTGCCCCTCCCTTCCTTCTGTTGCCTCCGTCTATCAAGTCTTCTGACGCGAGGGTCACTCCAGTCTGCAGCTGTTGGCAATTGACCTCCCTCAGGCTCACATGCTGTGGAGGAGGGGGAGGGGTCTAGTTGCTCCGTTTACCTGGGCATGGAGCCAGAGCTGGGGGCTGGAGATACTTCCTCCTCTTCAGCCTGTCTGGGCATGGAGCCAGGGCTGGGGCCGGGAGGCATACTAGGACATTCCTCCGTGTTCGGAAGCAGATAAGAAGGCCCCGGCTGTGGTGAGATCGGACGAGACACAACACATGTGACATATCACAACATTTTTTTTTGTCTTTGCAGAGCTGGGGTGGGTGTGGCCTGCATATAATTCATCCAGCTCACGGGGCGCCAGTTTGACACCCCTGGTATAGACCATAAAATAGGCAGGAAACATTAAATAGAAAAGATTATGAGTATGGAATCTTACAGATGAACCTGACTCTGTATTTTTTGATTGATTGGTTTTTTTTTTAAGTCATGCCAGATTCAATATAGATACCCTCTAATCAACTGTTCGGTAAAGGCATAGCCTTTGTTGGCATTTTCCTCTACAGTAGTGGCCAAAATTGTGGAAACCTTTTGGGAAAAGTGTATTTTTGAGGTTTGATGGCTAAACACCTTTTTTTTTTTTTTTGAGTTTCCAGATAATCTTATTCCACTGCTGGAATGGCCTGGGAGTAGCTCAGACCTTCACCCAACTGAAAATCTATGGAGCCTACTAAAGAAACTTGTTAGTCAGAAGCGACCCAGCAATAAAACCCAGTTAATAGAATCAATCATTCAATCTTGGTTTTACATGATAACAGCTGCAGAACTAAAAGACTTGGTTCACTCCATGGGAAGAGGTCGTAACTCCACGGGAAGAGGTTGTAATTCATGCTAAAGGTTACCCAACTAAGTATTGACTGACATGGTGATAATTTTTCTATATCTCATTTTTTTCTATGGTGATCATTTTTGTATATTTCGTTTTTTCTATGTTCCACTTTTCTTCTTTATACTATAACTGCTTGTTTTAGTATATCAGCTTGTTTTAGAAAATACACTTGTTATCAGCTTGTTAAAATACTTGTTAAAATACTTGTTATCAGCTTGTTTTAGAAAATACACTTCTTCCAAAAGGTTTCCACAATTTTGGCCACTACTATAGGGGGAGTCATTGACTGATAATGTCTAATAATATCTGAGCTGGATCGATGATGGTAGGAAGTCTATAGTCCTTCCGTTCAGAAAATCAAATCATTCTTTTTGGAGTTTCCATGGCTGGTGGTTATTTTCATACTTGAGCAGAGGAAAGGAAGTGAGCTCAGCAGCCTCTCCTTGCTAGCATGTTCAGAGATGGATGAACCTATGGCCCACGTCCTGTCGGCTTTAGCCTGGTTCCTGTCTTCACAAAACTCTCCCAGATACATCTTTGGAGAGCAAAAAAAAAAACGCTATTAGCCAGAACAGGCCGAACATCTTCATCAGCCAAGCAAGCCGAGGGTCTGGCCTGTAATTGAGACACATGTGGTGCTGTCAGCAGGTGATGGCAGACAGACGTACCTGAATGACAGTGTGACAAGGAGCAGAGACAAGGGGGCCCATCCAGGCGCTCTTACTGCCAGAGTGATGAGCGCACGGGAACACAGCCTGTGCATTATCAACAGGCCAAGATAGAGCTGAGGCTTCAGGAGGGTTGCCAGACAGTTTGCAACGTGCTACAAATTTCTTTCAGCGGTTAGTCTTTTTTTCCTAGGCACAGACAGCCCCCTCGCTATTAAGCAGACAGGAGCGGCTCATATCCTGCAGACGGATGATAGATGTGACACCTCTTTGAAAAAATAATAATAATGAAAAAAAAAAAAGCTGTTTGTCTTCCACAGGTGTACGCTTTCCAGCGAGAGGCAAGGAAGGGCCAGGCGTGCGCGACGCCGCTCAGCCCATCGCTCGCGATAATGATTTGATACTCGGGGCTGTATCGAAAGGGTGGAAGGGGGGAGGAAGAATCTTTCATGTACAATTATGACAGAAAATAAAGGTGCTGATGCGTTGTGTACAGAGAAGAGGCAGGAGATCAAAGGGCTCTAATGAAAGTGGATTACATTAAAGGAGATGGCCAATCTTCTCACTGCCATGCTGGCTTTCAAGGCAGGGGAGCCGGGAAGTTGGGGTGGGGAGTGGGGGGGGTTGGCTTGCAAGCAGGGCTTCCAACAGGCAATTCTCCATCTGCAGCATCCATTTTATTAACCCAGAGAACTCTTCCGCGACATTTTATTGTGTGCACAGATGAGGGCTCATTCACTGTTCTACCTGGGCTGTTGGTCAGGAGACATTTGGCTCTAAAAGCCCAGTCAGGCCAAGGAAGATCAACAGAAATCCTCACCTTCTCCTCAACAAAGCTGGCTGAGGAACTCTGGGAGTTGAAGTCCACAAGTCTTAAAAGAGCCAAATTTGCAGACCCCTGCCCTATACCATTTCAGACAAATTGTTATATAATCGCTTCTTAAAAACGTCCAGTGCTGGAGCATTCACAACTTCTGGAAGCAAATCGTTCTCACTGTCAGGAAATTTCTCCTCAGTTCTAGGTTCCAGGTTGCTTTTCTCCTTGGTAAGTTTCCATCCATTGTTTCTTGTCCTGCCGTCTGGTGCTTTGGAGAAATAGGTGTGTCCTTCTTCTTTGTGGCAGCCCCTTAGATATTGGAACAGGGGGTGGGGGTTGATTTTCTTATTTGATATGATATGATATGATATGATATCATATTTATTTGATTCTTTTTATTTATTTATTTATTTTATTTATTTTATTAAATTTTTATACCGCCCTTCTCCCGAAGGACTCAGGGCGGTGTACAGCCAAAGATAAAACACAAAATATATACAATTAAATTAAAACATTTAAAACCTAGCAAATTACAGAAAGGCTGATAATTAAAAATTTAGTTTTAAAATTTTAGAAATATTAATAAAACCCCGAATTAAAATTTAACACTATTATGCCAGTCCCGCTTGAATAAATAAGTGTGTTTTTAGCTCACGACGGAAGGTCCGAAGATCAGGCACTTGACGTAAGCCTTTTTATTAATTTTATTATTTTAAACGTTTTATAATCTGTAAGCCGCCTTGAATCATCATATGTGAATAGGCAGCAATATAAATTCAATAAACAAATAAACACTGCTATTATGTCACCACCCCCTAGTCCTTCTCTTCGTTAAACCCAATTCCTGCAACCGTTCTTCATATGTCTTTTGCCTCTAATCCCCTGATCATCTTTGTTCTTCTCTGCACAACGGATGATGAAATTCACATTTAGCCCTCCTCATGGAACTTCAGTCTAAGAAATCATTTCAAATGAGGGGAAGACTTTTATAGATGCTCAACAAGGTGGACATTTCAGCCACATCTATCTTCCATTGTTTGTACTATGGAGCAGCTGTGGGTTTTGCACATTCTTACTACTGGTTCGCTGCATGCGTGCACACCCGCTTTCCACACACATGGCTTCCACACACACGGCTTCCACGTATACACCTGGTGTTGTGACTCCGGCTCCCGAGCCTGTCCTCATGGAGGAAGATGACTCTGAAAGTGATGGGTAGGAGCTGACAAGGCCTCCCACTTCAGGACCCTCCTTTCTGGCAACGCCTCAGGTTCCAGTTGAAGGCCAGAAGGAAGGCATGTTGGAGTACCCACTAATAGGGAGTGATGAAGATCAATCTTGGATTGATCCCAGGCAGCGTCGGAGGGAGAGACATGCGCAGGAAAGGAAGAGGTTTGGAAGGGCCAGAAATTGCTGAGTCACTGAGCCATGCCCCACAGGGATAAAAGTGGGTGGGGTTGCTCTGCAGGCTCTGTGACAGACAAAAACTGCATATCGTGAGCTTCGGATGGGATATTTTTGGGAATTAAGGCTTGGACTTTGTGAATGACTTCAGACTACTCTTTGAACTCTTGGTTGCCCCAGCAATGGACTACAGATATGCTGACTCCTGTTTCTAGAGGTGATAAGAAACTTGGCAGGCATTTGGAAAGTAGCTGCCAGAACTTTTATCTGCTAAAGGGATTCAGGTCGGCTTGTAAAAATAAATTACTGGTAGACGTCGTTTGCTCATGTGTCATCCTATGTGAGGTGGGGGGACAGAACACCTGGCCTTCCACACATGCGCTCCATCTCAAAATCATCGCTAAATAGGACAGCATTACATCCAGGCGGATGGACAGGGGCCCACCCACAGTTGTTGCTACCGGTTTACCCAAACCAGCTGAATACCATCTCTGCTATGGAGTCTTTAGGAAGTGAAGTCAACTAATGTGTGGCATTCATACTGGATTCAATGGATCATGGATTTCATTAGGCTGTTCTATAGACTCTCGGACTTTGAACGTTCCGGTAATGTTTTCAAGGCTCCTTGCATTTTTACGGTGCCTAAATTTTTGGTTATGATTCAGTCCATTATTGTAGGATACATTTGGGGGGAAGTCCTCATTCATCCTTTGCTCTGATGTTAAGTGTGAAGCACAACCTCTGCATATCAAACTTACAGATGTGAGAGAAGAGAGGAATTTGTCTGGCGTTCTTGGCCAAAGATCATTGCTCCTTTCTAATTGCAATTGGGGAGACACCATGGGACTGGGGATTCATTCAGTTATTAACTCTGGATACATCATTGAAAGACAAGGTTGGTTTAGCTAAGGTAAGGACTTTTTCTTGGTGGTGACCCCAAAATAAAATTCCATCTCCGGTAAGGACTTATTTTGCAGAATTTGTCTTTTTGAAACATTAGCGTATAATTCCACGAGGATTAGCTGACTGAGTGAACTGGAGTCCTAGTGGACAATCATTTAAATATGAGCCAGCAGTGTGCTGCACCTGCCAAAAAAGCCAATGCAATCCTAGGTTGCATTAACAGAAGGATAGAAGCAAGATCATGTGATGTGTTAATGCCACTTTATAATGCCTTGGAATACTGCATCCAGTTTTGGTCACCACGATGTAAAAAAGATGTGGAGACTTTAGAAAGAGTGCAGAGAAGAGCAACCAAGATGATGAGGGGACTGGAGGCTAAAACATATGAAGAACAGTTGCTGGAATTGGGTATGTCTACTTTGATAAAAAGAAGGACTAGGGGTGGCATGATAGCAGTGTTCCAATATCTCAGGGGCTGCCACAAAGAAGAGGGAGTCAAGCTATTCTCCAGAACACCTGAGGGCAGGACAAGAAGCAATGGGTGGAAACTAATAAAGGAGAGACACGATTTAGAACTAAGGAGAAATTTCCTGATAGTTAGAACAATTAATCAGTGGAACAACTTGCCTCCAGAGGCTGTGAATGCTCCAACACTGGAAGTTTTTAAGAAGAGATTGGATAACCGTTTGTCTGATGAACTTTGATGGTTCCTCAAAATATTGTCCCCCACTGACCCAGTTAGACAGGACACACCCTTCTTTCTTACCTAATAATGAACACTAATTCCAGATGTTCTCTAATTCCCCCCTTTCTCCCATCCTTGGAACTGCTTGTTCCTGATGCCCATATTCCTTAAGACTAATTGAACTAGCTCTCCACCTTTCAAATCAAAGTCCTATGAACAGAATTACACTACATTACATATGAGGTTACCTAGGTAGATGTATGGACTGTGGGTTTTTTTGGGAAACAAACACAACCTTAGGTCGGTTATCCATAATTTTAGAAGAGAAGTTCTGATATTGGTAGAACAAGGAGATGGATTTTTCGTATGGAATTTGACACTCTTTGTGCACCTGATGGCTGAATAAAGCTTAATACAAGGACATTTGGACTGAAGGGCCATGAGATATGAATAATTTGGGGAGGAAGTTGCTCAGGGAGAAATTCCACACAGATCTCTGGTATTCAACCAACCCCATGTATTGAATAGCACCGATTTCTAGCGCATCAAGGTAACTGCTGAAGGTATGAGGATTTCTTTAGAGTGTTGGCATATTTAATGGACTGTTAGATCCAGTTCAATAAGAGCATCAGGAAGTGTTCATTGTCGTTCTTTTTAGTAAGTATATTGCTGGTTAATAGTCCAAATAGTCCTTTGATGGGGAGATGAGACTGTCTAAGAAAATGAATGCTTGAAAACATTATATTTTATAATTCCTTTCTTTTTTTTAATAATACCAATGTCATAAAAATATTTATTTATTTATTTTGTCACATGGTATATATAAGCATAAGCATGAAATAATTATACAATATATAAGCATATATATAAGCATAAGTATGTAATAACTATATTAATTGGATATAATGAAAGGAAACAATTGGACAGGAATGGTAGGCACATTTGTGCTCTTATGCACGCCCCTTATAGACCTCTTAGGAATGAGGTGAGGTCAATAGTAGACAGTTTTTGTTGAAGCTTTGGGGATTTGGGGAAGAGACCACAGAGTCAGGTAGTATGTTCCAAGCATTAACAACCCTGTTACTGAAGTCATATTTTCTGCAATCAAGATTGGAGCGGTTAACATTAGGCTTAAATCTATTGTTTGCTTGTGTGTTGTTGCAATTGAAGCTGAAGTAGTCTTCGACAGGAAGGACATTGTAATTGATGATTCTATGAGTTAAACTTCCACGGCGGAGTTCTAAATTTTCTAAACCCAGGATTTCAAGTCTGGTGGCATAAGGTATTTTGTTGTATTCAGAGGAATGGAAAACTCTTCTTGTAAAATATTTCTGGACACATTCAATTGTATTAATGTCCGAAATGTGGTATGGGTTCCAATAAAAGTAAACAGGAGACAGTAATACAATCAACAATTCTTACTTTGAGATTCAGAGGTTTATTTCATGAACAATTTGGAACATGGAAAGCCATCATAACACAACTTACATCAATAACCCATTCCAATGAGGTCCAGAGATGACAGCTAGGTCCAGCAAGGAATAACTATGGCCAGTGGCACTAAACACATCCCAAGACATTATTTTTATACTTTTCTGCATGCATTTCACAACTCTTACTGACAGATGGCCTGTCTCCACATATACCCGTGTACATCTCAAACCTCTATCCAACGGCTACTTTCAATTCCCTATTTCTCACAGTTTCAACGTTCTTATTCCAAATATATTTCAAAACTACGTACTTTGCAAAATCACATTTCACAGCAACAGCTCAACAGGATTACAAATAGTTCTGATACACTTTGAAATCTTTCTATCTAAAACTTTGGTTCATGTCACTTTTTAGGGCCTGCTTTTTCCACTTAGGCCTTATTGATTTTAATAGATCAACAGCAGTGGTGAAATCCAATTTTTTTTTACTACTGGTTCTGTGGGCATGGCTTGGTGGGCATGGTGTGGCTTGGTGGGCATGATAGGGAAAGGATACTGCAAAATCTCCATTCCCTCCCCACTCCTGGGGGAACGATATTGCAAAATCTCCATTCCCTCCCCACCCTGGGGCCAGCCAGGGGTGGTATTTGCCGGTTCGCCAAACTACTCAAAATTTCGGCTACAGGTTCTCCGAACTGCTCAAAATTTCCGCTACCAGTTCCCCAGAACCTGTCAGAACCTGCTGAATTTCACCCCTGATCAATAGGCATTTCCCACACCAAGAAATCTAAAAGATTATAGGTGACATCAAATAAACCCATCAAAAAACCCTTACATAATAAATAGGTCCAAATGACTATTCAAGTATAAAAGAGAATGACAAAGAAAAAGCACAGGTGAAATCTAAAATGGAGAGTTTAACAGAGTTGTTAATGCTTGGAACTCATTACCTGACTCCATATCTCTACTCAAAATCCCAAAATCTTCAACCAAAAACTGTCTACTATTGACCTCACCCCATTCCTAAGAGGACTATAAGGGGCGTGCATAAGAGCACAAAAGTGCCTACCGTTCCTGTCCTATTGTTCCCTTCATTATATCAAATTAATATAGTTGATGCATATTTTTTTAGTTATATATATATTTTCTTCAAGATAGGTTGTTTTATTTATGACAATGTTTGTCTATACTGTTGTGACAAAAAGAAATTTAAAAAAAAAAGAGCAATCATTTTCTAATGAAAATGAAAATTTTGGAAGTAGGTGAAGGGGACTTCACCTACTTTCACCAAGACCCTCCAGCAGAATGAATGGGATTAAAATAAAAGGAGTAAAATGTTTTGGAAAGAAACTGAAGTTAGCAAGGGTGGATGCAAACGAGGACTAGATTGTGAAGTGTGTTTAGAAGGCTGTTTGAAAAGAATCTGATTGAAATGGCAGGAGAGGGAGCTATCTGTAAGATATTCGTTCTGCAAATCATTGAGGAGTGCATTAATTGATAAAGAAAATATACTGGGTGCTTGTTTATCTAAAGGGAGAGTATGATAAAGTGAGCAGGCTTCAAATTAATATCTTCAGCACATAATTTACTCAGTATCCAATTCAGAATTCTGCAATAAAATGAAGGTTGTGTCTGTGATATTGCCATGAAAAGGGGGCATTCAAATTCAGTAATGCCAAGAGCTCCTATGCAATCTGATTTACTAATAATAATAAAAAAAAACATTTATTGTCAACATAAGAAAAACACACACTTTAATCTTAAACTATATGGATTTCATTAGTACAATATGCAGCCATTAAATAATAACTGCTCATAATGCAACATTTATTAAGCAGCTATCTTTAATGTTACTTCAAATAATTTAGCATTGTTTTCTTTTCTACATATTCGGGCAATTCTTTTTATTAACCTAGCAGTTTTGTTTATCTTGAGGTGCAGAATATCAGTAATTTTATCGGGGTTATTGGTTGTTGTTGTTTTTGAGCAAAGTATTGTAAAGACGGTGCTGAATTTACTTTCCTAGTAACTAATATCATCATCACTAAAAATGGGGAGTTAAATTTTCTGATTTAAAAAAATAAGCAAGCCTGTTTTGATTCCTGATGCTCTCTAGGAAAGCAATAGCGCTTAGACTTATACACAGCTTCACAGTGCTTTACAGCCCTCTCTAAGCAGTTTACAGAGTCAGCCTCTTGCCCCCAACAATCTGGGTCCTCATTTTACCCACCTCGGAAGGATGGAAGGCTGAGTCAACCTTGAGCCTGGTGAGATTCGAACTGCCAAATTGCAGGCAGTCGGCAGGCAGCAGAAATAACCTGCAGTATTGCACTTCAACCACTGCGCCACCACGGCCCATCCTAAGGATGCGCTGTTCTAAACCAATATGGCTGGTACCTGGTGAAACGAAACTCAGGTTCAGGTTCAGGCTTAACTAGAGTTTGAATTCTGAAGTAGAGTTAATGTGAAGGATGTTTGCTGGAAGTGGGAGTGGGTCAATGGCTAGAGCAACAGGAGTCCTCTTTAAGATGCAACTCACTCATGGACTGCAAAGGATGGGAATCATGGGATTCTGCAAATGTCAATATCGTCTTTGTGAGCTTACAAAGCTTATCAATTAATCCAGAGGCCGGAACTATTAATTCAAAATGGGATCAGTTCTTTTAAACGGGGATGTTTTACTGCTGCTTTTATATTTAAAAAAATAGACATCCAGTTAGACTAAATTAGGACGGCTACACCCACTGGAGGGCATGATGGCTTAATGGTTAAAGATACAGAGCTTGTCAGCCCAGGTTCGAGACCCGAGTGCCATGTGACAGGGTGAGCTCCTATTACTTGCCCCAGCTCCTGCCCACCTAGCAGTTTGAAGGCATGAAACTCTGAGTAGTTAAATAGGAACTCCTTGTTTTAACCCAGCCTTAGCAGAAACAAGAAACAGACTCCTTGTCCTGAAACACCCCTCTTTATTATCTCCTGTGAATTAATGGCATTCACACACCGAAAAGTCCAGGCAATAGTCCTTCAAAGAGTTAACTGCAGTAACAGACCTTATCCATTCCTTGAGATAGATTCCTCATTGCTAGGCCATGAGCTCCCAGTCGAAAGGCTGCAAATTAAATTCTGGCAAGCAGTCTTTGAGGTATGAAACATGATGAGCAAAAATCTTCTGAAATCTGAACGGTTGTCTCCTACAACCACCACTCCCCTTTCCTTCTATTTATTCCCCAGCCAGAGAGGGGCCATTCAGCATCCACATGTGCCTTGTGTCATGTCCCACTCTCTCTCCGACGACCGGGTCTAGGAAGTCCGTATCAAGCATTGCCACGAAGCCTCTGCAGCTTTGCCAAATTCCTTTCAGATTTCTCAGGGCAGGCAGGAATCCAAGTTGTGACTTCAGCAAACTAAATGAGACTTTGCTTGACTCAAAGTTGCTTGACTCAAGCTGGTCCATTATATAGGCTGTGGGGTGTGGCTCCATGACTCAGCACTTATCCAGGCCTGCCCCTCCCTTCCTTCTGCTGACATCGCCTCTCAGATCTCTGGAAGCAGGGATCTTCCCACTGTGAATTCTCTTCCGCTGGATCTGCTGCCTGTAATTCGAGCACGTGGCTGGCTCCCTGCTCATATGCTGTAGGAGTAAGGTTTGTTTGTTCATTCCTGACGTCCTGTCCGGGCATGGGGCCAGGGCTGAGGGCTGGAGGCATGACAGGCCATTCATCTTCATTATCAGACTCCGAATCTGATAGCAGGCCTGGGAGGAGACGGGAGGGGCCTGGCTGAGGAGAGGAGGGAGGACGAGGCACAACACCTTGCTTCCTGAATAGACTTCTTGTCCTCAGTTGTTCTCCTCTCCTAAGAGCTCTGCACATATGCGCATTTGGAACAGGCCCCAGCTGTTCTTCCTCCTCACTTCTGAAGGCAACTGCCTCTCCGGTGGCTGGGAAATGTCAGACGGCCTTGGCTCTATCCCTGCATCCAATGCAGAACATCCATCAGAGCCTTCCCCAGACTCCAGAACTGGCCCAAGTTCCTCCCTGACCTCCTCATCGTCAGAGTTTGCTGCCAACTCTGCTGGCAGCTGGCGGGCCACAACATCCCTTTGATGGGAAGGTAACAGCATTCCGTGGCCCTCAGTGTATACTTATGCTGGCCACATGATGACGGAAGTGTCTTTGAACAATGCTGGCTCCTTCAGCTAAAAAACAGTGATGAGCACCTTCCCCTAGAATCTGCCACAACTGGAAAGGGGATGCCCTTATCTTTTTATCAATTAGTATAGAGATGGAAGGGAACTTGGAGGTCTTCTAGTCCAACTGCCTACACAAGCAGGAGAGCCTATACCATTTCAGATAGGTGGTTGCCCAGTCTTTTCTTAAAAACCTCTTTTTCAAGAGGAAACTGGACTTTCTATTTATTTTTATTTATTTATTTATTTTATTTATTTATTTTTGTCACAACAATATATGTAAGTATCATACAGAAAGGTTATATAGTATATAAAGGTATAAGCATATATATATATAGGAAGAAGAAAAGAAAAACAATAGGACAGGAATGGTAGGCACGTTTGTGCGCTTATGCACGCCCCTTATGGTCCTCTTAGGAATGGGGTGAGGTCAATAGTAGAAAGTTTTTGGTTAAAGCTTTTAGGATTATGAGAAGAGACCACAGAGTCAGGTAAAGTATTCCAAGCACTGATGATTCTGTTACAGAAGTCATATTTTCTGCAATCTAGATTAAAGCGGTTGACATTAAGTTTAAATCTATTGGTTGCTCTTGTATTATTGCAATTAAAGCTGAAGTAGTCTTTGACAGGAAGGACATTACAATAGATGATTCTATGAGTTAAACTTAGGTCTTGTCGAAGGTGACGGAGTTCCAAGTTTTCCAAGCCCAGGATTTCAAGTCTAGTGGGATAAGGTATTTTGTTGTTTACAGAGGAATGGAGAACTCTTCTTGTAAAATATTTCTGGACACGTTCAATTGTATTGATGTCAGAGATATGGTGAGGGTTCCAAACAGGTGAGCTGTATTCTAGAATTGGTCTAGCAAATGTTTTATATGCTCTGGTTAGTAGTGTGGTGTTTTTGGAAAAGAAGCTACGCAAGATTAGGTTTACAACTCTTAGAGCCTTTTTTGCTATGTATTTGCAGTGGGCTTTGGCACTTAGATCATTTGACATGAAAACTCCAAGGTCTTTAACGGGGTGGGGGTCATCTGTAAGTTAATGTCCATCAAGCGAGTACTTAGTGTTTGGGTTCTTTTTTCCTATATTTAAGACTGAGCATTTGCTGGTTGAGATTTGGAGTTGCCAAGTTTTAGACCAAGCGGTTAGATGATCAAGGTCTTTTTGAATGATAGATGGTTTTTTTCTGGTTTTTCTTTGAAGACAGTTCACTTCTTCTTGGATGAGAAGTGAAACGTCTTTAAAGAAAAACCAGAAAGTCCAATTACCTCTTGAAAAAGCACCTGTGGGACAACCATGACCTGGATGACTGAGAATCTCCATAAACACCCCTCCAGTGACTGAGCACCCATAACTTCCAAAGGCAAGAAGTTCCACTGGTTAATTGTCCTCACTGTTAGGAAGTTTCTCCTTAATTCCAGGTTGCTTCTCTCCTAGATTAGTTTCCACCCATTGCTTCTTGTTCTTCCCTCTGATGCTTTGGAAAATAAATTGACCCTCCTCTTCTTTGTGGCAACCCCTCAAATACCGGAATACTGTTATCATGTCACCCTGGTCCCTCTTTTCTCTATACCGGTCATACCAGGGGTGAAATCCAGCAGGTTCTGATAAGGTTCTGGAGAACCAGTAGCAGAAATTTTGAGTAGTTCAGAGAACTGGCAAATACCACCTCTGGCTGGCCCCAGAGTGGGATGGGAATGGAGATTTTGCAATATCCTTCCCCCAGGACTGGGGAGGGAATGGGGATTTTGCAGTATCCTTCCCCCAGGAGTGGGGTGGGAATGGAGATTTTGCAATATCCTTCCCCCAGGAGTGGGGAGGGAATGGGGATTTTGCAGTATCCTTCCCCCAGGAGTGGGGAGGGAATGGAGATTTTGCAGTATTTTCCCCCCAGGAGTGGGGAGAGAATGGAGATTTTGCAGTATTTTCCCCCCAGGAGTGGGGAGGGAATGGAGATTTTGCAATATCCTTCCCCCAGGAGTGGGGAGGGAATGGAGATTTTGCAGTATTTCCCCCCCAGGAGTGGGGTGGGAATGGGGATTTTGCAGTATTTTCCCCCCAGGAGTGGGGAGGGAATGGAGATTTTGCAATATCCTTCCCCCAGGAGTGGGGAGGGAATGGAGATTTTGCAGTATTTTCCCCCCAGGAGTGGGGAGGGAATGGAGATTTTGCAATATCTTTCCCCCAGGAGTGGGGAGGGAATGGAGATTTTGCAGTATTTTCCCCCAGGAGTGGGGAGGGAATGGAGATTTTGCAATATCCTTCCCCCAGGAGTGGGGAGGGAATGGAGATTTTGCAGTATTTTCCCCCCAGGAGTGGAGAAGGAATGGAGATTTTGCAATATCCTTCTCCCAGGACTGGGGAGGGAATGGGGATTTTGCAGTCTCCTTCCCCTGGAGTGGGGTGGGAATGGAGATTTTGCAGTATCTTTCCCCTGCCACGCCCACCATGTCACACCCACCACGCCACGCCCGCAGAACTGGTAGTAAAACAATTTGGATTTCACCACTCGGCCATACCCAATTCCGTCAACCATTCTTTATATGTTTTATCTTCATACCCAGTGAACTACTAATCAGGAGGAAACAGTAAACGGTTCTGTCCATCCTCCTTTCAGCTTCTCGGGATTGTTGCTAACAATACTGACTCATCCATTCCTTTTTACAAAGCATCCGATGACACAACTAATATTGATTTGGAACTGGTGGCCTGCATGTGTAGAGCAAACATTTTAACAAAACCCTTCCAAGTCATTACGGTCTGGTTTGGCAGCTTGAGTATTCATGAACATTGATGAGGCTATTACAGGATGTCAGAAAATCTGGTTAATTGGAAGTTATTAGTGCTGTTGGAAAGCAGATTCCCTGAGTTTGTAGAACATGTCACTGTTTTGTGTCATCCAGAGCAGTACCCCTCTTTCATCTCCCTAAAGAAACAGGATAAAAACGATTTATAGCTTATTTTGCTCCACTACTCATAGCAGCCTTTTTTTTTTCTTTTTAAGAAGACTGAAGGTATTTTAGGGACTGACTTACTTGATCACAGAAAGCCATTTTGGTCAAGTGGTTAAGGCACCAAGCTAGAAAGTGGGTGAACATGAATTCTAGTCCCATTTTTTTAGGCATGAACTCAACATCTCCTCAGGATTGACCCCAAGTCATCCAGCTAGATTTCATGCTTACGACAGGACTAGAACTCACAATCTCCTGGTTTCTAGCCTGGTGCCTTAACCATTAGACCAGGGGTCTCCAACCTTGGCAACTTTAAGACTTGTAGACTTCAACTCCCAAAGTTCCTCAGCCAGCTTTGCAAAGCAAAGTCTTAAAATTGCCAAGGTTGGAGACCCCTGCACTAGATCAAACTTTGCAAAATATTGCTAAACAAGGTGAGACCAAGACAACAGCAACAACAATTTATTATTGCAGTCTTAGACCAGAGACCAGAACAAATAAAAGCCCTCAGTATATATACACTTACAAATTCTAGTATAAAATAATAAATAACAACTAAAATTTATGATAAAATCCAGTGTCCATTATACATGGTCTGACTATATGATAGTTGCAATCCTTAAACTGTGTGGCCCGTTGTAGGTTCAATGCTAAAAGGGTGAGACAGACATTTTGGGGGCATCAAAGAAGATATTATCATCTTTTGCACAACGCCAGATTGAAAAAAAAGACCACCAATTCATAAAAGTATTATTTGACTGTTGCATTGCAAACTTTGGAATCATTCCCATTTATTCAACTCTTCCAAATTATGAAGGATGCATTTGTAGTGATGTAGATTTTATTCATTTTTTCCCCCAGAAAGTTCTCCATAGTCAGAGTTTGTATCTGAAAATATTTTTTTTTTAAATTTTCACATCCATCTCAGTTACTAATCATTGGAAATAAACAACACAGCTATATAATTACTCCAGTTACATTTTTGTTAGATAGCTAGAAGTTTCCCCCATTAACTTTAAACTAACTTTAAGGCATGTTGCAGCTGAGAAAACAACAATTTAAAAGGTAGTAATTTTTTCTTCTTCTTTTTTTCTTGTTGGCAATTAGTGTGCAAAAGACTTTCTCCTGGGAGAATTTGAGTGTATATCTGAGCAAAGGTTCACTGAATATGATAGCAATCTTTTTCAACCTCATAGGCCAATTTTTATTTTTTTATTTTAGTTTGGTAGAAACTACAAGAGTTCCATTGAAACAAAGTCTTTGGTCTTTGCAAACAGAATAATAAATCCACAGCATAATCAGCATTCCATAATTTAACCATTTATTTAAATATCTAGGTTTGTGTGTTGTTTTTTTTAAATCAAACCCTACTCTTGAGATATTATTCGTGGAAAATATCTTTTACCAAAATAGTAGAAAAAATAGATTTTTTTTTTATTGGCCAAGTGTGATTGGACACACAAGGAATTTGTCTTGGTGCATATGCTCTCAGTGTACGTAAAAGAAAAGATACGTTCATCAAGGTACAACATTTATAATACAAATGATGGTCAATATATCAATATAAATCATAAGGATTGCCAGCAACAAAGTTACAGTCATACAGTCATAAGTGGAAAGAGATTGGTGATGGGAATGATGAGAAGATTAATAGTAGTGCAGATTTAGTGTTGAGGGAATTATTTGTTTAGCAGAGTGATGGCCTTCGGGAAAAAACTGTTCTTGTGTCTAGTTGTTCTGATGTGCAGTGCTCTATAGCATCGTTTTGAGGGTAGGAGTTGAAACAGTTTATGTCCAGGATGTGAGGGATCTGTAAATATTTTCACGTCCCTCTTCTTGATTCGTGCAGTATGCAACCTGCAATGGAAGGCAGGTTGGTAGCCATTATTTTTTCTGCAGTTCTAATTATCCTCTGAAGTCTGTGTCTTTCTTGTTGGGTTGCAGAACCGAATCAGACAGTTATAGAGGTGCAAATGACAGACTCAATAATTCCTCTGTAGAAAAGCTTCGCTAGTAGAATTTTTAACATGTTCAGTGATATGTCTAAAAAGGGAAAATGTGTGGCTTTCTTATGTCAAACTCTATATTTTTTTTTAACAATACTGTTTATCTCTTTTGTGGTCATATGCCAAAGTGAAGGATTGGGTCAGTTGTAATCTTTTTAAATGTGTTTTTGAGGGGTGGGAAAAGTGGGGGGAGAAACATTTCATTTTCATGGAAAGAAACATTTGAGTGACAGTTATCTCCATGTACATTATGTGGATTCTTTAATGAATGTTTAAGAACAGTTTTTCATAGTTATTCAAAATATTCACAGTTCAACATGCAGAGATAGAATACACTTTTCCCCTTGATGGCACACAAAAATGATATTTAGAACTTCATCCATGGATACATTGGTATAGGAAGAAACACTCCAATAGATATTTGAGTTTTAAATGATTTTAAAAAGCAAAAAGAAGTAACGATAAGCACATTGAATTAAGTCTGGTAACAAACAGTTAATGTAGTTTCTGAGGACTAGGGTAATACAGCTTCATCTATTTAATAAATATATATATTTATGAGACTTCGTCGAAACGTCACCAAGACACTTCCACTTTTAAACGGGAGAAAATCTGAACAACCAAATATATATATATATATAATTCCAGCAACTACATGAAAATTTCAATCTGTTTCCAGAAAGAAGCCAGTTAATCTAGCTTGGGCCTTAACAAAGTCAAGGTATCAAGGAAAAGCTGAATCAAATTAATCAACCAAGATGATTTGGACACCCAAACCTGTACATTGGTTCCCATACAAAGCAGTTGATATGCTTCCTAGACTCATGAAAAATACACCACATGGTCTCTCTCTCAGGATTTAATGCTTATTGTTAAGAACATTATTTGACTGAGATGATAGACAGGTGGAGAGATGGAGAGAGAGAAGGATGGAGGTAGGGATGGGGGATAGATAGATAGATAGATAGATAGATAGATAGATAGATAGATAGATAGATAGATAGATAGATAGGCAGGCAGGCAGGCAGGCAGGCAGGCAGGCAGGCAGGCAGGCAGGCAAGCAGATGACAGATAATATGGATGGATGGATAGATGCCATTTTACTTCAATTGTTTCTTCAACTTGCTTCAATGTTTGGAATATCCTTCTTCAGATAATTATAAACCTAGGTCTGGGCCAGGAGGAAACCAAATAGACAAGATGATGGTTGTGTTATCCCAATGGAAGGGGCCATTTGTGCAAAGGAGCAGGGATGTGATTTCAGTGCTGTGAACTGCCATCTTGCCAGTTTAGACAACTCTCCCCAAAGCTGCTGTTTTTATATGCACACACACAGGGCACATATATTAATTTAACTGATTTTTTTTTTACTGCATTATGATAGACATTATACTTCTGAATTATATGTGGGCCTTCAGCCCATCACTATAATAGGACTTTCCTCTTATTCTTGCTTTTTCCCTGCCCATTTCTTCAATCCTGTTTTCTTCCATTCCTGTCACAATTAATGTCATAAATTCCCCATCTGTGGCCATAAATTTGTCAGGCTTTCCTTGAAATAAGACCACAGCCTCGGTTAAAAAACAACAGACGGTTGGATGCAGGAACAGCCAGCATAATTTTGACTGATTGATCTGAGGCGTTAGGTTTTTCATAATGGAAATACAGAATCAACAGTTCCTAAGGGGCTAGCATGGTAAATAACTTTGTGAATCAAGTAGTTGTTTTAATGTATGCTTGATGGATTCTTTTGAGCCATTTATTTTCAAACAAAATATAACTTTTCCCCCAAGCGTCGGGAAGGGCATACCAAAGGGAAATTTGCTTTCAATCGTATTGCCAGGAAATGAGCCGTGTTATGTGAATAAATGAAAACACGGACACAGCAGACGTTGTCCATCTTCTGCCCTGAAGAAGGTTTATCCTATGATGTTAAAGTGGCCAAAATAAACTTGATCCACCTCTTCATCAAGCAATCAGTTGTGTGTGGTGCACAATTCAGTGCAAAATACCAAGTGGCTTTCTTTTAGAAATTAGCTAATAAAGCAGGGTTGTCAAACTTGATTTCATTGAGGGCCGCATCAGGGTCGTGTTTGACCTCGCAGGGCTGGAGGGTTGTGTCCAGGGGTAGTCATGGTCATGGTGGGCGTAACCCAGGACTCCTATTGGGGACACCTGTGGTGGCCAAGTGCTAAGGCAGGACTTCCCTCAGACCTCTCTTACTCTCACAATCTTCCTTCCTTCCTTCCTTCCTTCCTTCCTTCCTTCCTTCCTTCCTTCCTTCCTTCCTTCCTTCATTTTCTTCTTTTTCCTTCCCTCTTCATTCTCCTTTCTTCTCCCTTCCCCTCTTTCCTTATTTTTTCTTCCTTGCTCTCTTCCCCTCGTTCCTCCTTTTTCTTTAACTTTCCTCTTTCCCTTTCTCCTTTCCTGGCCCTTCTTACATGCTCAAATGCAAAAGGGGAAACATTTCTCCTTTTGTTTTGTTTTGAAAGCCCTCTACCCAGTGGTGGGATTCAGCCAGTTCGCACCACTTCGGGAGAACCGGTTGTTAACTTTCTGAGCAGTTTGGTGAACTGGTTGTTGGAAGAAACCATTAGGGCAGAGAACCAGTTGTTAAATTATTTGAATCCTACCACTGCCTCTACCAGCAAAAAGGGTAGTGTGCCCCCCCGCCCCCCGTGTTCCATTTTTGGCTGTGACAGCCTCCTGCAGCAAAAATGAGCCCCTCCCAAGCTCTGTTTTCGCTGACAGAGGTGTCGTGGGCCAGTCTGTTTCCAGGCCATCCCCGTGGGCCAGATCTAAGCACCCCATGGGCTGGATTTGGCCCACAGGCCTTGAGTTTGACACCCCTGTAATAAAGTGTTATATCAGTTTGTAAGGAAATAGATATACTGAAATACTAGAATTAGTAGAAACTTGCTAATTGTTTCTTGCATCATATATATGTTTGATATATATGATACCTGCATGCTGTAACTATTTGTTTCCTGTGACACTGACATATATATTATACTCTTTGTAGTTATAACACAAACATGCCACATTGAATAAATTCCTAGACTGTTATTGGGGTGTTTTGTAAAGTATCTGGCATTTGTCAAACTGTTGTGACTCCAGCCCCCGAACCTGGCCCCGTGCCCGAAAGTGACTCCGAGAATGAGGGGGAAGGGCCGGTAAGGCTTACCTCGGGAGCACCGATTCCTTTGGCCTGGCTCCAGTAGCCAGAACCAGACCAGTCGAAGGACGTGATGAGGCCGTCATCCCCTGATTCCTCCCTTCCTCAGGCTATGCCTTCAGACCCAGCTGATAATAATAATAATCAAGGTTGGATTGACCCGTGCTTCAGAAGATTAGAGAGGTGGCATCATCAAAGGGAAGGGTGGGGCAGGAGCCCCACCCCACAGGATATATAAGGAGCTTTGGGACTGCTCTCACTTCACGGGAAGCAAAAGTTTAGCTGAACCGTTTCAAAGAGAGCTGAAAGTCTTACTCTGTGAGTCATTTGTTTGAACTTTGGCAGGCAGCTGCGATTTCTCTGCCAGGACTGATAGGAGCCATGAATCCACTGGCTGAAGGCCAGCTCGTTAATCCAAAGTGGGGAAGGAGACAGAACACAAACTATATGTTCCACCTTTTGATCAGAGCCTTATCTCTCCCCATCTTGCCTAAGAACGTATATCATCTTTGATCTTTTGAGTTCCCTCCACTCCAGGGGGCCAAATAGCCAAGTGTGAACACAAAGAAGATGATCAGGAAGAGATAACACTGATGATGCTCATTAAGAGGCTGTACCCTGTTTCAGGGGATATACAAACCAAATGTTCCAGGGGATATACAAACCCAAGATGCCAGAATTGGAGGTTTATGATGTTCCTAAAGAATATAAAAAGGATTTGGATTCCGTCTCTTGTTTGTAGTCCTTCCCTGCATATATCTTGTATGTGTTTGGAACAGCTAACCATTTAAGCTTGATCAAGATTAAATGGTATTTTACTCAAGCCTCTGTGTAAGTTTCTTGTTTGGCATTTACGAGCTTAAATATATTAATATTGGACCTTACAAGTTGTAGATATCAAAAATTAAGAATCCCATGAAAGGCACCATTGAAATCCAATGGTGATGATCAGGTCCACCACAACTCTACCTCCTCTTCTAGCTTGACCAGTCTCCTGAACTGGTCCTCCTCATCCTGAATCTTCTCTAGCAGTATTTTCCTATTTTCAAGGTAGGGGAGTATGGCTGGAGACAAAGCACATAGAGTGGGAGGTCAGATTGGGACAGAATGGACATCTCACCTTGACCAACTCACCATAGGACAACTTTTTATTTATTTATTTATTTATTTTTGTCACAACAGTATACACAAACAAATGTCATAGATAAAACAGCATATCTTGAAGAATATATATATATATATATATATATATATATATATATATATATATATATATATATATATATATATATATATAATTAAAATTATGCAGCAACTATATTAATTGGATATAATGAAGGGAACAATAAGACAGGAACGGTAGGCACATTTGTGCTCTTATGCACGACCCTTATAGTCCTCTCAGGAATGGGGTGAGGTCAATAGTAGACAGTTTTTGGTTGAAGATTTTGGGATTATGAGTAGAGACTATGAAGTCAGGTAATGAGTTCCAAGTATTAACAACTCTGTTACAGAAGTCATATTTTCTGCAATCAAGTTTGAAGCGATTGACATTTAGCTTGAATCTATTTTTTGCTCTTGTAATATTGCGATTGAAGCTGAAGTAGTCTTTTATAGGAAGGATATTGCAATAGATGATTTTGTGTGTTAAACACAGGTCATGTCGAAGTCGATGGAGTTGTAAATTTTCTAATCCCAGGATTTCAAGTCTATCGGTATAAGGTATTTTGTTGTTTTCGGAGGAGTGAAGAACTCTTCTAGTAAAATATTTCTGGATTCGTTCTATTGTGTTTATGTCAGAGATGTGGTATGGGTTCCAGACGGATGAGCTGTATTCAAGAATAGGTCTGGCAAATGTTTTGTATGCTCTAGTTAGTAGTGTAGAGTTTTTTGAAAAGAAGCTGCGTAAAATTAGGTTTACAACTCTTAGGGCCTTTTTTGCTATGTAATTGCAGTGGGCTTTGGCATTAAGGTCATTAGATATGAGAACTCCAAGGCCTTTGACAGGGTGGGGGTCGTCAGTTAGATAATGACCATCCAGTTTGTACTTGATGTTGGGGTTCTTTTTTCCAATATGTAAGACTGAGCATTTGCTGGTTGAAATTTGGAGTTGCCAACTTTTAGACCAATCAGAAATTAAGTCGAGGTCTTCTTGAAGGGTAGAAGTATTATTAGTGGTTTTAAATAGTTTGACA
Organism: Ahaetulla prasina; assembly: GCF_028640845.1. Classification (NCBI taxonomy): domain Eukaryota; kingdom Metazoa; phylum Chordata; class Lepidosauria; order Squamata; family Colubridae; genus Ahaetulla; species Ahaetulla prasina. Next base: position 41,113 of record NC_080544.1, on the reverse strand, counting down.
CCATCAGCAAAGAGAACACAATAACTTGAGATTAAGTCACAGAGATCATTTATGTATAGTATGAAGAGTGTTGGTCCAAGAACACTACCTTGGGGAACGCCACTTTTGACAGGAACAGGATTCGATATAGCGTTGCCAATTTTGACCACTTGACAGAAAGGCATTTATCCAATTGTGAAGAGGTCCCGAAATACCGTAGGATTTTAGTTTAAGGAGTAGTTTATCATGTACTACTGAATCAAAAGTTTTGCAGAAGTCTATGTAGATTGCATCTATTGCTTTTCCTTGATCAAGGTTTGTAGTCCAAATATTTTTGCAGTGGAGAAGCCGTGGAGCAATTCAACAATTCAACTTACTTGTTTTAAAACGTTAATTTTTGTCAGTCACATATTATTTGATCCCTCCTTTTGGCATCCTTTCTTTAAATAAATAAATAAATAAAATAAATAAATAAATAAAATAAATAAATAAATAAATAAATGTCCACCCATTTCAGCCTTCTCCTGCTTATAAACACTTCCAAAACAGTCTTTGCATCTATCTCTAGTTAGTGTGAGTCTAGTAATGTTAAAAAAAAACACCAAATCAAAATAAAAGAGCATTTCTAAAGACTATGCTGGCCTTCTTCTAGTTTGAATTATTAAATAAACCAATATGTAAATGTAACTTAACTGTAATTCAAAATGTACACTTCTCTATATTTTACAAATCTATTTGCCTACCTGCCAGTCTGTCTATATATTCATTCTATCATTCCAGCTATCTATCTATCTATCTATCTATCTGTCTGTCTGTCTGTCTGTCTGTCTGTCTGTCTATCTATCTATCTATCTATCTATCTATCTGATCATCTATATATCAACTCTATGTCTCTATCTATTTACTTACCTACCTATCTACCTACCTATGTATCTGATCATCTATATCATATCATATCATATCATATCATATCAATCTATCTATCTATCTATCTATCTATCTATCTATCTATCTATCTATCTATCTATCTATCTATCTATCTATCTAGGCAATTTTCTTATAGACTAGGCCATCTTTATGTAGAGCAACAATTCATTTTTTCAGATCCTCAGAGAGTTCATTGCCATGAGGTGCCATGTTGAACTTCCAAGTGATCAGTATGAGAGAGTGAGAGCGATAAAACCAAATTTAACATACCTCCCCCTTCACACCTGAGACCTTGTAACACTAATATGTCACATGACACCAAGGAGGGAAAACTGCTACTTGGGCACCATTTGGACATTATCCAAATGGGGCTGGCCTGATTGATTTTAGTATGGGGGATTTTATTGGGTTTTAATAGGGTTTTATTAGGGTTCTAGTTTTGATAAAATTTTTAGCTAATATTTTAAGTATACAGCGATTGAATCAGTTTTTTAAACTTGATGTAGTATTTTAATTTGTTAGGATTTTTGTCTTTTTACTGGCTGTACTAGAAACACGAAGCGGTAAACACCAGCCTGAAGATGATGAATAAGACTTCATCCAAACGTCGGCAAGACACTTCCAATTTTGTGCGGGAGAAAACCCGAATAACCAAAGACCTATATATATATATATATATATATATATATATATATATATATATGTATGTATGTATGTATATATATATATGTATATATATATGTATATATATATAGCACTATATATCATATCATATCTATCTATCTATCTATCTATCTATCTATCTATCTATCTATCTATCTATCTATCTATCTATCTATCTATCATTTCTATTTTGGGGACAATGAGTTTATTGGGACTGCTTTTTGCTTTGCTTTGTTTATTTGGATTTGATTTATGTTGTTTTTGTTTCTTGCTCTTCCAAATTGCTGCATTTCTGCTTGTAATTGTTATTTATTAATATGTTCATTTATTTAATAAAATTAAATTCTAACACCAACAAACATAAAAGCACAGGTTCAATTAAACCCAAATAATAAATGCCCAGTTACTTTTAGCAGATTTTATGTAATTTGATATAATTTTATTTATAAAATGTATTAATTTTTGCAAAAAAATTAAAAATGCAAAAAGACAGAGAGGCAGAGAGAGAGAGGAAGGAAGGAAGGAAGGAAGGAAGGAAGGAAGGAAGGAAGGAAGGAAGGAAGGAAGGAAGGAAGGAAGGAAGGAAAAGAAAACATATTTAGCAAGAGGTAGTAGCTTTATGTTGTATTAATTGCCTTCTCTGGCTAAATGTCTAAATGTCAGTGTTTATGATTTTGTAGCTTTACAATGTGAAGCCATCCAAATTCAAGGTGTCATCAATTTTATAAATGTATTAATTTTGCAAAAATTAAAAATGCAAAAGACAGAGAGGCAGAGAGAGAGAGGAAGGAAGGAAGAAACAGCTGCAATCATATATTGCTCCCAGAAGCACAAAGCTGAAGCCTGAAGATGACGAATGAGACTTCGTCGAAACGTCGCCAAGATACTTCAATTTTACGGAGAAAACCTGAATAACCAAAGACCTACATATATATATAGCACTATATATCATATCATATCTATCAATCTATCTATCTGTCTGTCTATCTATCTATCTATCTGATCATCTATATCATATCATATCATATCAATCTATCTATCTATCTGTCTGTCTGTCTATCTATCTGATCATCTATATCATATCAATCTATCTATCTATCTGATCATCTATATCATATCATATCATATCATATCATATCATATCATATCATATCATATCATATCATATCAATCTATCTATCATCTATCTATCTATCTATCTATCTGATCATCTATATATCAACTCTATGTCTCTATCTATCTATCTATCTATCTGTCTGTCTATCTATCTGTCTGTCTATCTATCTATCATTTCTATTTTGGGGACAATGAGTTTATTGGGACTGCTTTTGCTTTGCTTTGTTTATTTGGATTTGATTTATGTTGTTTTTGTTTCTTGCTCTTCCAAATTGCTGCATTTCTGCTTGTAATTGTTATTTATTAATATGTTCATTTATTTAATAAAATTAAATTCTAACACCAACAAACATAAAAGCACAGGTTCAATTAAACCCAAATAATAAATGCCCAGTTACTTTTAGCAGATTTTATGTAATTTGATATAATTTTATTTATAAATGTTTATAATAATAAGGTTTGTTTATGCAACAGCTAAACTTTCTCAGCCTAATACGAATTGATTATGCAAACTTGGCAGTCCCTAGATATGAGGCAGGAAACATGCTTTTTTTATTTCATTCATTGCTACTTATTTATCATACTTTTAATCAGCACATGGTTTTTTCTTATTTTTTAAGAAATCCATAAGATGATCGCAGAGCCTGACTCTACCGGGTGTTGTGTTTTCCTTTTTTCCAAACTTAATCTGTCTCAAATACAGAAATAAAATTAGCCAAACAATTAAAATAGAAAAAGCCACTTCATCAGCTAGTTAAACTGAGCTGTTTTTAAAGAGTGCAATTTTATGTGTCTCTAGCGAAGTCTCATTCGTCATCTTCAGGCTTCAGCTTCGTGCTTCTGGGAGCAATGTGTGATTGCAGCTGTTTCTTCCTTTTTAACTGCTAGTGGGGGTTTGAACTGATTGGGTGGGAGCTTGGCTGTTCTCTGATTGGATGGGGTTTTTTTTGTGTTCTGATTGGCTGGGTGTGTGTCCTGTTTGGGCACTGTTTAATCTGAGCACAACCAAGCCCCCATCCAAACAGGACACACCCCCATCCAATCAGAGCACACAAAAAAACCCATCCAATCAGAGCACAGCCAAGCTCCCACCCAATCAATTCAAACCCCCACTAGCAGTTAAAAAGGAAGAAACAGCTGCAATCATATATTGCTCCCAGAAGCACAAAGCTGAAGCCTGAAGATGACGAATGAGACTTCGTCGAAACGTCGCCAAGATACTTCCAATTTTACGCGGGAGAAAACCTGAATAACCAAAGACCTATATATATAGCACTATATATCATATCATATCTATCTATCTATCTATCTATCTATCTATCTATCTATCATTTCTATTTTGGGGACAATGAGTTTATTGGGACTGCTTTTTGCTTTGCTTTGTTTATTTGGATTTGATTTATGTTGTTTTTGTTTCTTGCTCTTCCAAATTGCTGCATTTCTGCTTGTAATTGTTATTTATTAATATGTTCATTTATTTAATAAAATTAAATTCTAACACCAACAAACATAAAAACACAGGTTCAATTAAACCCAAATAATAAATGCCCAGTTACTTTTAGCAGATTTTATGTAATTTGATATAATTTTATTTATAAATGTATTAATTTTTGCAAAAAAATTAAAAATGCAAAAAGACAGAGAGGCAGAGAGAGAGAGGAAGGAAGGAAGGAAGGAAGGAAGGAAGGAAGGAAGGAAGGAAGGAAGGAAGGAAGGAAGGAAGGAAAAGAAAACATATTTAGCAAGAGGTAGTAGCTTTATGTTGTATTAATTGCCTTCTCTGGCTAAATGTCTAAATGTCAGTGTTTATGATTTTGTAGCTTTACAATGTGAAGCCATCCAAATTCAAGGTGTCATCAATTTTATAAATGTTTATAATAATAAGGTTTGTTTATGCAACAGCTAAACTTTCTCAGCCTAATAAGAATTGATTATGCAAACTTGGCAGTCCCTAAATATGAGGCAGGAAACATGCTTTTTTTATTTCATTCATTGCTACTTATTTATCATACTTTTAATCAGCACATGGTTTTTTCTTATTTTTTAAGAAATCCATAAGATGATCGCAGAGCCTGACTCTACCGGGTGTTGTGTTTTCCTTTTTTCCAAACTTAATCTGTCTCAAATACAGAAATAAAATTAGCCAAACAATTAAAATAGAAAAAGCCACTTCATCAGCTAGTTAAACTGAGCTGTTTTTAAAGAGTGCAATTTTATGTGTCTCTAGCGAAGTCTAAAAACTGCCAATTAAAAAGTCATTAAAACATAGTTAAGTTTGAAAGGATGTTTGTCAGCTGAAATAATTGTTAACATGCAACAAAAATGGCTCTTAATTCATGAAACTCAACCTAGGCAGGAACGCTGTATCGGCACTGAGATTCCTAATCTTGCTTGTAATTCTTCTCTTATCTTGCTTGTGAGACTATTGGTCCAATATTTTTTATTTATTTTTTATTTATTTATTTATTTTGTCAATCATATATAAGATAACAGGTAAAAGTATAAACATAATTTGGATACATGAAAAGATTAAGTAAAAAGGAATATTAGTACATAGACGGTAGGCATGGAGGTGCACTTATGCACACCCCTTACAGACCTCTTAGAAATGGGATGAGGTCAACAGTATACAGTTTAAGTTTAAGCTTAAAGTTTTGGGGGCTTGGGGGGAAGAAACTACAGAGTCAGGTAATGCATTCCAGGCATTGACCACTCTATTACTGAAGTCATATTTTCTGCAATCAGGTTGGAGCAGTTTACCTTGAGTTTGTATCTATTATTTGCTCATGTATTGTTGTGGTTGAAGCTGAAGTAATCATTGACAGGTAGGACATTGCGATAGATAATTTTATGTACTATGCTTAGGTCAGGCTGAAGCCAGCGTAGTTCTAAGTTGTCTAAGCTCAAAATTTGGAGTCTGGTGGCAGAAGGTACTTTATTGCGAGCAGAGGAGTGGAGGACTCTTCTCATGAAATATCTCTGGACTCTCTTGATTGTATTTACATCCGATATGGAGTATGGGTCCCAGACAGATGAGCTGTATTCAAGAATTGGTCTAGCAAATGTTTTGTATGCTCTAGTTAGTAGTACAATATTACCAGAGAAGAAGCTATGCAAGATTAGGTTAACAACTCTTAGTGCCTTTTTGGCAATGTTATTACAGTGGGCTCTGGCACTTAGATCTTTAGAGATGAGTACTTCAAGATCCTTGACAGAGTGAGGGTCATCTACAAGGTCATGTCCATCTAATTTGTATTTTCTGTTTGATTTTTTTTTCTGCCAATGTGCAAGACAGAGCATTTGTTGGTTGAGATTTGAAGTTGCCACTTGTTAGATGAATATGAAGATCCTGCCCTCGATTAAGAGACAAAGTTTAAAATTCTGCAACTGTATTGTTGTTATATTCAAAGCCAAAGACAGAGAGGAGAAGATGATAAGATTGCTAGAAAAGTGTCTTGGAAGTAATTGTCTATCTGAAAGGTGGAACTTGGTTATTCTTCCCAAGTATCTCCCTTCTACAAATGCAATGTGTTTAGCTGTAACAATGATCAATGATTCCTAACCTAGATTGTAGCTATCCTGTTTGTGTTTTGAAGCCGCTCCAGTGTGATTCAACAGAATAATAGAATAACAGAATAATAACAGAATAAAAGAGAAGACCTTGAAGGTCCCTTCCAGCTCTATTCTGATTGATTGATTGATTGATTGATTGATTGATTGATTGATTGAATTGGATGGAAGATTACAAACAAAAATTCAACCAGTGAAACAGCTTGCCTCTAGAAGTTCTGGGAACTTCATCAGTGGAGGATTTTTAAAAAGAGACTTTGTCTGAAATGATATAAAATTTCCTCCTTAAGCAGTGGGTTGGACTAGAAAATGTCCAAGGTCCCTTCCAACTCTGTTATTGTGTTATTCTGAATACAGAATTGGAAGGGACCTTGGAGGTCTTCTAGTCCAACCTCCTACTCAAGCAGGAAACCCTATACCATTTCAGACAAAGTCTCTTTTTAAAAACCTCCACTGATGGAGCTCCCACAACTTCTGAAGGATTCAGAGTTATCTTGCAGTACAGTAGTGGCCAAAACTGTGGAAACCTTTTGGAAAAAGTGTATTTTCTAAAACTAGCTAATAACACCACTTTTTTAGGGGAGGGAGTAGTACTATAAAATTATATATCAATGGAAAGTTAATTTAATCAAGAATGTAATGCAATAACTTTTATGAAGGATTTGCTATTAGAATAGCAGTTAAGAGGAAAAGTGAAACACGTAGAAAAAATGAGATATACAAAAATTATCACCGTAGAAAAAAACAGATATACAAAAATTATCACCTTATTAGTTAATACTCAGTTGGGTAACCTTTAGCATGAATTATGGCCTTACAACATCTTCCCATGGAGTGAACCAAGTCTTTTAGTTCTGCAGCTGTTATAAAGTGAAACCAAAATTGAAGGATTGCTTCTATTAACTGGGTTTTATAGCTGGGTTGCTTCTGACTAACAAGTTTCTTTAGTTGACTCTATAGATTTTCAATTGGGTGAAGGTCTGGGCTATTCCCAGGCCATTGCAGCAGTGGAATAGGATTATCCTGAAACTCCAAAAGAAAGTGGTGTTATTAGCCATCAAACCTCAAAAATATACTTTTCCCAAAAGGTTTCCATAATTTTGGCCACTACTATATCTACCAGGGATGATTCAATCTTGGGAGCTAGTCTTCCCAAAATATAATCTGCCAACTAAGCTTAACTATCTGTTAAGCTTAACAGATAGTTGTTGTTTTTTGTTTTAAAAAATCAATATTAACATTACTGCTGTTTCCACAATCAAACTAGCTGAGAGACTAGAAGAGGGTAAAAACGCCAGGCAAGAAAGGTGTTTAGAAATTGTGGAGGGTGTTAGAATCTTAAATTTTCCTTTTTACGGTACCTTGTTCTCATCTTCTTTTCTTTTCTCTCTTTCGGGAAGACGTTGCAAGGAATCTTCTCTTGGGAGAAATGATATGAGAGATTCCTTTCAAGCCATGGATTACAAGTCTAGTTAGACATTTGTGCACTGAAAAAGCAAAGAAGTATATGGAAGGAATACTTGCGTCAGAGCGGAGTGTCGTGCAGTTTCATGACTGCCAGTAAGTTTAGTTGATTATGGAACTATTTTCCCAGTACAGTATAAATAGAACCTTCAAAGATAAAAGAGTGTAGCAAAAGTAAGACAGAAATAGCCATCATCGATTGTTGTGAAGGAAAAGTTTTAACCACAATGTGACCACAATAACATTCCTGTAGACCAGGGGTGTCAAACTTGATTTCAGTGAGGGCCGTATCAGGGTTGTGTTTGATCTGGTGGGGGGGTGGCCAGGGTAGGCATGGCCAGCTCACCGACACTCATGTCGCTAATGCCTGTGGTGGCCTGAGCGCTCTGCCAGGGAAAACGGGCTCCTGAGGTCCGTTTTGGCTGCGATGGCCTCCTGCAACCCTCTGCCAGTGAAAATGGAGCTGTCGTGTCCCCCTCCCCCTCCAACGACCGGGTCAAGGAAGTCCGTATCAAACGTGGCAATGAAGCCCCTGCAGCTTGCCAAATTCCTTCGAGGTTTCTCAGGGCAGGCAGGAGTCCAAGTTGTGACTTCAGCGATAGAGTCCGATATCAGCAAACTAGATGAGACTTTGCTTGACTCAAGGTTGGAATGCCAAAAGCAGGTCCTTTATATAGGCTGTGGGGTGTGGCTCCATGACAGCATTTATCTAGGCCTACACCTCCCTTCCTTCGGCTGGCGTCGCCTCTCAGATCTCCGGAAGCGAGGATCCTCCCACTTTGAATTCTCTTCAGCTGGATCTGCTGTCAGTAATTCCAGCATGTGGTTGGCTTCCTGCTCACACGCTGTAGGAGTGAAGTTTATCGGGCTTCTCTGTTCACTCCTGACATCCTCTCTGGGCATGGAGCCAGGGCTGGGGGCTGGAGGCATGACAGGCCATTCATCTTCATTATCAGACTTGGAATCTGATAACAGGCCCGGGTGGAGACGGGAGGGGCCCAGCTGAGGAGAGAAGGGAGGATGAGCACAACAGGAGCTCTCACGAGCTCCGTTTTCACTGGCAGAGGCACCACAAGCTGGTCCTTTGCAGTTTCCAGGTTATCCCTGTGGGCCAGATCTAAGAACCTTGGGGACCGGATCTTGACCCCGGGCCTTGAGTTTGACACCCCTGCTGTAGACATATCTTTTTTATTTATTTATTTACATTTATATCCCGCCCTTCTCCGAAGACTCAGGGCGGCTTACAGTGTGTAAGGCAATAGTCTCATTCTATTTGTATATTACAAAGTCAACTTATTGCCCCCCAACAATCTGGGTCCTCATTTTACCTACCTTATAAAGGATGGAAGGCTGAGTCAACCTTGGGCCTGGTGGGATTCGAGCCTGCAGTAATTGCAGGCTGCTGTGTTTTAATAACAGGCTATCTTACAGCCTGAGCCACCACGGCCTGTATATCTGTCTATACTTTGGAGTATATGTATATGTTCAATGTAAATGTCCTTTCTCTTAGCAAATGTGATGCATCAAATAAATCTAGATCTTGCTACATTTATTGATATATTTATAGGCATATCCCTGCATAGACTCTTTCTTCATGTTTCTCAGGATAACCATTGTCCTCAAAGTATTCTTTTTTTTTTATTTGTTTGTTTGTTTATTCTATTTATTTGTCAAGTATGTATAAGGTAACAGGTATAAGTATAAATATGATTATGAATTCAGGAAGTGGATACGAATAAGTGGGGACAGTAAGGTAGGGACGGAAGGCCGGCTGGTGCGCTTATGCATGCCCCTTATAGTCCTCTTAGGAATGGGGTGAGGTCAACAGTACACAGTCTAAGGTTAAAGTTTTGGGGGTTTGGGGAAGAAACCACAGAGTCAGGTAGTGCATTCCAGGCATTGACCACTCTGTTACTGAAGTCATATTTTCTGCAATTGAATTTGGAGCGGTTTACCTTAAGTTTGTATCTATTGTGTGCTCGTGTATTGTTGTGGTTGAAGCTGAATTAGTCACTGACAGGTAGGATATTGTAGCAGATAATTTTGTGTACTATGCTTAGGTCAGACCAAAGGTGGCGTAGTTCTAAATTGTCTAAGTCCAAAATTTGGAGTTTGGTGGCATAAGGTATTCTGTTGTGAGCAGAGGAGTGGAGGACTCTTCATGTGAAATATCTCTGGACTCGCTCAATTGTATTAATGTCTGATATGCATTGTGGGTTCCAGACCGATGAGCTGTATTTGAGACTTGCTCTTTTGTTCCACTCTCTGGGTTGGCACAGCATGCGAGGCCTTTAGCAGCCCCATATTATTACTGAGTTTTATGGCAGAACCAGCTTTCACCGGTCACATAGCCCATTTTGGCTGTTCCAATCCATAGTTTAGCAAAATTGTACGCTCCTTCCAATCTTCTCATTTGAGGAAAGTTTGGAGAACAACCCTGCCCCACCATCTAAAGTGCTACTACTTGTCCTTTCATCTCGCGGAGGCTAGCATGTGGAAGACGTTAACTGCAAAAAAAAAGGCATAAAATTGTTATGTCGCTTGAAAAGGATCAGAGGTGGAGATTGTATTTTGGAGATTCTATAGAATTTCCCAACTGAGTCCTTTCCCAAATGCTGATAGATACCTTTCTTGAAGCAGGAGCAAACAGATTTTCCTCTGTTTTAATAGGTGTTTTTCATCTAGATTTGTTTGGAGCCAGCTATAGAAAGCCTAGAATGAATGCTTGCTATGTCTGTTTAAATCTGGTTGATCTCACCCAGCTGGTCCGAAGTGTTTGGCTATGGAAAACGTAATGGAAAAAAATAAATTTTAAGCAACTAGAACATTTTGTCCTTTGTCATAATAAAACGATACAATCCCAACATTAAAACCCAACTCAACAAGAGTATTACAACTGAGAATGGCATTAGCAAATTCGGTGATGACTATGGAATCTATCATAGATATGTACTTAAAATAAAAATTTTAACTTCTTGCAGATGACAACGGCTCTTCCAGAGCCATTAACATTCATCATATTAATCTTGTGTTATGATCCTAACTATGCTGAGAGCTATCAAAGAAATACAAAATGAAATCCAAGCATGTGTTAGAGAAATCACATTCCAACACCACATAAATCAATCTCCCTCTTTTTTTCCCCCCTTTTTCTTTCATAATTCTCTAAGGCACTGCTCCACATAAAACGCCAACTACCTTACAATATTTTTTTTCCACTTCTGTTTTTCAATATTTATGGGCTAGGCAACGAACCAAAGGAAAATCCCTAAGAAATAAGTGATTTTAAACAGATTTGTTGAATTACAACCTCCGACTGCTTCAGAATTTTCAGTGGGGTTTTAAATGCTCAAGCAGACATGGAAACATCCTTTTTGGGGGGTGGGTTTTTATATATATAGTCACAGTAACTACAGATGTCCTTGAGAATGGGGGAGAGTTGAAAAAGTCAAGGGAATTACCATGATCAAGCAATTAAGGCTCCATCTTCTTTTAATGTGTGTTTTGCAAATAAAAAGTGTTGGCACAGTTATAGCTGCCATCTTTTCTGCCTCAATTCCTCAGACATTGATAATCCTGTTGGTTATTACCTCTCAATTATTGATCAGTAGAGGTGAAGATAATGGAGAAGAAAAAGAGGACTTAGTGTGCAGAGATGGACAGGTTAATCCTAAAAATAAAGGAAAAGAAGATTTGGATTATTTTACAACTTGGGAATTATTTTACAAATGGTTAAATGACAGACACTGAGGAATTGGATGAAATATGGTCTACATGAGAAAGAAAAATAGATGAAATATTATTTTGATGGTTATATAATCGACACTTTGATGGAAGATAGTATCTGTTGTAAAGATGATCAATAATGTTGTATATTTGTTTATATATTACAGTATATTTGTTCATATATATACATATATATAAGTGTTTTCTGAGGTTTTTGCGGGTGTTTGTATGTAGGTCTTTGGTTATTCGGGTTTTCTCCCGCGTAAAATTGGAAGTGTCTTGGCGACGTTTCGACGAAGTCTCATTCGTCCTCTTCAGGCTGGTGATTACAGCTTCGTGCTTCTAGGAGCTTTGCTTCCAATTTTACATGGGAGAAAACCCAAATAACCAAAGACCTACATATATATAGTCACAGTAACTACAGATGTCCTTGAGAATGGGGGAGAGTTGAAAAGTCAAGGGAATTACCATGATCAAGCAATTAAGGCTCCATCTTCTTTTAATGTGTGTTTTGCAAATAAAAAGTGTTGGCACAGTTATAGCTGCCATCTTTTCTGCCTCAATTCCTCAGACATTGATAATCCTGTTGGTTAATACCTCTCAATTATTGATCAGTAGAGGTGAAGATAATGGAGAAGAAAAAGAGGACTTAGTGTGCAGAGATGGACAGGTTAATCTTAAAAATAAAGGAAAAGAAGATTCGGATTATTTTACAATTTGGGAATTATTTTACAAATGGTTAAATGACAGACATTGAGGAATTGGATGAAATATGGTCTACATGAGAAAGAAAAATAGATGAAATATTATTTTGATGGTTATATAATCGACACTTTGATGGAAGATAGTATCTGTTGTAAAGATGATCAATAATGTTGTATATTTGTTTATATATTACAGTATATTTGTTCATATATATACATATATATAAGTGTTTTCTGAGGTTTTTGCGGGTGTTTGTATGTAGGTCTTTGGTTATTCGGGTTTTCTCCCGCGTAAAATTGGAAGTGTCTTGGCGACGTTTCGACGAAGTCTCATTCGTCCTCTTCAGGCTGGTGATTACAGCTTCATGCTTCTAGGAGCTTTGCTTCCAATTTTACGTGGGAAAAAACCCGAACAACCAAAGACCTACATATATATAGTCACAGTAACTACAGATGTCCTTGAGAATGGGGGAGAGTTGAAAAAGTCAAGGGAATTACCATGATCAAGCAATTAAGGCTCCATCTTCTTTTAATGTGTGTTTTGCAAATAAAAAGTGTTGGCACAGTTATAGCTGCCATCTTTTCTGCCTCAATTCCTCAGACATTGATAATCCTGTTGGTTATTACCTCTCAATTATTGATCAGTAGAGGTGAAGATAATGGAGAAGAAAAAGAGGACTTAGTGTGCAGAGATGGACAGGTTAATCCTAAAAATAAAGGAAAAGAAGATTTGGATTATTTTACAACTTGGGAATTATTTTACAAATGGTTAAATGACAGACACTGAGGAATTGGATGAAATATGGTCTACATGAGAAAGAAAAATAGATGAAATATTATTTTGATGGTTATATAATCGACACTTTGATGGAAGATAGTATCTGTTATAAAGATGATCAATAATGTTGTATATTTGTTTATATATTACAGTATATTTGTTCATACATATACATATATATAAGTGTTTTCTGAGGTTTTTGCGGGTGTTTGTATGTAGGTCTTTGGTTATTCGGGTTTTCTCCCACGTAAAATTGGAAGTGTCTTGGCTACGTTTCGATGAAGTCTCATTCGTCCTCTTCAGGCTGGTGATTACAGCTTCGTGCTTCTAGGAGCTTTGCTTCCAATTTTACATGGGAGAAAACCCAAATAACCAAAGACCTACATATATATAAGTATATATATATATATATGATTATAGTGACGATGATGATGTTTGTATGTTAACACCACAGATACCTAGAGAAGGCACTGCTCAACATAGAAATGGAATGTATGATATGAAACAATAAAAAAATACTTCAAAAAAAAAAAAGAGGACTTAGTTCTATAGAGAGAGATAAAGGTATGGGAGAAGGACCTTGAGAGATGGAGGTACCAAGGGAACTGATAAGAGAGGGCCTAGGCCCATGATGGTGAACCTATTGCATGCCTGCCACAGGTGACATGTGGAGCCATATTGGTGGGCACGCAAGCTCAGCTCTGATGCACTTGCATGTGCTGGCCAGCCTGATTTTCGAGCCTTCTGGGCTGACCAGAAGTTGGGAAACAGGCTGTTTCCAGCCTCCAGAAGGTCTCCGGGGCGGTGGGGGGTGTGTGGAGTGGGGAAGGCCCATTTTTTGCTCTCCCAGGCTCCAGAGCCTTTCTAGGAGCCTGGGGAGGGAGAAAGCGGACTTTCCCACCCCTTGAGGCCCTCTGGAGACTGAAAACAGCCTGTTTGCCAACTTCTGGTGGAAGCGGAAGGTCCGTTTTTCACCCTTGCCAGGCTCTTAGAAAGGCTCTGGGGCCTGGGAGGGCGAAAACAGGCACTGATGTAGGCCACAGCTGCACAATGGACAAAGAGACTCAATAGTCCTAACTTCTCAAGCTGGAAAGGAGATGGTGTGAGATTTGTACTTGTAGACTTTCAGGTTTCTGTTAAAGTTGCCTTACAACCAGTAGAATGAATAGAAGATGACCAGATGAACTAGATGAGTTAAATCTAGTTTGACAAAACCTTGCAACTCTGAAAGTACAATCTTCCCAATCACCCCTTTTGTTCTGTCCTCCCTCGCCTCCATCTGAGTGATGGCTTAATTAGCCGGCACTATCAGCTCTGGCAGCAGAATAGCCAGCGTCTGCCAAGAGCCGCCGTTATCTTCCACGACTCTGGTGAGTCACCCAGAAACAAACTTCAGCTCTTAATCAGTGGATTTGCCTGTTACAAAGAGACACAGCAGCTCTCCCTGCCTTTTATATCCTGTGGAGTGTGGCTCCATGACTCAGCACTTCCTGGGCCTGCCCCACCCTTGCTTCTGTTGTTCCCTCCTCTCCTGCCTATAAAACCTAGGGTTCAACCAAGCCTGATTGCCATCAGCTGGGTCTGAAGGCATGGCCAGGGGGGGAAAGAGTCAGGGGACGGAGGCCTCGTTATCTCCTCCACCTGGCCTGCTTCTGGCTCCTGGAGCTGAGCCAGGAAAGCCGGTGCTCCCGAGATAAGTCCTGACGGCCCTTCCCCCTCACTGTCCAAGTCACTTTCTGGCAGCAGACCCGGCTAGGGGGATGCAGACACAACACCTTCGAACTGCTAGATCCGTTAGGGCAGGGGTCTGCAAACTTGGCTCTTTTAAGACTTGTGGACTTCAATTCCCAGAGTTCCCAGAGCTTTGCTGGCTGAGGAACTCTGGGAGTTGAAGTCCATAAGTCATTAAAGAGCCTAGTTTGCAGACCCTTGCGTTAGGGGAAGTTCTTCAAGTTCTTCTTTCATTTCCTTCTTTGACCATTAAACAACTGTGCCCCCTTGTCTTGTCTCCTCTCCCTTTTCTTGAAGGTTATCCATGCATTCCATTACACAACCGACACTATTCCTTGCGGGTTTCACACTACAAGATAAGATGTCCTCATATTGCTAACAAAATCACACTCTTGAGAAAATGCTAAGGGGCTTGTATTGAGTTGCATCCTGGCCAAAGTGGGCATAAACTCTCTTTGAGTTTTGCTGATTGCATGACAAAGTCTTTATTATTTGCTTGGCAACAGTATGGGGATGATTTGCTGTGGCTTTCAACCAGGGTTATTATTATTATTTTTAACTTCCAAGACTAATCCCCAATCCTGAATTTTTCTGGTATCTTCTAACCCCCCCCCCTCCTCCTCCTCCTCCTCTTCCTCCTCCTCCTCCTCCTCATCTTCTACTACTTTGGGAGATGCAAAATTCTAATTCTTGCATTTCTGGCAGCCTCAACCATTGTTATTTGATGCTATTGTAGAGTGTCTTTGACGTTCTCTCTCCATCTTCTTCTGGATCTGCCTCATGTTCTTTAGCCTTCTCCTCTTTTTATTTTTTTTATATGCCTTGTATGGTATACAATCCCAAGACCATTTCTCCAGGTGAGGAAATCAGTTAACATGTTGTTTTAGTATGTACTTTAGGACTGGTTCTTTTCTAGACCCTAGAATATTTAATCCTATTCAAACATTTACCTGGAAACAGGAAACTTAGACCTTCACTGTAGCATGCATCTTCATCTCAGAAATACAGACACTGAACCCAGATGGAGCCTCCAACATGTTTTTTGCTAATATCCTGATTAATTTTTGTCATTAGGAAATATTGACGATGTTCAATTAATTAAAGAGGAGAAATTAAAGGGAGATAAACAAATAATGTCATAGTAGAAGTTTTATTGGGTTGGGCATTAGTCAACTTAGCTTGGATATATAAAAGACAGGGAAAGTATTTAGGCAAGTTTAGGAATAATTGGAATAAGATTAAGTTATTTAAGTTATTTTAAGTTATTGGTTGGAACAGTTTTGGTTGATTGTAACATTTCTACGAAATGCAAAGAAATATGTGATAAGGTTAACCATTCATGTCTATACACCAAATCTCCAAAAAGGCCCATATGGTTAGAGAGTTAATGTGTTCAATTGCTTCAAAGAGCATTTTAAGTAGACCCAGAAAAATCTGGGGAAAATCTATGCTACTCTAAAACCAGCCCACATAATACCTCTGTTTCATTAGGCAGAAGATAAAATATGGATGCTATTTTGTTGTGTCTATACAATGGTTATTTAGCATTCAAGGCAGGGAGGGCATGTGAAGGATTTATTCTACTCAGTCCCTGCATAAAAAAGGTTATCTGGAATTTTGGGACAGATTTCATATTTCAACCGAGCTCTGCCAGCATCTAAAGCAACATCTTTACAATGCAAAATACTTGGGTTTGATCCATTGTGCAATTGTACTCTCTCCCCCCACCCTCACCATTTTAATAGATGTGGTGGGTAGAGAGTACAAAAGTGTAAACTGCCAGCAAGTTGGGAAACTAAATAGTTGATGGCTAAGATCTTATCTTGAAATTTTTCATCTCCTTTGCCATGTGAAGTTTCAAGCAAGAAATACACCCTTTGAATTACTAAAAGATAAGTTTGAGAAAGTCTTTTAGTTGTCTTGGGAAGTGTTTCTACTAAACTAATAAAGTAAAAGAGTTGGTTAACCTTTGTGTTAGTATATAGAATAACAGGGTTGACCTTCTAGTCCAAACCCCTGCCTCGGCAGGAAAGCCTACACCATTTCAGACAAATGGTTATCCAATATCTTCTTAAAATTTTCCAGTGTTGAAGCATTCACAACTTCTGGAGGCAAATTGTTCCACTAATTAATTATTCTAACTATCAGGAAATTTCTCCTTAGATAGACTAGACTAGACTAGACTAGACTAGACTAGACTAGACTAGACTAGACTAGACTAGACTAGAATAGAATAGAATAGAATAGAATAGAATAGAATAGAATTTTGTATTGGCCAGGAATTTGTCTTGGTGCATATGCTCTCAGTGTACATAAAAGAAAAGATACATTCATCAAGAATCATAAGGTACAACACTTAATGATAGTCATAGAGTACAAGTAAGCAATCAGGAAACAATATCAATATAAATCGTAAGGATACAAGCAACAAGGTTACAGTCATAAGTGGAAGGAGATGGGTGGTGGGAACAATGAGAAGATTAATAGTAGTGCAGAGTTAGTAAATAATTTGACAGTGTTGAAGGAATTATTTGTTTAGCAAAATGATGGCGTTCGGGGGGAAAACTATTCTTGTGTCTAGTTGTTCTGGTGTGCAGTGCTCTATAGCGTCGTTTTGAGGGTAGGAGTTGAAACAGTTCTAGGTTGCTTCTCTCCTTGATTAGTTTCCATCCATTGCTTCTTGTCCTGCCCTCAGGTGCTTTGGAGAATAGCTTGACTCCCTCTTCTTTGTGGCAGCCCCTCAAATACAGTGCTATCATGTCGCCCCTAGTCCTTCTTTTTATCAAAGTAGACATACCCAATTCCATCAACCGTTCTTTATATGTTTTAGCCTCCAGTCCACTAATCATCTTTGTTGCTCTTCTCTGCACTCTTTCTAGCATCTCAAGATCTTTTTATATCGTGGTGACCAAAACTGGATGCAGTATTCCAAGTGTGGTCTTACCAAGGCCTTATAAAGTGGCATTAATGCTTCACGTGATCTTGATTCTATCTCTCTGTTAATGTAGCCAAGAACTGTGTTGGCTTTTTTGGCAGCTGCTGCACACTGCTGGCTCATATTTAAATGGTTGTCCACTAGGACTCCAAGATCCCTCTCACAGTTACTACTATTGAGCAAGGTACCACCTGTTCTGACCTGTGTATTTGGTTTCTCTTGCATAAATGTAGAACCTTACTTTTTTCACCAGTGACTTTCATTTTGTTTCATTAGCGCCCAATGTCTGTCAAGATCCTTCTGTATCTTAAGCCTATTTTCTGGACTGTTGGGTATTCCTGCCAGGTTGGTGTTGTTTTTTTTATCCTTGTTGCAGGAAAAATTGATATGGTGGTATCCATATAAGCTTCTCTTATGGCAGGGGTCTGCAAACTTGGCTCTTTTAAGACTTGTGGACTTCAACTCAGCTTTGCTGGCTGAGGAACTCTGAGAGTTGAAGTCCACAAATCTTAAATGAGCCAAGTTTGCAGACCCCTGCCTTATGGCATTCCATGGCTTCTATTTCTAAAGTTTGGCTATCATTTTTTATCAAATCCAGATGTATGGCAACCAACCTGTTGGAGGTCATGCAATCGCCATCTGTTGTCCTCCCAGGTGGGTTCTGACAAGCAAAGTCATTGGGGAAAACCCGATTCCATTAAGAAGTCTGTGGCCTCTGTGGGCCTCTGTGGCTCAGACTGGTAAGATAGTCTGTTATTAACACAGCTGCCTGCAATTACTGCAGGTTCTAGTCCCACCAGGCCCAAGGTTGACTCAGTTTTCCATCCTTTATAAGGTAGGTAAAATGAGGACCCAGATTGTTGGGGGCAATAAGTTGACTTTGTATATAAATATACAAATAGGATGAAGACTATTGCTAACATAGTGTAAGCTGCCCTGAGTCTTCGGAGAAGGGTGGGATATATTTATTTATTATTTTTATTTTATTTTATTTGATTTTTATACCGCCCTTCTCCCGAAGGACTCAGGGCGGTGTACAGGCAAAATAAAACCAACAATACAAATATACACGATTTAAATACCCTTAAAAAACTTATTCAAAATTAGCCTGATGTTAAAAATTATCGTCAATTAAAATCCCATTTAAAATTGCTAAAATTCACTTTTAAAATCCAATTAAGCCAGCCCCGTGCGAATAAAAAGATGTGTCTTCAGTTCGCGACGGAATGTCCGAAGGTCAGGTATTTGACGTAAACCCGGGGAAGCTCGTTCCAGAGTGGGAGCCCCACAGAGAAGGCCCTTCCTGGGGCCGCCAGCCGACATTGTTTGGCAGACGGCACCCTGAGAAGTCCCTCTCTATGGGAGCGTACGGGTCGGTGGGAGGCATGTGGTAACAGCAGGCGGTCCCGTAAGTACCCAGGTCCTAAGCCATGGAGCGCTTTAAAGGTCGTAACCAACACCTTAAAGTGCACTCGGAGGCCCACAGGCAGCCAGTGCAGGCTGCGCAGGAGCGGCGGTACAAGGGGGCTACGCGTAGCTCCTCTATCACCAGCAGCTGCATTCTGACTAACTGAAGCCTCCGAGTGCACTTCAAGGAGCCCCATGTAGAGAGCATTACAGTAATCCAAGCGAGAGGTAACGAGGGCATGAGTGACTGTGCATAAGGCATCCCGATCAAGGAAGGCGCAACTGCCGGACCAGGCGAACCTGGTAGAAGGCCCTCCTGGAGACGGCCGTCAAATGATCTTCAAACGACAGCCGATCATCCAGGAGGACGCCTAAGTTGCGCACCCTATCCTTTGGGGCCAATAACTCGCCTCCGACAGCCAGCTGCGGCTGCAGCTGACTGAATCGGGGTGCCGGCATCCCCACCCACCCCGCCTTGGAGGATTAAGCTTGAGCCTGTTTCTCCCCATCCAGACCCGTACGGCTTCCAAACACCGGGACAGCACTTCAACAACTTCATTGGGGTGGCCCGGGGTGGAAAAGTACAGCTGAGTATCATCAGCGTACTGCTGGTATCTCACCCCGAAACCACTGATGATCTCACCCAACGGCTTCATGTAGATGTTGAACAGCAGGCGAGAGAATCGACCCCTGCGGGACCCCACAAGTGAGGCCCCTCGCGGTCGACCTCTGCCCCCGTCAACACCGTCTGCGTCCGGTCGGAGAGATAGGAGGAGAACCACCGATATACGGTGCCTCCACTCCCAATCCCCCCAGCCGGCGCAGCAAGATACCATGGTCGATGGTATCAAAAGCCGCTGAGAGGTCTAATAGGACCAGGGCAGAGGAATAACCCCTGTCCCTGGCCCTCCAGAGATCATCCACCAATGCGACCAAAGCTGCCTCCGTGCTGTATCCGGGTCGGAAGCCGGACTGGAACGGGTCTACATAGACATCTTCATCCAGGTATTGGGGTAGCTGTCGCGCCACGGCATTTTCTACAACCTTCGCAACAAAGCGAAGGTTGGAGACTGGACGATAATTACCCAAAATAGCTGGGTCCAGGAGGGCTTCTTAAGGAGGGTCTCACCACCGCCTCTTTCAAGGCGGCAGGAAAACCCTTCCAATAAAGCGTTGATAATCCTCTGAGCCAGCCTCGTGTCACCGCCTGAGTGGCCAGTACCAGCCAGGAAGGGCACGGGTCCAGTAAACATGTCGTGCCGTGCAGCCTCCCCAACAACCTGTCGACGCCCTCGGAGCCACAGGGTCAAACTCATCCCAAATGGACTCAACAAGACGTGCCTCCTCTCCTCGCTTGATCATCCCAATTTCGGTCCAGACCGTCCCTCAGCTGAGCGATTTTATCGTATAGATAACCGCTAAACTCCTCGGCTCGTCCCTGCAACGGGTCATCCCGCACCTCCTGATGTAGGAGAGAGCGGGTCACCCGAAACAGGGCGGCCGGGCGGTTATCTGCCGACGCAATGAGGGTGGAGGCGTAGAAACGCCTCGCTTCCCTCATTGCCACTAGGTAGGTCCTAGAATAGGACCTAACTAGTGTCCGATCAGCTTTGGAGCGACTGGACCTCCAGGTGCTCTCCAGGCGTCTTCTCCGGCGTTTCATCTCCCTCAGCCCCTCGGAGTACCAAGGGGCCGGACGAGATCTCCGCCGGGTCAGAGGCCGCAAAGGCACGACACGGTCCAAGGCCCCAGCCGCGGCCTGTTCCCAGGCCACGACCAGTTCCTCAGTCGTGCCGTGGGCCAGTTCCTCAGGGAATGGCCCAAGCTCCGTCAGGAACCTCTCGGGGTCCATCAGGCGCCTGGGACGGAACCACCGTATAGGTTCCGTCTCCCTGCGGTGGTGAATGGCGGTTCGGAAGTCTAGGCGAAGGAGAAAATGATCCGACCATGACATTGGTTCTGTTACTAAATCATCTAACACCAGATCATTAAGCCACTGCCCAGAGATATAAATCAGATCCAGCGTGCCTCCCCCCGTGTGCGTAGGGCCATCATTTACTCGAATCAGGTCCAAGGCCGTCATGGAAGCCTGGAACTCCCGAGCTGCCGTCGATGACAAGCCAACTGATGGCAGGTTAAAGTCCCCCATGACTATAAGTCTGGGGGTCTCGACCGCCACAGCAGCGAGTACCTCCAACAGCTCCGGCAGGGCTGTGGTCACGTAGCAAGGAGCCAGGTACGCGATCACCAAGCCCAACTGATTCCTATAGCCCCACCGCACATAGAGGGATTCACAGCCGGCAATCTGAGGAACAGTGGTCTCCCTCGGCTCTAGATCCTCCTTAATAACAACCGCCACCCCCCCACCCCTACCTTGGACCCTCGGCTGATGGAATGCTCGGAAACCTGGCGGGCACATCTCGACAAGGGGGACCCCCCCCTCTGGGCCCAACCAGGTTTCCGTAATACCCATAAGGTCCGCGGACTCCCCCTGAATAAGATCACAAATCAGGGGGGCCTTATTAACCACGGACCGAGCATTACATAACATCAGCCGAAGATCCAAGCTCTGAGGATCATGGCCACCCGGGGAACGGGTCGGGACTGAGGGGCCGGAGCACGCGATCGCTCTCAAACATCGAACGCGTGCTCCCTCAACACGATACGGCCCCTCCCCGCCATATCTGCCTCTCCCACTTACCGTACAGATTGAACAACCCTCTAAACCTGGAACGTCCTCCCCCCCTGCCTTCAGACAAGATGGAATAGTGTCGCGAACTAGCACAGGGGCTGGATCCCTCCCCGGCGGGTTCTCACCCCCACCCGCCAAATCCCTCCCCCCCCTTAAAAAACCCTTATTTAAAAAACTATTTAAAAAACCCCACAACTTCTTCTTGGCCGCATGCCACCTCTCTGGGTCCCAAGACCCTTCGTTAAGGTAAGCCCTTGATAGTTTGGAGGGCCATTCCTGCGAGGCGGGGGAACCTCGCAGTCGTCGTAGTTCGGCGAACGAGTATCTCATGGGAAATAGTCAGTAAACAGCGAAAAGATGTCCATTCCTGACCGGCGAAGATGTTCCGGTCGTACCTGTAGATCGTCAAACCCGATATTAGTCATATTACTGGCCACTCGGGCAGTGATATTGGTCATAGTCCGTAGAAAGTCCAAAAGGGTCCAGAAACAACCAAGGCCGAAAATCCGGTTCCGATCTAATAACCTCCCTCTCGGAGATTGGCATAATAGCCTCCCCTTGGTTGTTTCCTCGGCTACAAAGATGGAAAAGTCAGTAGCCGGGATAAAAGTATCCCTCGGGTTCCCGGCAGCGTACCATCACGGGACAAACCCGTGTGGTACGCTAATCAGGACGAAGTTATGTCGCCAGTACCGTCAGTGCCGTCAGTGCCGTCCAGCACAGTGCCGCTGTTGTAAATGACCAGGCCAAGCCACCTCTCAGTCGCCGATGGAAAAAACGACCCAAGATGTAAGCCGTAGGTAAAATTACGGCATTCTAGGCAGGCCATGGTAAAAGTCAGCAGTGGGGGGGAAGAACGATGTTCCGGGCCATGAAGTGAGGAGAGAAAGGTAGGGGGAGGGGCAATAATCATGCCCGTGCAGGCCCCACTCCAGCCACCGATGTTACCTGCGGTCCAACACCCAAAACTCAGCATACCGCATACCAGCATACCGCCGTCGATGTTTGGCCCGCTCCCCAGCCGTTGATTACATCCGCGGCCGAAACGGCCGACAAACAGCTGAGTCAGGCTGGGCGTCTCCTCGCGCCCCCCCCCAACATGGCCGCCATCCGCTGCTGTAGAGGACTTCGGCTCCGTACTCAGCAACCGAGAGCTCAATGAGGTCCAAAGACCTCGCTCTCGGCTGCCGGAAGGATCGCATACCCGGAGCCGAGGACCAAGCAGCCAGGCGGCCCACAGAACGGCATTGCGGCCTGAGGACTCTCAGCCGCCGTCTCCGCGAAGCCTCAGAACGCCGCCATAACGCGCATGCGCAGAAGAAGAAAAGCTTATAATAAATGCAAATTTTAAAAAAAAGTGCAGTGATTTGCTTAACAATGCTGGCAAACACGGTCATAAGACTGGGGCATGATTCATCTAACCATCTTGTTTAGCAATGAAAATTCTGATCTGTAGAAGGACATCGAGGGAGAAACTGTTTTTCTTTTGATCATCTCTCTTACTTAAAAGGCAATGACAAATTTGTGTTTAAAATGAGAGAGAATGATGAGAACTCATAACTTAGCAGGTGTTATGTATCTGTTTTGTTTTATGTGCATCTCCCTTGCCGGTATTATTGCAAGTTACCTTTAAAAGCACTTTAATAATTACCCAGATTCCCTTCACTATGCCAATACCAATTTTTTTAGATTGAAAGTACTTATATAAAATGAACCCTCGATAGCTATTTCCATTACAGTCAGCTATTAATACCTAAAGTTTGTCGCAGCATGCTTAACCAAAGCCCGTTCTTGATCGGAAGTTATTCACCTCTCAGAAGAAGAAAAAAATTATCTGACAAATGCTGTAGTACATTTATATTTAAATAGAGGTAGTCCTTGACTTATGATCAGAATTGAGCCCAAATTTTTTTTTTTTGCATTTATATCCCGCCCTTCTCCGAAGACTCAGGGCGGCTTACATTGTGTTAAGCAATAGTCTTCATCCATTTGTATACTATATACAAAGTCAACTTATTGCCCCCCAACAATCTGGGTCCTCATTTTACCTACCTTATAAAGGATGGAAGGCTGAGTCAACCTTGGGCCTGGTGGGACTTGAACCTGCAATATTGCAAGCAGTTGCTGTTAATAATAGGCTGCATTAGCCTGTTGCGCCACCTTCTCTTGTTAAGTGAGACATTTGTGAAGTGAATTTTGCCCTTCCATTTTACGATCTTTCCTGCCACAGTTCTTAAGTGAATCATTGTCGTTGATAAGTTTGGAACCTGGTTGTTGAGTGAATCTTACTTCCCCATTGACTTCGCATGTCAGAACGGCGCAAAAAGGGATCACATGACCTTGGGACACAACAACGGTTATAAGTTTGAGTCCTTTGCCAGGCGTTGGACTTATGATCACATGATCACGGGGATGGCACAAAGGTTGTAAGTGTGCATAATGGCCATAAGTCACTTTTTTCAGTGCCCTTGTAGCAATATAAATCCTTATGATTTATACTGATATATTGACCATCATTTGTGTTGTAAATGTTGTACCTTGATGAAGGTATCTTTTCTTTTATGTACACTGAGAGCATATGCACCAAGACAAATTCCTTGTGTGTCCAATCACACTTGGCCAATAAAAAATTCTATTCTATTCTATTCTATTCTATTCTATTCTATTCTATTCTATTCTATTCTATTCTATTCTATTGAACGGTCACTAAACAAACTGTTGTAAGTCAAGGATGGGATATGGAAGAAATATTGAAAATCTGACAAATTGTCTGGCACATATATTGCTCTGAAAGAGATTGGACATCATACAATTAGAGGGTTGACAAGGAAGAACTAGGGGCCACATGATAGCAGTGTTCCAATATTTGAGGGGCTGCCAAAAAAGAAGAGGGGGTCAACCTTCAAGTTCAAGTCCCACCAGGCCCAAGGTTGACTCAGCCTTCCATCCTTTATAAGGTAGGTAAAATGAGGACCCAGATTGTTGGGGGCAATTAAGTTGACTTTGTATATAATATACAAATGGATGAAGACTATTGCTTAACACATTGTAAGCTGCCCTGAGTCTTCGGAGAAGGGCGGGATATAAATTCAAATTAAAAAAACAAACAAACCTATTTTCCAAAACACCAGAAGGCAAGGCGAGAAACAACAGATGGAAACTAATCAAGGAGAGAAGCAACCTTGAACTGAGAAGGAACTTCCTAACAGTGAGGACAGTTAATCAGTGAAACAGAAGTTGTGGGTGCTCCATCACTGGAGGTTTTTAAGAAGACACTGGACAGCCATTTGTCAGAAATAGTATAGGGTCTCCTGCTTGAGCAGGGGGTTGGATTAGAAGACCCCCAAGGTCCCTTCCAACTCTGTTATTCTGCTGTAAAGGTGTGCTGTAGCATGAGTTCAGGTGACACTGGCAAGAACAGAGCTCTCAGTTGCCAGCTTCGACAACCAGGTAACTCTTGTCTCCTGCAGTATCTTTGAGAGCTCATGCTATTTGCAGGTACAGGTTGAACTTAGTGAAGATGAGACACATCCAGATCTCCTTAACATAATCCTTTGTTAGTTGCGAAGTCGTGTCTGATCCATCGCGATCCGATGGACAACATTCCTTCAGGCCTTCCTGTCCTCTACCATCCTCTGGAGTCCATTTAAGTTCACGCCTACTGCTTCGGTGACTCCATCCAGCCACCTCTCATTCACTCTCGTCCCCTTCTTCTTTTGCCCTCAATCGTTCCCAGCATTAGGCTCTTCTCCAGTGAGTCCTTTCTTCTCATTACGTGGCCAAAGTATTTGAGTTTCATCTTCAGGATCTGGCCTTCTAAAGAGCAGTCAGGGTTGACCTCCTCTAGGACTGATCGGTTTGATCGCCTTGCAGTCCAAGGGACTCGCAGGAGTCTTCTCCAGCACCAGAGTTCAGAATCCTACATACATAGAATTGTTGGCTGTTCGAAATAGGTCATATTCATTATTTCGCATATACAGTAAGCCATTAAAACTACTTTAAGATGTGTCACTGTTACTATTGGTATCTTAGATTGGAAATAACCAACAAAACTTTTGACAAAGTCATTGGGAACCTTCTGATTTTCAGAGCAGGACCTTAGCCATTATGCAGTAGGAATAAAAAGTATAATGGCATTGGGGTTATAAAGGCCAGAAATCTTGCATCTTCAAGATTTATCAAGAACTCCTATGAGAGATATTTATTTTTAATTTAAAAAAAGCAGACTTCCTTTTCCCACCCCCATCACCCCCTCCATTTGCACTTTTGGCAGATAAATAGAAAATTCCAAAATACATTGGGGCATGCAATAGGAATGCATGAATAAATAAAATAATGTGAAATTATATTAGTTACAAATGTGTGGGCAGAATTGCCACCCACCAGCTAAACAAACATAAATTTATCTCCCATCCTCTCTAGCAAAAAAAAAAGGGGGGGACACACACATGTTTAATTTGGCTTAATTACACATAATCACAGTAACAGTCAAAACACACACCTCAACAGTCACTCGGAGAAAGAGATACACAAATTAAGTGGCTCACAATCCTGCGTCCAACCCTTTCAATCTCTATTGATACTTTAATTATATTAATCTTGCTGTAATTTACAATGTTTGCTTTTTAAGAATGGGGAGGGGGAGAGAGACTGAATGAAGCATGTTATGATAAAAAATAAGTCAATTAGCAAAATGCAAAATAGCTGTGATATATATATATGTATGTATGTACTGTATGTATGTATATGCATTTGCCTATGTATATGTGTATTGGGGTGGGTTTCACTTATCTTTGCTACCGGTTCATGCGCACGCCACTTCTGCGCATGCGCAGATCGTATTTGATGACGTCCAACTGGGTGGGCGGAGCCTCCTGCTGTCGCTGCTACTGGTTTGCCCAAACCCACCACTGATGTGTATGTGTATATGTATATATATTCTCCTTCATTTATTTCCTTGGGGTTTTACATAGCAAAATGCATTCTATTCCTAATTCTAGTCTACTCTACTCTAGTCTAGTCTAGTGATGGTGAACCTTTTCGGCACCGAGTGCCCAAGCTGGAACGCGCATGCCGGAGCGCCGGAAACCCAAAGACCATGCATGCCGGCCAGCTGATCTTTGGGTTTCCGGCATGTGCATGCGCACCGGGCAGCTGGTCTTTGTGCGTGCCCAAGCACAGGAAACCCGAAGACCAGCTAGCCGGCGTATGCATGCCTGTTTTTTGACTGGTGTTGCCCGTTTTTCAGGCCATTTTTCAGCCGTTTGTGGGACCCTTTTTGGCCTGGAAAACAGCCCAGAAAACGGCCTGTTTTTTGGCCATTTTTTGGGCCATTTTTAAGCTGTTTTCTGGTGCCCTGGCATCCACAAAGACCAATTGGCTGGCATCCATGGGCGCGCCAGAAACTAGAAAAGCTGCTGGTGATGCATGCATGCCCATAGAGAGGGCTCTGCATTCCACCTCTAGTACACATGCCATAGGTTTGCCATCATGGGTATAGTCTCTATTCTATTCTGCATTCTACTACTCGACTCGGCTCGACTCGACACTACTCTTCTATTCTATCCTATCCTATTTCCTATTTATTTCTTATTTCCTGTCCTGTCCTATCCTATCCTATCCTATCCTATCCTATCCTATCCCATCCTATCATATCATATCCCATCCTATCCTATCCCATCCTATCCTATCCTATCCTATCCTATTTCCTATTTATTTCCTTGGGGTTTTACATAGCAAAATGCATTCTATTCCTAATTCTAGTCTACTCTAGTCTAGTGATGGTGAACCTTTTCGCACCGAGTGCCCAAACTGGAACGCGATGCCGAGCGCCGGAAACCCAAAGACCATGCATGCCGCCAGCTGATCTTTGGGTTTCCGGCATGTGCATGCGCACCAGAAACTAGAAAAGCTGCTGGTGATGGCATGCATGCCCATAGAGAGGGCTCTGCGTTCCACCTCTAGTACACATTCCATAGTTTTGCCATCATGGGTATAGTCTCTATTCTATTCTGCATTCTACTACTCGACTCGACTCGACACTACTCTTCTATTCTATCCTATCCTATTTCCTATTTATTTCCTATTTATTTCCTATTTCCTGTCCTATCCTATCCTATCCTATCCTATCCTATCCTATCCTATCCCATCCTATCATATCATATCCCATCCTATCCTATCCCATCCTATCCTATCCTATCCTATCCCATCCTATCCTATCCCATCCTATCCTATCCCATCCTATCCTATCCTATCCCATCCTATCCTATCCCATCCTATCCTATCCCATCCTATCCTATCCCATCCTATCCTATCCTATCCTATCCTATCCTATCCTATCCTATCCTATCCTATCCTATCCTATCCTATCCTATCCTATCCTATCCTATCCTATCCTATCCTATCCTATCCTATCCTATCCTATCCTATCCTATCCTAGTCTATTCTGCATTCTATTCTATTCTAGGCTAGGCTAGGCTAATTTCCTGTTCTCTGCTATCTTATCTTATCCTACCCTACTTTATTCCATTCTAAACAGAAAACAAATAAAGAAGAAGAAAAATAGAAATCTATTATCAAATAAGTAGATACCATTTCAGTTTCTAAAGACAGTATTAAATGTTACTTAATCATTTAATTACACTGATAGTGTCAGCTAAAAGCAGAGAGCAAACATTTAAATTCAAGACCTTAATCCCGTTTAACCCTCATTAGAATATCTATTTTCAACCAGCTGAGAGAAGTATGGGTAGATACTTTTGCTGCCTTGAGTTATTTATAAAAATAATAAAGGTGGCATATAAATAAGTGAATGAAATAAAAAAAATAAGTAACATAGAGAAATCCTCAGGTTAATGTGAACACAGAAGAGTTGGAAACATCTCAAAAATAAGCTTTGGAACTAAGAGAGGTAAGCAGGACGTGAAGAATGAAAGAGTAGTGGAAGGAATTGCTCATGTTATGTGACCCAAAGTCTCTCTACAAATACTCAAAATGTAGAGTACCAACAGAAAGAGGCCAATACTTTAAAGCAAATATGAATTAGTAAGCATTTGCTATGGGCTGAGTTGTAAAGCAATTCAATAAATACAAATAAATAAATTGTAGAAACCCGATAGGTAGAAATTCTTGAAGTAGTGGAAATTTTGGAAGATTCGACCATTTACAGAGAAAGAGGTTGTACATAAAATTTCATAATGACCCATGTTAAAAAAACTTATAGAAATTCCAGATGGTAATCCTCAGGTCAAATAAAATGAAAGATTTGGTCAAAAAATTGGCCAGAAATTATCTTCAAAGCCAATTCCAACTATTACATTCTACAGTTCTTTTTCTGTTCCTAGCAGAATGACCTGCAGTGATGCATGGGGTGGCTTGTAAAGTTATTGGCCTTGGGTGTTTTGCAATTTTGCTGCAGTTTTGCAGTGGGTAATATTGGTTATATGTTGTTGTGTCGCCGCTTATTGATAATAGGATTCAATCTTTGTTCGAAGCCAAGGGTCTCCAAACTTGGCAATGTGAAGACTTGTAGACTTCAACTCCCAGAGTTGCTGGCTGAAGAATTTTAGGAGTTGAAGTCCACAAGTCTTAACGTTGCCAAGTTTGGAGACCCCTGTTCTAAGTGTGATTCCCTGTTGAAGCAAGAATAGAGAAAGTCTATTTGATTCTTATTTGAACCAGAGCTGGATTTAGGCATAAGCTCAGCAAGCTTAAAGTTTTTGCAATCTAGGCAAGAAAAACAAGATAAACAGAGTATATGTGGTACCTTGCTCAATAATAGGGACTGTGAGAGGGATCTTGGAGTCCTAGCAGACAACCATTTAAATATGAGCCAGCAGTGTGCAGCAGCTGCCAAAAAAGCCAACACAGTTCTAGATGACATTAACAGAGGGATAGAATCAAGATCATGTGAAGTGTTAATACCACTTTATAATGCCTTGGTAAGGCCACACTTGGAATATTGCATTCAATTTTGGTCGCCATGATGTAAAAAAGATGTGGAGACTCTAGAAAGAGTGCAGAGAAGAGCAACAAGGATGGTTAGTGGACTCGGGGCTAAAACATATAAAGAACAGTTGCTAGAACTGGGTATATCTAATTTGATGAAAAGAAGGACTGGGGGTGACATGATAGCAATGTTCCAATATCTCAGGGGCTGCTACAAAGAAGGGGGAGTCAAGCTATTCTCCAAAGCACTTGAGGATAGGACAAGAAGCAACAGGTGGAAACTAATCAATGAGAGAAGCAACTCAGAACTAAGGAGGAATTTCCTGACAGTTAGAACAATTAATCAGTGGGACAACTTGCTTCCAGAAGTTGTGAATGCTCCAACACTGGAAGTTTTTAAGAAGATGTTGGATAACCATTTGTCTGAAGTGGTGTAGGGTTTCCTGCCTAAGCAGGGGGTTGGGCTAGAAGACCTCCAAGGTCCTCACCAATTCTGTTATTCTATTCTATCTGAAGGTGACCAAACCACCTTTTGGTCATTGATGTTCCAGTTTTAGGATAATTTCATCTATGAAAGTTTCCATAAATTAAGTCTTCCTGAATGACTCCCATGGAACCCACTTGGCAAAAAGACTTGACCTTCGTAAAGCCTGTTCAAGGGAATTGCATGTTGTCCCACTGAGGAGCTTCATGCTGTGACCTGCTAGGCCAGACTGTAGTCGTGGTGCAATTTACCTCATGTTGCCTCAGAACCCACATAGACTGAAGCAACCTGACTGTTCTGTTGTTTAGAAGTCAGAGGCAGGATTTATTTGCAAGGCAACTTCAAAGAGACATTTTGTCTGGAAGCATGACAAACGGCAATAAATAAGTAGCACAGCAGCTGGCCCCAACATGGCAGATAACCTCTGATTCCAGTTCTCGAATTACATTCCCCAGAAACAAGTCCCTGTATAAACATTTGTTCCTATGTCAAAGAGAAGGTATTAGTGTACATAACCTAAGGCTTCTTTAATGGGGGGATAGAATCAAGATCATGTGAAGTATTAGTACTGCTTTACAAAGCCTTAGTAAGACCACACTTGGAATACTGCATCTAATTTTGGTCACTGTGAGTGGGATCATGGAATCCTAGCAGACAGTCACTTAAATATGAGCCAGCAGTGCGGCAGCAGCAGTGGTGGGATTCAAATAATTTAACAACTAGTTCTCTGCCCTAATGACTGGCTGGGTGGGCGTGGCCATAGTGGGCATGGCCAAGGGGTGTGACAGGCACCACTCGGCCTCCTGCACACACCCCTGGGAGAAATAATGGGCCATGGGGAGGATGTGCTGCCCCCCCGGCCCGCATTTTGGGCCTAGTAGGCCTCCCTGCAGCCTCCTGGAAGCAAAAACGGACCGTTGGGGGGATGTGCCACACCCCATGCCCTGTTTGGACCTAGGAGGCCTCCCTGCACTGCCCTGGGAGCCAAAATGGGGCGCATGGGGACTCCTGGAAGGTGCGGGGCCACCCAGCAATTTAACCACCGGTTCACCTGAACCAGCCCCAACCAGCTGAATTCTACCACTGGGCAGCAGCCAAAAAAGACATGCTCAACTCCTCATGCTCCCATGAACCATAACACACTAGGCCTCCCTGACCTCCACTGTCTCCTGGAACTGTCTCCTCAAACTCATGCCAACTACATTGATGATGCTATCCAGCCATCCCCTCCTTTTGTGATACCCTTCTCTTTTCGCCTTCCTTCTCTCCGAACATTAGGGTCTTCTCTAAGGAGTCCTCCACTTCTCATTGGGTGGCTGAAGTATTTGAGCCTCAGCTTCATATGTGTTCTTCCAATGAACAGTCAGGGTTCAATTTCCTTTAGTTGAGAGCTCCCTGCAAATAAAAGAGAAACAGACTAAAATCTGAAAGAAAACAAAAACAAAAACTGTTCAGTACCAAATGATTCATCTATCTGGAATCTCCAGGAGAGAGAGAGACAAACTGATCTCCTACAGTGTGTGCTGGCAGGCTAAGAAAACATTCCGAAAAGAGACTGTGAACATGAAAGCAGATTAGAGAGAAGGGAAGAAAACTCTACAGCATTAAAAGAGCAGAGACAGAAATAAAAGCAAAGACTGCATTAAACCAAGAGATATTATAGATAGATGATAAATAGATGATAGATAGGTAGATAGATAGATAGATAGATAGATAGATAGATAGATAGATAGATAGATAGATAGATAGATAGATAGATAATAGACAGGAAAGGGAGAGAGAGAGAGAGAGAGAGAGAGAGAGAGAGAGAGAGAGAGAGAGAGAGATAGCTAAATAGCTAGATAGCTAGATAGCTAGAGATAGATAGATAGATAGATAGATAGATAGATAGATAGATAGATAGATAGATAGATAGGCACCACAGACAGAATCAGCAAGATCCTCCACAAACATAACATCAAGACAGCATTCTGCACAAACCAAAAAATATCCACCATCCTAAGAAACCCCAAAGACAAAATTGAGTTAGAAAATCAAGGAGTATATGAAATCCCATTCACCGCCTGCCCCACCACATACATTGGACAAACCAACAGAAGAATAAGTGCACGCATTGAAGAACATAAGAACTCAGTCAAAAAAGAGGAACCAACTTCTTCCCTAGTCCAACACCTTAAAGCCACAGGACATGATATTGACTTTAAAAAAACCAGAACTATCGACAAAACTGAACACTTTAACAACAGAATAATCAGAGAAGCCATCGAGATAGAAAAACGCCCACACAGCATGAATAAACAAGATGATACCTCCCGCCTACCAGCCATTTGGAAACCCGCCCTTATTGACAAACGAGTCCCTAACACAAGGAATGACACCAGACCCACACTCACGAGGGCCACACAGGAGGTCACCACCACACATCCACCCAGAAAGCAGACTCAAACCCACACCGATGATGAAGCACAACCAAGGACCAGAAACCAGAATGCAGCTGCAACATTAGCCATTTCAAACCCCTCCAATCCATACATGCAGCAGACTGACACCCACCATGAAGATGTAGCACGACCACGACCACGAAGCCAAACAACAGCAATGCAGCTCACCAGCTCAAATCCCCTTGCAATTCAGACTAATCTGAGCACAACCAAGCCCCCACCCAAACAGGGCATACCCCCAGCCAATCAGAGCACAAAAAAAACCCCATTCAATCAGAGCATAGCCAAGCTCCCACCCAATCAGTTCAAACCTCCACTAGCAGTTAAAAGGAAGAAACAGCTGCGATCACACATTGCTCCTAGAAGCACGAAGCTGAAGCCTGAAGATGACGATTAAGACTTCATCAAAACGTCGCCAAGACACCTCTAATTTTACATGGGAGAAAACCCGAATAACCAAAGACCTAGATAGATAGATAGATAGATAGATAGATAGATAGATAGATAGATAGATAGATAGATAGATAGATGGATGGATGGATGGATGGATGGATGGATGGATGGATGGATGGATGGATGGATGGATGGATGGATGGATGGATGGATGGATAGATGATAGATAGATAGATAGATAGATAGATAGATAGATAGATAGATAGATAGATAGATAGATGGATGGATGGATGGATGGATGGATGAATAGGTAGGTAGATAGACAGACTGACTGACTGACTGACAGACAGACAGACAGACCAATTCCTATAGAAGAGAATATTTGGAGCTTAGGTTTGTACCGTAGAGTCCTTGGTGGTGTCTAACTTTGGTTGTTTTCTTGCAGACATTTCTTTACAATCTGCTGTGCTAGAAGGGAGTGGGGTTTGCTCTCCCCCCTTGTCAGTACTGATGGAAGTATTCTCACCCCACTCCCCTCTAGCACTGATGATGTTACCCAGTTTGGTGATGAAACTAACCAAATTCAAAGAACACCAAGGACGAGAGAAGGGGGGGGAGAGGGAGAGAAGGGGAGGGAGGAGCGGATGGATGGATGAATCGATGGATGGGAAGGTGGGTAGTTGGATCAGTAGAGAGGTTTTAGCTACCTACTTATCCAACTGTTATAGGAAACAGGCTTTGGTGTAAGATGAATTAGGTAGAGGAGTAGCATTAAGACTTTATATTAGTATTTCTGTATTCCTGTAAAGCAATAAGTACCATAAAACCTGTTGAGGTTGTATCCTGTACCTTTAGGTCGGTCTTGCCTGTACTAAACCATAGGAAACAAATTTTGTGGTCCTTCCTGCTAATCACCATTAAGGGAATCAGCGGGAAAAATCTACAGGGTGAAATTTGCCCTTGATCTCTTCTAACATTTCCACTCCGTGCTGAGCAAAACCCCAGGTAGCTCTTTTCGCTGCTTTCATTTTAAGCTATTCAACATCTTCTGCCCTGGAACGGAATGAGCTTCACAATTAAAATCGTGAAATCAATGCTGCATCTATTGTCCTGTCTTCAGGAGAAAAGCTTTAATTACAAGAGTCTTTAGATAACACAATCATTCCACCCTCTTAATCTCAGATATGAAATCCGTCCTTTTTGAGTGCAAGGCAAACCCTTTTCTCTCTTTCTCTTTCTCTTCCTCCTCCTCCTCCTCCTCTTCTTCTTCTTCTTCTTTTTTTTTTCTTTTAAATGAATGGCTTTTTATCTGAGTACTTCAATTTGTATGGCTTTGCTTCAAGGCAGTTCCCCCTGATATGTTAATTGCAGAGTGCTTTAAGTACTAAAAGATTAACATAAAACCCTTTGCAAACAAGCTAATAGTTTATGATAATTTTTGCATGGCCTTTGTATGTCTATCACGGCGTTGCCTCTAGCTGTAATTTTATAAAGAAGCTGTAAAATATCATTTAAACAAGTTCATTTACACATAATTATTATAGCAGAATCACATTATTCAATTTAGATACCCCAGCCTATTAACAATCCATGAACTAAAATGTAATTAAACTATTTTCCTTTTATGAACCTATTCATTACATTGTGTGGGGGATAGATCATACAGATTCAGCTTTTGGTACTTTGTTGTCGAAATTGACAAGTCTGGAACTTATTTTGTGCTTTTAATTATATTAAAAGTAATTCCAGACAGCTCAGATAAAGAATATATTTAGAAAAGGAAGGCTTAGAGATGCCAACAATGGTGCCATCCAGAAATGTATATTTATTTCTCTCCCCCCTCTTTAAATATAATTTAAAGTTAAATCATCTTACAATAACATTCTTTATTATCATACATTTTTTGTATTAACAATAAATGCAATTTCTGAAGGCATATAATTATGTATCGTAGGTATATTATACATTTAGATATGCTCCGTAAAAGTA